>NC_057737.1:41079701-41134023 GCF_004010195.1 Chiloscyllium plagiosum | reverse complement strand
CTTTAACCACGTGGGAGGGGAAATTGCGGTCTCTAAAGAAGGAGGTCATCTGGTGTGTTCTGTGGTGGAACTGGTCCTCCTGGGAGCAGATACGGCGGAGGCGGAGGAATTGGGAATACGGGATGGCATTTTTGCAGGAGGTAGGGTGGGAAGAGGTGTAATCCAGGTAGCTGTGGGAGTCGGTGGGTTTGTAAAAAATGTCAGTGTCAAGTCGGTTGTCATTAATGGAGATGGAGAGGTCCAAGAAGGGGAGGGAGGTGTCAGAGATGGTCCAGGTAAATTTAAGGTCAGGGTGGAATGTGTTGGTGAAGTTGATGAATTGCTCAACCTCTTCGTGGGAGCACGAGATGGTGCCAATGCAGTCATCAATGTAGCAGAGGAAGAAATGGGGAATGGTGCCGGTGTAATTAGACTGTTCTATGTAGCCAACAGAGACAGGCATAGCTGGGGCCCACACGTGTGCCCGTGGCTACCTCTTTGGTCTGGAGGAAGTGGGAGGATTCGAAGGAGAAATTAAGGGTGAGGACCAGTTCGACCAGACGAATGAGAGTGTCGGTGGAAGGGTACTGTTGGGGATGTCGGGATAGGAAGAAACAGAGGGCTTGGAGGCCCTGGTTATGGCGGATGAAGTTGTAGAGGGATTGGGTATCTATGGTGAAGATGAGGCATTGGGGGCCGGGGAAACGGAAGTCTTGGAGGAAGTGGAGGGCGTGGGTGGTGTCTTGAACGAATGTGGGGAGTTCCTGGACTAGGGGTGAAAGGACAGTGTCAAGGTAGTTAGAAGTGAGTTCGGTGGGGCAGGAGCATGCTGAGACAATGGGTCGGCCACCTTCCTCCCCTTCCTCCCCTTCCTGGACCTCTGCATCTCCATTAATGACGACCGACTTGACACCGACATTTTTTACAAACCCACCGACTCCCACAGCTACCTGGATTAGTTGTAGATTGCCCAAACTACTGTTATTCTAAATAGGTTGGACTTCAGTAAATCACCCCTAATGATCTAAATTTCAGAAAATACAATCCTAGTTGTATTCCTACCCTTTCCTTAATTTCTGCATCTCCTATGATTTCTCCAATTCTATTGATTAGATTCAGCTGACCTTCACTTTGACATCAGGTAGATAATGTATCATATAGAGCTTTTGATCCTCTTACAAAGTATATTATCCATCCCTCTAATTATTATTACATCCTCTCAAAACACTACATTTTTTTTTATATTCCTGTTGTAAGATGTCATAATCTGAATTCTGGCACTCCATCTTACAATCTTCATTCTTATCCTCATGTTGTACCTGTTGAATAGAGTCAGTGATTCATTGATTCAAGACTCATTTCTCATTTTACCTGGGTTTTCCTGAGGATTGATGGGCCCAATAGACTGTCCTGAACTCTTATATCTCTCGGGTGTGGCCTAGTCTAGATACCCCTCTATCCACTCTAAATATGAACTTGCCTCCAACTTGGTGATCCTAATCTAGTGAGATTCAAAGCAGAACCACCAGCTACTGCCTTCAGCAACTAAGAGGATTGTAATTTATGTGCTTTGCATAATTACAAAACTGAAGATTCACCATAAAGCTGCAGTTCCCTTTTAGCACTGTAGCACTGAAAGCACAATTGGTACTTTCTAGTGTAATTCCGGTTATTCAGGGAAAAAAACACCAGCTCAAGTGGAACAGAAACTTGCTGATGCAGCTTGACTGCATAACTCATGTTTAGATAATTCTAAAGTGCATCTAACCTGTAATTCTCTTTTTTTGGTTGTTTACTGGTGTACAGATCAACAATGAGCTCTCAAGTGTGTAGTTTTTAAGTCCAAGATGCAAGTGATTAAACTTCCTCCTTAATAGCAGTTGTGCACCGAATGGACTGCAGTGGTTCAAGAAGGCAGTTCGCCACGTGTTTTTAAGGCCATTGTGAATGGATAAGTACTGGTCTTGCTAGGTGACCCATATCCCATGAAAGAATTCAAAATTAAAATGGAAGGCTTATGAACTAAAGCTCAGTACCTAGCAGCTTCATAAGAATTTGCAGATGATGATGAAGCATCCGGGTGGTACTTAATGGAGGTGACAGAAAATTCAATGTCTGGCTGGTGAGCCAGTGAGAACCCTGTATCGTCTCTTTTAGAGAAGGCCTGTTATATTAACTGGACAATGATGGGCCTTTCCCAGGATCAAGGTGTCAGGGCAGACGTCCTGATTGCTGAAGGTCAGCCAGTCAGGAGCTCAGTTGAATGGCAGTGCTATCAAGAGAGGTGCTAACTGCTGCTCGTATGGCACCTATCCAAAACTGAGGATTATTGCTTGATCCCAGGCCTCAAGTGAATGGTAGCAGGAGGCAAGTTACAGACGTGATCAGGTCCCTCAATCAGGCACTTAAGGCCTTTGAGTGGAGGACCCTTTTGGATGTTCTCAAACAACTGCATCTGAGTTGCTGCTTGTGCTCCCTGCACGATGAGATACCTCCCCATCACTGGGTTAATACTAATGGCAGCAGAATGAGTCTCTTGAGGGTCTCAATTGACAATGGGGCTGTTTGACCATCCATGGACCTTCCCACCATGGACTTAATTGAGGTGAGGCAGGAAGATAACAAGTAAGGAGAGCTGATAGCGTATTATTGCTAGACAAGTTATCCAGAGACCCAGGAAATCTTCTAGGAACCTAGATTCAAATCCCACTGTGGCAGATGGTGGAATTTCTAGTCTGATGACTTGAAACATTTATCAATTACCAGAAGAAAATAAGATGTAGGTGTACATAACTTTCAACTCCGCTTTCTTGTTATTCTTTTCCCTTATGACCCGAACTATGAAGTATATGGAAGGCTGAGAGTGATTTTTAACAACATAGCATCACCAGCCCTTAGTCAATAATTCTACAGATTTGTTACCCTCTGATAGAAGAAATTACTTCTCATCTCTTTCTTAAATGTGCATTCCCTTATTCTGAGATTATTCCCTTTGGTCTCCCACACAGGCAAACAACCTCTCTGCATCTACCCTGAGAATCTTGTATTTTCAGTAAGGTTGCCTCTCTTTCTTAACTCCAACAAGTTTAGGCCCGACTTACTCAACTTGTCCTCTGAGGACAGTCCTTTCATACCTGGTATCAACCTAGCAAACCTTCTCTGAACTGTCTCCAATGCCAGTATATTTTTTTAAAAAGATACCCAAAATTGCTCATAGATTTCAGCTGTAGTCTGACTAGTGCTTTGTATAGCAAAGCTGGTCTACTTTTAACACCACTTCCTTTGGAATAAAGGCCAACATTCCATTTGCCTCTCTAATCATCTGCTGAACTTGGATGCTAGCTTTTTGCAATTCATTTGTGAGGATTCCCAACCCCTCTGCTCCTTAGCTTTCTGCAGTCAAAGCATTTAAATAATATTCAGCTCCTCTAGTCTTTCTGCCAAAGTGCATAACCTCAAGGTTTCTATCTGCCAAGTCTTTTCTCACTCATATAACCTGTTTGTACCTCTCCGCAGATTCTGTGGCATCCTCACCATTTGCCTTCATAGCTATTTGTGTCATCGCCAAGCTACCCCGTATATATTTTTAAACTAAAATCTTTCACCAGTTATTTTAGGGATAGAAATATACCATCCTTGTCTGGTCCCAGCTACATGTGACTCCAGACCCACAGCAATGTGGTTGACTTTGACTCTTAACTATTATCTGAAGTGTTATACCAAGACATTTAGTTGTATTAAACCACTGAAAATGTCTCAAAGAATGAAACAGGCCAGACCACTTTGTCTTGATCTAGGCACTAGAAATGACATCAGCAAAATCAGCATTATCAACCCTGCAAAACTGTGACTAGATCCAAAATTGCAAATGTTATCTCTGAGATTAATCGAGTAACAGCCTGGTGTTATCTATAAGTTGTCATTCAGTGAGCATGACTGTGTCCTAAATAACACTAATACCATCCTGAGTATGTCATGTCCTTATGGCAAATCAGACCAGCAGAGGTGGCAGCACAGTAGTTCAGTCAGAAGGGAGTTGTATGGAAATCCTCAAAATTGACTCATGAAGTCTCAAGATAAGAAAACGTCCTGCTAATGAATCAGTACTGTTTCATGTTGAGCATCACTTGAAGGAAGCATTGGAGATGATATAATCACTAATTGTGCTGTGGGTGGAGGATTTCAATGTCCATCAGCATGAGTGGCTAGTCAGCACCCGTGCTGATCTAGCTGGTCAGCATAAATAACTAAATGCTGCAAAAGCTATGTGCCCTGACAACATTACAGATATAACACTGAAGATGCGTGCTTCAGAACTTGCACCCTTAGCCAAGCTATTCCAGTGCTATTTAGATGTCAGTGTTGTAATGTGGTAAAATGCTCTGGTATGTCCTATACATAAAGGACGAATCCAACCTGGCCAGTTAACACCCCATTGGTCTACTCTTGATCATCAGTAAAGTGATGGAAAGAGTGATCAACAGTACTGTCGAGCAGCTCTTGCTGAGCAATAACCTGCTCATTGGCACTCGCTTGGTTTCTGCCAGGGCCACTCAGTTCCTGACTTCATTTGAAGCTAGGTTCTAGCATGAACCAAACTTCAGAGCTGAGGTGAGTGTCAACACTCTTGACATCAGGCCACGTTTCACCAGATGTGGCATCAAGAAGCCTGAGGAAAACTGCAGTTGATGGCAGTTAGGGGGAAAACTCTCTATAGGTTGGAGTCCTGGCACAAAGGAAGATGGTTGCTGCCATCTCAGTTCCACAGTAGTATCCTAAGCCCACTATCTTCTGTTGCTGTTTTGTCAATTACCTCCTCCCATCATAAGATCAGAAGTGGGGATGTTCATTGATTGCTGAGATACTAAAGCAGTCCATGCCAATATGCAGCAAAACCTGGACAATATCCATTCATGCTAAACAAGTCATAGAGTCATACAGCACAGAAACTGACCCTTCCGTTCAACTCATCCATGCCGACCAGATATCCCAACCTAATCTAGCCCCACTTGCTCGCACTTGGTCCATATCCCTCCAAACCCTTCCTATTCATATACCTATCCAGGTGCCTTTTAAATGTTGCAATTGTACTAGCCTCCACCACTTCCTCTGACAGCTCATTCCATACATGCACCATGCTCTGCATGAAAAAGGTATGTCATATCTTTCATCGCTCACCCTAAATCTATGACCTCCAGTTCTGGACTCTCCCACTCCAGGGAAAAGACCTTGTCTATTTAGATGAAAGTGAGTGCTGCAGATGTTGGAGATGCGAGTTAAGATTAGTGTGTTGCTGGAAAAGCATTTATCTCTTCACCCAGAGGCTGCCAGCCTCATTCCTGATGAAGGACTTTTGCCTGAACTGTCAATTATCCTGCTCCTCGGATGCTGCCTGACCTGTTGTGCTTTTCCAGCACCACTCTAATCTTGACCTTGTCTATTTACCCTATCCATGCCCTTTATGATTTTATAAACCTCTATAAGGTCACCCCTCAGCCTCCGACGCTCCAGGGAAGACACCCAGCTTATTCAACCTCTCCCTATAGCTCAAATCCTCCAACCCTGGCAACATCCTTGTAAATCTTTTCTGAACCCTTTCAAGTTTCACAACATCTTTCCGATAGGAAGGTGACCGGAATTGCACGCAATATTCCAACAGTGGCCTAACCAATGTCCTGTACAGCCACAACATGACCTCCCAACTCCTGTACTCAGTACTCTGACCAATAAAGGAAAGCATACCAAACACCTTCTTCACTATCCTATCTACCTGCGACTCCACTTTCAAGGAGCTATGAACCTGCACTCCAAGGTCTCTTTGTTCAGCAACGCTCCGTAGGACCTTGGAGTGCAGGTTCATCGCTCCTTGAAAGTGGAGTCGCAGGTAGATAGGATAGTGGAGGCAGTGCTTGGTATGCTTTCCTTTATTGGTCAGAGTATTGAGTATAGGAGTTGGGAGGTCATATTGCGGCTATACAAGACATTGGTTAGGTCACTTTTGGAATATTGGACGCAATTATGATCTCCTTCCTATCAGAATGATGTTGTGAAACTTGAAAGGGTTCAGAAAAGATTTACAAGGATGTTGCCAGGGTTGGAGGATTTGAGCTATAGGGAGAGGTTGAATAAGCTGGGTGTCTTCCCTGGAGCGTATAAGTCATGCTAAGATTTGCTTTCCTAAAATGCAGCGCCTCCCATTTATCTAAACCTCCACCTGCCACTCCTCAAGCCCATTGGCCCACCTGATCAAGATCTTGTACTGAGGTAACCTTCTTCCAATGACCACCACACCTCCGAGTTTGGTGTCATCTGCAAACTTACTAACTATAACTCCTATGTTCACATCCAAATCACTTATATAAATGACAAAAGGTAGTGGACCCAGCAATGATCCTTGTCACAGGCCTCCAGTCTGAAAAGCAACCCTCCACCACCACCCTCTGTCTTCTACATTCAAGCCGGTACTGCATCCAAAGGGTTAGTTTTCCCTCTATTTCATGTGATCTAACATTGCTTGCCCACCTACCGTGAGGAACCTCGTTGAATGCGTTACTGAAGTCCATATAGGTTACCTCCAATGCTCTCACCTCATCAATCCTCTTTGTTACTGCTTCAAAAAACTCAGTCAAGTTCATAAGACATGATTTCCCATGCACAAAGCCATATTGACCATCCCTAATCAGTCCTTGTCTTTCCAAATACATGTACATCCTATCCCTCAGGATTCCCTCCAACAACTTTCCTACCACAGACGTCAAACTCACTGGTCTATAGTTGCCTGGCTTTTCCTTACCATCTTTCTTAAAAGTGGCACCACGTTAGCCAACCTCCACTCTTCCAGCACCTTGCCTGTGACTATCGATGATACAAATACATCAGCAAGTGACCCAGCAATTACTTCCCTAGCTTCCCAAAGAGTTCTAACGTACACCTGATCAGATCGTGAGGATTTATCCACCTTTGTGTTTCAAGACATTCAGCACATCTTCCTCTGTTATGGGGATTTTTCAAGATGTCACCATCTGTTTCCTTACATTCTATATCTTCCATGTCCTTCTCCTGTACTGGACTGGACTGTACTGGACTCGCCATATAAATATTGTGCCTACAAGATCAGGTCACAAGCTAGGAATTCTGCACAGCATAACTCACTACCTGACTGATACAAAATACTCGTTTTGTATCTCCCCATCTCCTGCGGCTCCATACAAAGGCTGCCTTGCTGATCTTTGAGGGGCCCTTTCTCTCCTTAGTTACCCTTTTGCCCTTAATGTATTTGTAAAAGCCCTTTGGATTCCCCTTAACTCTATTTGTCAAAGCCATCTCCTGTCTCCTTTCTGCCCTCCTGATTTCCTTCCTAAGTATACTCCTACTGCCTTTATACTCTTCTTAGGATTCACTCCATCTATCCTGTCTATACCTGACATATACTTCCTCCATTTTCTTAACCAAACCCTCAATTTCTCTAGTCATCCAGCATTCCCTATCACCCTAACAGAATATACTGTCTCAGGACTCTCATTATTTCCTATCTGAAAGCTTCCCATTTTCTAGCCATCCCTTTACCTGCGAAGATTAGCCCCCAATACGCTTTTGAAAATTCTTGCCTAATACCGTCAAAATTAGCCATCCTCCAATTTAGAACTTCAACTTTTAGATCTGGTCTAGTGTCAGATATGAGAGAATCTAACCATTACCCCATGACACTCAATAGTATAACTATTGCTGAATCCCTCACTATCAACATCCTGGAAATTACCATGACTAGAATCTGTACTGGACTCGCCATATAAATATTGTGCCTACAAGATCAGGTCACAAGCTAGGAATTCTGCACAGCATAACTCACTACCTGACTCTCCAGAGATGGTCTACCATCTAGAAAGCACACTTGTGTGAGATGGAATGCTCCCCACCTGCCTGGATGACTGCTGCTCCAACAGCACTCCAGAAGCTTGTGACCATTCAGGACAAACAAGGTTGCTTGATTGGATTCAGATCTTCAAACATTCATTGTCTTCACCACCAGTATGCAGTGGTAAAGTGTGTATCATTAACAAGATGCTTTGCTGCAACTCAACAAGGCTCATTTTGCCAGCACTTTGCAAACCACCTGTACCACAGAAGGACAAGGGCAACATATACATAAGAACATTACCCCAACCCTCCAAATTGCATACCATCCTGACTTAAAGCTGTATTGCAATTCCTTTATTTTCGCTGGGTCATAATCCTGGAAGCACCATGGGTTTTCCTGCACCCCAGAAAGGAAGTTCTTTAGGGCAGTTAGGGATGGGCAATAAATGGTGGCTTAGCCAAACATGACAGCAATGAGGACATTATATCCCCCATCTGTACAACCTGTGTTTTGGCACTGTCATGAATGTCAGCGTACAATAAGATTGTACATTGCATATTGCTATGTTTTTTTTTTACTTTGAGCTTAAAAAAATTAGATTTAATGATTGGGTTGGGGTGTGAGTTTGGGGCAGGGGGGATGAGGGGCAGAATTGTGATGTTGTGTATAAACTGAAGTTTTATAGACACTGTTCCAATCCTGCACCTCTGGTATTTATTCCAGATTGTCTTGATTGTCATGAATTAATTTAAATGGCTATGGTGTACAAATTGCCAATCAGTATGTAACTACAAACCATGTATAAGCTTGCATGTTGTGTGTACATAATCTCGTCATACTTTGTGTACCTGCTGACTCATTTTATGTATACAGTGAGCAACCTACTTCTAAATTAATTTACATTCTTAAGGCTGCAATTTGAATGCTTCTGTACTTATTTAGTATTAAATCTCAAAACATTTGTTTTTATTTTGTAACTTTCCACTTATCCACTGCATGGTTTCACTGGTTTTGTTTTTTTCTTTCTCAATGGTTACAGGTGTTGTGACAAGCGGTTGTGGACCACAATTAACCTGAGTGGCTGCAAATCGATCACTCCAACTATGCTGAGTGGGATCATCAGGAGACAGCCTATCGTACTGAACCTTAGCTGGACAAACATATCGAAAAAGCAACTCAGTTGGCTCATAAACAAATTACAGAGTAAGCCTGGATTTTGTACATGTATTTGTGAATTCTCTAGAACGAGGCTAATTGTATTAACATTCTCATTAAATATGTAATACTACAAGTCAGGAATGTAGAACAATTTAATTATGTGCTAATTTAGTTTAAATTTGCCAATTTAAGCACATTCCATTTAGGCACTCCATTTAAATTGTAACGCAGAAACTCTGTGCTGATGATTCCTGAGAACCATAATAGGTGCTCCTCGTAGATATAGGATAAGGGATAGTAGATTTAAAACTAGGATGAGGAGAAAATATTTCTCTCAAAGGGTCGTGATTCTGTGGAATTCACCATTGCCCCAAAATACGCTGGATGCTGGGACATTGAGCAAATTTAAGGAGGGGCTGGATTGAAGGGGATGGAGAGTAGGCAGAAATGTGGGATTGAGGCGAAGATGAGATCAGTTATGATTATATTAAATGGAGGAGCAGGCTTGAGGAGCTGAATTGCTCCTAGTTCTTTGGCTCAGTGACAGTGAAGTTCAAAAACCAGGATGGTGTGTGGCATTGGAAGGGAACCTACAGGCAACAGTGTTGCCATGTATCTGCTGCCCTCTTCATTCTAGACAATAGAGATTATGAATCTTAAAAGGTGCTGACTGAGGAGCTTTGAATTTCTGCATTGCATCTTACACTGATGCACAGTGACAGCTATGCGTTTGAAAATGTGGTGTCAGTCAAGCAGGCTACTTTGTCCTAGATGGTGCTCAGTGTCTTGTTTGAGCTGCATCCATTCTGGCAAGTGGAGAGTATTCCATCCCGCTCCTGAATTATGTCTTCTAGTTTTGCTGTAATGTCTTTGGATCAACTGCTTCAGGGTAGTGATTAAGATTTTGCTCTGATTTTGTCCAGTTCAAAGAGAATATATTTGACATGGAACTAGTTGAAAGTTTTCTGAAGACCTATTTGATGAGAAGATTAGGGTTGTGAATGGGAGCATGTATTTACAACTGTCAAGTCAGTCTGAAGTGATTTCACTTCTCACAGTCACTGGTGTTATGGTTATTTGAAGCCTGAATTCGAATCAGAACCTGATGCCACCAACCTGAGTATCCCTGGGGAAAAGGGGTGGGGAAGGTCATTCTCTTTACATTCTTTTCATTTACTGCCAATGTAAATATCTTAATGTTGTGGCATTTCATGATTCAAATTAAAGTTCTTGCAGGATGTTTCAAGTCCTTGAAATAGAGGAGCACTCAAACGATGTTACTGTAGAGACACTGTCTGAATGAATTGTAACAAAATGGGAAATCCTGTCTTGTGATTTGAGATAAATATATTAACATTTGGAGGATTATCTACGATCTATTCAGTTTATACAATTGCAGGACTCCCATTTGGCCATGTGGCACATTTGATGGCCACCTTTTCCTTCTTTACAGGATTTGCTTTGGCAGTTACCAGTTTGTCAGGGTGGAGGGTCAGGGAAAGTGTCCTTGGATCATAGTCTGAAGTAAGAGCTACCAGAAGCACTGAAGCCCATGTCCTGTGCATGTAGAATCCTATTAGGTCTGTAATTTTGATTCTGAAGATGAACTGAGCCCCATGCATTTATGCAAAGTTAACTATATCAGCATTTTCTCCATGAACACCATGGATTGGCAATAGGTTAAGAAATCTATTTCTTCATTCCATGATGTTGTATGACGTCACTTGGTGCCTTGCATTCCAGAGAGTGATTGCCTTGAATGAAATTTATATTCTATCAATCAGTCATATACAGCAGCCCCCAGTTTCCAAACTGGATCCATTCCTCAGTACATTCATAAGTTCATTTATGCTCAAGTCAGAACACAGTGTAGTACAATATAAAATATCCATTTGTAGGTATGAGCAAACATCCGCATGTCAAATCCTTAAAATTAATAGTACTGTGCGATCTTGCATGTAAGTATGAACATTTGTAAGTTGGGGACCCCTTGTGTGGTGTATCCTTCACATTGTGCTGCTCAGTGGCTGTAAGATGGTGAAAAATTGAAGGATAATGCATGGTATCCTTAGGAAATGGTAGTTTGGCAAATTTTATGCATTCTTTTAATTTTTTGAATGCGTGACTACAAATATCTCCAATCTATCTGCTTCTGTTAGACAAACTGCAACAAAGTAGGTTAAATACAATATCAAATAATCACCTGTGTTTATTAGATTACAAGCCAAATGTGTATACTTTAACTACAGAATAGACTTTCTCAGTTGAACACAGTAATGCCACTGAAGACCTTGTGCTACAGAACTTGTCCTTAGCCAAGCTACCCAGTACAGCTATGACACTGGCTTTGACGCAGCAATGTGGACAATTTTCCAGGTGCACCCCATCCATAGAAAGCAGGACAAATCCAACTCTGCCAATTACTGCCTCATCAATCTACTCTCTGTCAACAGCAAAATAATGGCAACGATTGTCAATAGCGCTATCAAGCCACACACATACAGCAAGAACCTGCTCACCAATACTCCACCAGGGCCACTTGACTCCTGATTTAATTAGACTCTTGATCCAAAAATGGACAAAAGAGCTTAATTCCAAAGATTTGAATAAAGATTGACTGACTACCCTTGACATCAAAGCATCATTTCACTAAATGTGATACCAAAGTGCCCGTGCAAAATTTCAGATGGGAATTGGGGAAAGCTCTCCACTGGTTGGAGTCATAACTAACACAAAGGAAGATGTTTGTGTTTTTTTTGAAGGTCAATCACCTCCGCACAAGGACACTACACTGAGGGGCATTTGTAGTGGTGGCTTGAGCCCAGCCATCTTCAGCTGTTTTATCAATGGCCTTCCCTCCATTATAAAATCAGAAATGGGCTGTTCATGATGCCTACTTAGTGTTCAGTGCAATCAGAACTCACCAAGTATTGAAGACATCTATGTCCAGATGCAGCCTGATCTGACCACGTTTAGGCCAACAACATTTGTGCCATGTAAACATGAGGCAATGACTGTTTCTAAGACAGAAACTAACCATCTCTCCTTTGATGTTTTATGGCATTACTATTGCTGGATCTCCCTACATTAGCATTTTATCAGTTACCATTGATAAGAAACTCAACTGAATCAGTCATAAATACTGTGGCTGCAAGAGCAGATGAGAGGCTGGGAATTCTACAGTGAGTAACTCAATACCTGCCTCTCCAAAACTGTCCCATGTACTTGCTATTTCCCTGGTTGCAAGTGTCCTGATCCCCCATGATGATCATAACCTGAAAAGAAAGGAATCTAGTGACCAGATTTGAAAATTTTTATTGTTAAGGCATTCTGAATTTGCTTTGATTTTGAATTTGAGTATTACAATTTTCAATTCGAAGATGTATTTCACTTCAAGGTATAACAAAGATAAATCTGAAATTTCAAGTATGTGCATCACTCCTTATACATTTGTAGTACCACATGCAATCTCAGGCCTTCTAATTGGTATTTAGAGTCATAGAGATGTACAGCATGGAAACAGACCCTTTGGTCCAACCCGTCCATGTCGACTAGATATCCCAATCCAATCTAGTCCCACCTGTCAGCACCCGGCCCACATCCCTCCAAACCCTTCCTATTCATAAACCCATCCAGATGCCTTTTAAATGTTGCAATTGTACCAGCCTCCACCACTTCCTCTGGCATTAGTATGTAGGAGCTCTCACTTTTCCCACTCAAATTGAATAGCTTTCATTGACAACCAAATTTTAACAGAGAGCCCCAGCTACATTTATCACGACAAGGCATGTGGCTATAAACCCTCAGTCTTCTGCAACATTAATGATGCAGTTTGTCAGTTAGTTTTTAATCTATTCATGGGATGTGAGTATCAAAACAAGGCCAGCATGTATTATCCACCCGTAATTGCCCTTGAGAAGTTACAGTGAGCCATATTGTTGAACTCTTGCAAACCTGTTTTATTTGGGTACACTGCCATGCTGTTTGGGAGGGAGTGCTAGTGTTTTGACCCAAGTAAAGTGAAGAAATGGAATATAGTTCCAATTTAGGATGTGACATGAAGGAGAAGTTACAGGTGCTGGTAAAAGTTCATAAGACTCCCAAGAGATGTACATGAGCAGTGATGCCAGTATATGGCCTTCATTTTTTTTTTGCTGATATAAGGGAGTTGAAATCTCAGTGTTTGAAAATTTTAAATGGTTTTACCTTAACTGGAGGTTTGTACTTGCTAGTCCTGTTGTTTTCCCCTTATCAACTGAGTAAGGAGCAGCTCTGTTGCAAGAAAACCAGCTGGAGGTTCCTCTCACTGTTTTGCTTGGAATGGAAGCCTTTTCATCTAGTAGTGACCTGGTAAATAGCACTTTGTGCAATTCATGAACATGCAGAAAGCAGTTGGCGCTTCAAGGTTTATCTCAATTATGTCTGCAGATATGTCATGGGTTAAAGATTAATGAACAGCCTATTCTGTACTATCACCTACTTTTTAAGTTGATTTTAAGTGCAAATCTTATCTTTTTCTGACAGATTTGCAAATCCTAGCACTAGCAGGTTGCATTTGGAGTGCAATCTCTGCACTTTGTACAGCGAGCTGTCCCCTTCTACACATGCTTGATCTTCGCTGGGTGGAGGACCTCAAAGACTCCCAGATGAAAGAGTTGCTTTCACCGCCTACAGATTGCAGAGGAGGTCAGTTCAAAGAGTTAATACACATCCAATTGGTTGACAACTACTTAGTATTTTACTGCAGTAGAGAGAAGCATAACACTGGATCTATAGTTTTATCTGTACAGTGATGATGTATGAATTTAAACTAAACCACCTTCACTAGTATTTTGACAACTTACTGTCTGTTAAACTAAAATTATTTTCATCATCTTCGAATAGTTGAGACTATCACATATTAGAAAATGGTTGTCCATGTCTTTTAAGATGTTCAGAATCTTTCATTTTTGCTATTGAGCATCTGGTTAACATTTTCTTCAGAATGCAACATGCTCGACTGACCACATCCTTTCTTAGTGAAATAATAAAGAAGCTTGACTAAAAAAGGAAATGAACCTGGTTTAGATGAGGACCAACACACACAGCATTTAATGTTGCTTTAGATCCAAGGTCACAATTAACAGCTGGTATTTCGATCATTGTCATATCGTTTGGAAACAGATCCTTCAGCCCAACTCATCCATGCCAACCAGGTTTCCAAAACTGAACTAGTCCCATTTGCCTGTATTTGGCCCATATCCCTCTAAACCGTTCCTATCCATGTAGCTGTTTGAAATGTTGTAATTGTATACGCTTCTACCACTTCCTCTGGTAACTTATTCCATACATGCACCACTCTCTGCGTGGAAAAAGTTGCACCTGCGGTCCCTTTTAAATTGTTTTAAACCTATACTCTCTAGTTTGGGCTGCACTACCAGGGGAAAAGACCTAGCTATTCATCTTATCTGTGCCCCTTATCATCTCATAAACCTCTAAGATCATCCATTTGCCTCCTATGTTCTAGGGGAGAAAAGGTCCCATCCTCCTCTTCAAACCCTCCAACCTCAGTAACATCCTTGTAAGTGTTTTGCATCCTTTCTAGTTTAATCACATCATTCCTACAGCAGAGTGACCAAAATTGTACGCAGTACTCCAAATGTGGCCTTACCAATGTCTTGTAGAGTGATGGTCACAGAACTGAGTACGATGAAAGCAAGCGAGCCAAATGCCTCCTTCAAGGGACTAAGTACCTGCAGCCCTAGGTCTCTCTCTTCAACAATACTCCCTAAGGCCCCACCATTAACCGTGTAAGTCCTGCCCTGGTTTGCTTACCAAAGTGCAATACCTCCCATTTATTTGAATTAAACTCCATCTGCCATTGTTCAGCCCAATGACCCAGTTGATCAAGATCCTTACTGTACTGTTAGATAACCTTCACTGTCCACTATACCACCAATGTTTGGTGTCATCCGCAGAGTTACTAACCATGCCTTCTGTGTTCTCATCCAAGTTGTTTATATAAATGATGAGCAACAGTAGACCCAGCACTGATCCTTGCAGTACACTGCTGATCACAAGCCTCCAGTTTGAAAAACAACCCTGTACCACCGCCGTCTGCCTCCTGCCATCTAGCTAATTTTTAATTCACCCTGAATTCCAAGTGGTCTATCTTTACTAACCAGACTACCATGTGGAACCTTGATGAAGGTCTTGCTAAAGTCCATGTGATAATGTGTCAACTGACATACCAGAAGATCAAAGCAATCTACATGGAACAGCTTTTTGAAGATTTGTCATGGTACTCCGCCAGAGTGTGTTAAGTCACATTCCTAATTTAAAACAAAAGCTCAAGGCAATTGACAAAACATATTGTCGCAACTTTCTCCACCATTTTGATTTTGCATAACATGTATTTGCTGATGTCTAAAATTACCCTGCTTCCAAATGTTTATTATCTTACAAATCTTTTCAACTTTTCTGTCTGTGATTGTATCAATATTTGTAATCTCAACATGACCTTTGAAAGCAGCTACTCTTTTTCTGTCTTTCACAGGTCAGAACAATGATCAGAGCAAACTCTGGAACCTGACAGAATTTCACTTAGCTGGTCTGGACATCACTGACATCTCGCTGGCACTGATGACCCGTCACATGCCAATGTTGAACAAGCTGGATCTCAGCCAGTGCAACCACTTGTCTGATCAATCCATTGCCATCCTGACAGCGCCTGGCTCATCTATACGGGAAACACTGACTGAAATTGACCTTTCAGGTAAAAAGATCGTTAGTATCTCAACATATTTTTTTATTTCTTCATAGACATTGAGTGGATGAGTATAATCCTGTGGATTTAGCCAGCTCAGTCAATGGTTTTTACAAACTTCACTGGTTGTCCACACACTGGTGATCATACTAGGGTAAAGTAATTCACAAACACTAAGAATTGCTGATTGAGTAAATGTTAAAAAATTAGAAATGCCTCTGTATAGACTCTTGTAATCTGAACATACTGGTGATATGGGTGTTAAAGTGATTAGTAAAAGCAAAAGTGGTGAGAGGTAAAGGTTTTTCTCACAATGAATAGGTAGGGTCTGAAATGCACTGCCAGTGTATGCTGGAGGTATGAGTCAAGTGTGTGGTGCTGGAAAAGCACTGCACGTCAGGCAGCATCTAAGGAGCAGGAGAATCAACCTTCAGGCAAAAGCCCTTCGTCACTTTCATGTGTGCTGGAGGTATTCTTGACTGAGGTATTCACAAGTGAATTAGATAGTTATTTGAAAAGGAACCACATGCAGGGGTATAGGGAGAAGATAGGAAAATAGCACTGAGCAAGATGGTCATTTGAAAAGATGATGCAGACACAATGAGTCAAATAGCCTTGGTCTCCTGCTTTAAAAAAAATTGTAATACCGAAAACATACCTGCATTTAGTGACAAGATAACGGACTATATACCAAATTATTAGATACACCCAGTACTGACGATGTAGTGCTGTCCGCTTGGCATTGCTCTCCTGAACCTGACGGAAAATATGAAAAGAGTTTTAATTTAGTGTTGTGAAGTTAGTGTTTGTAAAATTGTGAAATAGGGAAAGCATTACATGATCCCTTTAAAGGTTTGTTGTTTTTTCCTGTGTTTAGAGATGTAAAAAGGAATGACTTTAAGCAGGTCGGAGATTCACAGGTGCACAGAGCACCCAAATTGAAACATTTGTATTGAAAGGCTGTACAGTTAGCAGACCAAGCAGCATTTTTTAAAAATTTAGCAAATCAATTTGAGACAGGCCTTGGCTATCAGAAATTTATTAAATTTAAATCTGATAGTTTTGACAACCTAGGACCAATCCGATTGTAAAAATGTTGATAGGTCATCAGAGATATAAAAGAAGGCAGTTGGAAAAAATTCCAGAGCTAACTGCTATCTGCTAAGCGGTAAGAGCTCTCAGCTCTTAGCGAAAGCACCATCTATTTACTGTGGTACATTGGAACCCCATCTAAATTCCTGACAGAAGAATCTACAGAGAAAGCATGCATGACAGAGGATCAGCAGAGAAGAGACACAGTTCTGGAAGACACGTAACCTGGCTGTAATTTCGAGAGACTAAACCCTTTTGTTTTGTTGTATAAGTGGGACTTGTACTTATTGGAACAGCATACCATTAGAATCTTGCATTATTCGGGAATAGTTAGTAGTTAGAGGGGAATTGTTTGGTCGGTTCACAGTTAGATAAATAAATTGTTACTTGTGGATTGTAAAATGAGCATCAGGGATTTCTTTTACTTGGGTAATTCGGTTTTAGTTCTCAAAGGGAGGGGTCAACCTTAGCTTTATAACATTTACAGATGGCAATATTAAATTAACAATTGTCAATAAATACTGTTGTCTTAATTCTTTTAATGTTTTTTCCTTTCAGGTTGCAATGGAATAACAGATCAGTGCCTATCGCTGCTTAAAGACTGCCCAAATCTTACTCTAATTGACTTTCGGAATTGCAAACTGATTTCACCCCAAGCTTGTCAGCACCTTGTGGAAGGGCTGTCAGATGTTGCCCCCTTTGAACTCTTGGAAGACAAACTATTAAAGAGGAGAAGTTTACAATTGACAAAATAGCCTCCTGGTCGCCCATAAGCCTTGCTGAAATGTTTCTCCGAGTCCGGATGGAGACAGTGCAGATATAACATTTGAGAATTGCCTCTGCCTGCTGCTTCGGGTGTGTGTGTGTATTTGTGGGCCATGCCGTGATAGTTTGGAGTCGTCATGGTGATCATGTCATTCACTGCTGGCAAAGTCAGTGATCCAGTGACTGCTGTACAGTTTTGGGGGGAAATTACTGGTGTAATTGCCTTCACTTAGAAAATGAAGCATGGTTTTGGAAAAAAAATTGTTTTTGTATTGCAAATACAGGGTTCTGAGCATTGCGCTCTGGTAGTAAACTCCTTCCCCTGCCTTCCCCTCCCTCCTTTTCCCTCTTGAAGAGAAAACAGTGATATGGTAGATTTAGGGAATATTTTTTAAAAATGGAACATGGAGATATTATGCATGTTTGAAAAAAAAACACGAGAAAGCTTAAAGATGGGCTGCAATTTAAGTTTAGGAAAGACAGTTACTATTTCCTCCAAGTCTAAATTTGAGGAGAGGCCAAAATAATACCAATGCTCCTAACACGTGTAGTTGAATTATACTTCTTCTGAAGAAGTGTATGATGGTTCCTTTGACATTCCATTTTGCTGTACTTCAGTTTTAACCTATGATGCATAGGTTGAGAGGCAGCACATTATCTTAATACTGAAAAATAAATTGTCAGTTTGCAAAACCTGGTTACTGAAATAATTCCTGGTAATAATAGACTTCATTCATTCCTGTTTTGGACTTTTGTCACCTGAATTTTATTCCTTTGATCAAAACAAACTAGATCATATGTTGAGGCCAAACTGATTGCTATGACACTCTAGTTCTGCTCAGAATTGTGAAAAAGGGGTGTGCTGTGATGTCTAACATGTTTTATTACAAAGTTGTATTTTGTAGGGTGTGCTTTACTTATTAGTGATCTGCAATGATATTGTGCATATTTCATAGTATTTTAAAATGCACCATGGCAGCCCGCCTGGCCTAATTAAGGGGTGTTTTAATCAGAGAAATAGAAAATGTGCAGCGATTGCATTTAGAAAAGAAATGAGTACTTTGAAAGGAATAATTTCACCGTTAGTTGTTCTGTCTCATTTAAATAGGACAGACAAAATGGAAGCATGATAACTTTTAGACCATTAGATAAATAAACATATAGGACTTCTGACTCTGTACCAACTCGTTAATATTCTATCAATGCAGTTCCTGCTCAGGAACAGCAATATTGTAAGTTTTACACTGATTCATTGTCAGTGTAACAATGAAATAAGACCTTTTTATGAAAATCTGTGTTGTGTAAAACACTTGCTTTTAATGACTAACTTTAATTATAACTAACCATGCCTACCCAAACTTGCCTTGTGCCAGAAAGGTTCATACAACTTGTTTACGTAACACTGTAAACATGACTGATTCACAAACAATAGGACATTTTAAAGTGCACCTGTAACACCTAGCCTGTAGATAGCAGCAGAAATTATTTTTTTAATCTAAGTATCCTGCCAAAAACAGAACTAAATAGAAACACTATGAGCAGTTTGACGTACCACACATTTCAAGAAACAGCTGATACAAATTCTGGTTTACTTCTGCTTACTGAGAAAAACCATGTTTTATTTGTTTGGCCTTGTGCTACTAACATTGGATATATGTTTTGTTAGTAAATGTGGCTACTACCATAAACTTATGCAAGTGAATTAGTCTGCTGCCCTGTCCAGAGAGGAGCCTTTATATTAACTGAACTGGCTCTCAAAGATCTATCTGAATTTGTATGTTTCAAAAACCCTTCTTCAAAATTTAGAGTTCAGGATGTTTGATATTTCTTACGTTATCTGTATGTAGGTGTTTCCTCCTTTGGAGCAAAGACTCTCAGCTTGTTTTTTCTTTAAATTTAACATGGGGCTCATTTCTCAGTTTTCCACTGTGCATAAACGTTTTTATGACTTTGGTCAAACAAATACCATGCACCCATCTTTAAGCTTCTATCATTAGTCTATGCACTGTTGGAGAGGGTGAATAAATGTTTGATAAATGGAGGACTTTCCTTACAGCCTTGCTTATTGTCTGGCTTCAAAAATAATGTAAACCCTCTGCTTGTCCTCGATTGTATCCTGCTTACAACAAATATTAGCAGCAAAGGATTTCAAGTTCTGGTCACAGCATGCTGTCTAATGGTTAAAGCAGAATATCTGTTCTATATATCTCTTCTTTACAAAAAAACACATTTATTGTAAGAGAATGTACTAAATTTCTGCCAGACCTACATCCCTTAGAATATAGATGGTACTTGATTAAAGCAGCAGTTGTAAAAATCTGTATATTATTCTGAGGCCCCTGCTGCTTTCTATAAGTAGTAGGGAGATTGTTCAAGTTGGGTTTGAAATAGATTAAACTTTAAAGGGTGTGTAATTAAATTTATACCTAAAACCAAAACATTGACGGCTTTGTTTGATCCAAAGATAAAATCGTCAGTAAAAAAAATACTGAAAATAATGTGATATTCTAAAGAAATTTTACCTTTTTTGATCTGTTGTACAAAAGTATTTTTTCTCTTAAACAGTGCAGCATTTTCCCCTGTTTATGCATTCCCCTGTTTATGCAGTGCAAGCTCTCAAACACATTGGACAATAGGCCATGCTCCGTACGTGAAGATCTGAATGCGTACGACGAACAGTCAGCTGTATTTGCTTAATCTTTTAGTGTGACAACACCTGACATAAATGTTTCTTAAAGGACCATAGGTGGGGTGTTTCTGTTCCTTGTTTGACAATGGACTTGTTTGTTTTTAATTTCAGCAAAAGTATTTTTCTGTAATCCTAATCTTGTTTCTAATTATCTTTTTTTGTTCCAGTGGTAGTCGTCTATGCTGTGGTTTCACAGAGGGAACCTAGGTCAGTGTGGATTATCATTTACATGTGTGCACTCTGAATTCAAATTGTGTGCATAAATAAATTTTATATAAGTACACAATGATGCATTTGTTTACATACTAATGGTGCAAGGAAGATAAATCCACATGTGAAATTAGTACAAAAGCAATTTTAGCAATAGTTTCACAGATGTTTACATCACATGGTTACTTGTTCTATGAATTTCTTGTGCTTACTTTTATATCAAATAGAAAATTACGTACATGCTTCATTATTTTGTTAACATCTTATTAAAGAAATACTCTGATAATGCAGCTAACAGGAACTAATCCCACCTCTTGTGCTATTTTGTAAAGAGTTTTAAAAACATTCATTTTTAATGCAAAGTAAATTTAAATTGATAGAGGACATAATTTCAATTGTTTTTTAAATTGGTAACACCACTGTAAAATCTCTTCCAGGATTTGGGTTTTTGTGCATGTATGCTTTAATCCTTTCTTTTCTTTTTTCTTAAAAAACGTTTTCTTTCATATCTTGAGCTGCCAATTTTAATCCATCTGTCTTCCTTCACACTCAGGGCTCCTGGGAAAAAGTTTAATCTAACTTTGAAATATCCTTTAAATTCTGTCTTCATACTAAAAAGGGTCACTTAAATGAAAAGTGCACACATTAAATTCCATTTTTAAAAATCTGCCAAAAAATCTTTTTTTTTCCCCTGAAGCAACAGCACTGGTCATTTCACTAAGAAGGTGAAACATAACATTGGACTTCATGTTGGGATCAGTATCAGGAATTAACTGTGCTGAGTATATTTGCTAAAGCACTAAGTTCAATTTTCTTTTAGCTGGTAGAACATTTGTTCTGTTCACTTACGGATAAACAGACAGCATCATTGCTTTAATTCAGTAGTTTCAGTTATGTGGATTGGCTTGCCAATTCAACACACACTTAGAAATGGCAGCAGCTAAGTTAATTGCCAGTGATTAACACAGTTTCATGATATTGTCTGTCTATTGTTTTATTGATTAGTTTTTAAATAGTTGTTTAAATAAATGGCATCAGGGTAATGCCAGTCATATGTCTGTTAATATGATCCGTTCTCCTTTCTCTGTGCAAAATCTTTGAATATTTCAATCAAAAGCAAATTGCAGATGCCAAAGGAAAATGTTGCCATCCAAACATATTTCAACCCATAAAAAGTTGGATTGTTCTTTTAAGCTTTCCTTTTTTAAAACAAGCTTTTAAACTTTTAAAAAGTAACAGCATGTAGAAAACTGAAATAAGTCACTCAGTAACAATGTAAACATGAGGTGCTGGAAATAATAGTTCACATGTACACTGCTTTTATCTATTGAATGCCTTCCTGGGCATTGCACACTGACCTAATGCGTGTAGTTCAATATGAACTGATTTTCTGTCACTTAACAAACAATTATTTACCATTCACTTAGTTACTGAAGATAGAATCACATTGGCAAGTAGTACTGTGTTATCACTGCAAGGTCCTATTCCTAAACTGGGAGGCTAGTTTAAATTAACTGCTGAGGATTGACACCACCTTTTCATATTCACTGCATAGTGCAAGCATGGTTGGTGGCCATCAGACTGTGTGAATGTCATAAATACTTTGTATCAAGAAAAACTAAATTAAAGCTTTTAATTTTAATTTCCATTTATAGATCTTAAGCCACAATTGGGAATTGCATTCTCAGGGGCCTGATGTTTTTAAACACACATGAAGAGGTTTTATGTTTTTTAAAAAATGTTATTGTTCAATTTGCTTTTTAAAAAGCTTTATAATCTAATGTGCTTTTGAATATACAGTATCACCTTACAAAAGCTCCTGTTTACTGCCATAAACCTTCCTTTGATATCAATAAATGAAGAAAAATTGACAGACTAAGCTTCATTTAACGGACTAGGACTCTGGAGTATTGATAGGAAGATAGGCATCTCTATGTCACAAAAGCCTAATATTCTTGGAGCCCAAGCAACAATCTATAATGTCTTCATGCCAGCAGTATTGCTCTTCTCTGAACACTTGTATTTGTCATCTTCTAATTTGATACTAGCAGGCCGTTGTAAATAAACTACCATTATCAATTCCACTCAGCATTTTTAGAAGTATGTACGCTACAGAGACTCGTTGCAGAAGGAGTTTATTCTTGAATAGTTGCAGGGCATTCTTCCACTAGGATAGAAAGAAAAATGGCTATCCTGATAAAATAGCAAAACTGCCACAGGCCTCTACTGTGTTTATATTCTGTTGAAGATTGTTTTCCTTGGGTTGTACGTTTGTTCATTTTTCCAAAACAATCCTGAGTGGCTTCTGAATTATTCACTGAATTATCAGTCTTTGTTTCATCATTAATTAGAAAGAATGAATGGGATTATTTGCCTATGCTAGGGGTTGCTAGTGTAGTAGATGGTACAAGTGTTGATAATAGCAGGGAAGATTAATGAGGTAGGCCTCTATACTTCTGTTTTCACACTCCTTGATTTATTGTCCTTGCCCTTACAGTAGAATATATTTCATCTTGGTACATTGGGAGCTAACACTTTGATTTGATAGTTTTATAGGAGTATTTTTTCTTAAGTTGCAGGGTTATTCACTCAGGTGTCGATTTTGTTTTAGAAATTTCTACCAGAGAACATAATTGTCTAAAACTGTTTCTAAGAAGCTATATTTCATTCTGAATTCTGCCATCGATGCAGTCATTTCACTGAGTTAAAGCATTTTTGTAGTGAAATTCAAATGGTGGTTATTTTAAAATATATTTTGTACTTTTGTTTTACTATCTATATCCTAATGCACTGCATTAATTGCCTATCTCTTCAAAAACATTTTAAATATCTCTAACTGTTTCTATTATTTTTTCAAGTGTGATTTTCTTTATTTTTTCATTTGGCACTGACAGATGTTTCACCATTCCACTAAAGCAACTGCCTCTAACTTTTAATGAAGGATACAGGGAAAAGGTGGGGGAAATGGGTGAGTTGCTCTTGCTGATTGTGAACATCTTGGCATTGAGCTGAGTGACCTCCTCCTATACTGAAATCATCTTTATGATTCTATGAAAAGGCGCTATTAATGCCACATAGAGAGAATTAAAAGCCCAACCAAAATTTGCCTTGGTGAAGTTCAGCAATTAATCAACCCTCATCCTTTGTACGTCACTTTCTCTGCCATTGCCAAACCTTAAGACTAACATTTAGTCAAAGGACATCTTCCTTATGTAAAATACACTTGAGCAAATGCTTTATAAATGCAAATTGCTGTTTGTCTTGAGATCCCTCCAGATAATTTGGTAAACAAAGGATGATGCTGCGTGCCCATTAGAATAGTGCCTCCTGTCTCGTTATCCTGTTTGTGAAGGGATGTTTGTTTTAAATTCAAACCTAACTGGCTACTAGGTAAGATTCGGTTTTAAAAAAACTAAGTCTGTGGATATAACTGCAGTTTGTGAATAATACAAAACTACAGCTGACTTGATGATATTACTGGAAAAGTGCATTGAGTCTACATGATGTCTCTGCCTATTTATCAGGAGAGTTAACTATTTGATCGATTTTGCTTAACATCGGCAACATAATGAGCAGAGGGCTGCCATCCACCTGCACTAATACTGTTTAACTTAAGTCATTTAGATCTATCTGCTAAGATGGTGCTTGTACTAATATGAATGTCCTTTTTTTTCTAATTTGGTTTCTGAATGCTTGCTTGTTTTTGGAGTAATAGAAATAATTCCTATTCCCAAAATACACATGCTCTGTTTACAGTTCTGATCTGAGACTCATCTGTGCATCTGGTAAGTCTCAGATGAAGGCCTTGGTTCCATTGGAATATTCACCAAGTGCATTCTTTTAAACCTGGCTTAATACTAGACCTGAGGCAGGGTGCAGCCTCAATACCCAATCTCTCAACATGTGGGACTATCTGACACTTAATGTGCACCTAAAACAATTAAAACCAGTAATTGTGTTTATTAAAAATCTGTACTTAGTTCATCCTCATAACCTCCAATCTCTCCAATTGTGTCTGGGTGACCAGATAAATTAAAGATGCCTTTGTCTGGTGGCTGCAACTATTATTACACTTTCAGAATAGTTTTACTGCATTTATTTAAAATTTACTGGGGAGTTTCCTCCTCACTTTTGGGAAGTCATTTCAAGTTTTTGTTTCAACAGATGTTGTCTTTAAATGTAGAAGGTGATTGTTCACAGCAGTTCATTTTAAAGGTTATTGCTTATAGGACAAAACAAAATGGCTTTGGGAGAAGCTCAAGAACACAACTGTTTGGAAACTTTTCCAGCAGTTTACTAGATTTTGTGGAAAGTGGCATCTTGATGTGGAGTTTTTGTAAAAATAAATTCTAAATCTTCAATACCATGTAACTATTTTGGAGATAAAATAACTAGCCATATATCTGCAGTAAACACTAAAACCACTGTACTTTAGGAGAGCTGGTTTCCTTTTTATTACCCCCTTCTGTTTTTAAAGTATGCAGAATTTCATGAAAGGATCATCAAAAGTATATATTTTAAGAGAAGCAATACTAGGAGTGTTCCCAGAGATTTGAGTTCAACTTGTGTCACAACATGAAAGGTTGCTGAATCATGTGACGCAGTTTCTGAGTTTAACTTGTCCCCTCTCATTGAGTTTTCTTGTTAGTTAAGATTCATGCCTCTGGCACAGTATATTCTGACACATTTGAAATGGTTCTGGTTCCTGTTGCTTGTTTATACACAAGTTGATCTCCCTTCTGTATGGTGTGATGAAATTCTGTTTTAATGTAGCCTGAATTTTGAGTGTCTGATTCAGTTCAAATAGTATCAACTAGGTGCAACTAATTTAACTCCTAACCCTGTTGTACCTGCATGTGAAACCTGCAATAGATGAGGCTTTGGGTGAATTTTGTAACTCTGTCAATCTTGTAATCTCCTGTACACAATGTTATTCTAGCACAGGGGGGAATATTAGGCTTTTTTTATTTATATCTGTTTAATCCATGTTCACGCTTAATGTTGTTACAGCACACCTTGGTTTCAGCTGCATTGTTTGAACTGGCTTTAATGGTCAGTGTACTGGAAGGTGTGTCAATTTAAATGTGGAGCAATATTGACTAAGTACATGCAGGGTCCTCCGCAATGAAATTAAAAGTGGAAGACTGCCGAAGGACACTCCAGCTCCAAGACTTGCATTTTACAGTTGCTTATATATGTGTCATATACATATTTATTGACCAAAATACTTGGTGAGGGCCACATGAGTTCATGTGGAATGCCCAATAATTCAGGTTGTGACTTCTTGTTCCTGGTGTTCTCCTAGTTAATAGAAAATAAATGCAGAATTTTGTAAAGCTTTGAGTAATTTCTCAGTTGATGTTTTGTAGGCATTATACCACTTGTAAATAACATTCTGCTGGTTGGTTCTTGTACCTCTGATCCTTATCTTGAATTTGTAGCTGCACAAAAAACATGCTATACTTCAGAAATCTCAACTATACTTGAATAAAGTTTTACTTTAAATTTAAAGGTTTTTCACCTGTTCTAATTGCTGTATTTTGTGACCTGGAATCTGTGTGAAATGTCCCTTTTGGGTGGTAGGATGTCAGAATGAGCCTTTATTTGTCAAGACTGTAGCTATGAAGGGAAACCAAGTCAATTCACCCCACTTTCTGGCATGCACCTCCATTGAAATGGTTTGGAAAGAAACTGGGGAGACGAGACACTCAATCAGGAACAGGGAGCCCTGCACATAATTCCTTTGGATAGAACAATATTTTCGAGAGTTATTTTACTTGCCTATTGTCCAATGTGTGTTTCTCTGCTTTTCAATCCTTTTTATGCAGTGTATTCAAGAGCAAAGTTAGGCAGATACTTGCTTGTTTTCTGTTAACCTGTAAGAGAACACGGCCTGCTCAAAGTTCTTCTTTCCTAGACAAGAAAGTGGATTCTAAATGAGAATTGATATGCTGGTTATGATTTTGCAATCTTTCCCAGATACTGGAATGGCCCTAATAATTAGAAATTAGCAAAAGTATTTAATAAATGAGTGAATACAGACAACTGCAGACCAAAACGTCTGGGCTTAAGTCTCTCACCCTGAAGTTTTGTTATAATGTACCTGAACAAGTTAATTGCTCAAAAGAAAATACAAGAGGGTTAAAGTCATGCTTCAGCTGTACACTGGTTTGATTAGACCTCATCTAGAGTCTCTTTGTGCACTGCTGGGAGTTATATCTCCAGAAAGTGTTTTATTCCTGTATGGTCAAGTTCAGATATTGGCACGCAGTTTGGTGTTATCTGAAGATTGCTGATTTGAATGCTTTTGTGATCCTTTCTGGAACTGATAGCATGGTGATCAGGATGCTGGTTTTGCAGTGCTGCTGTAGGATTGATTCCTTCCTTGGAGTTTATGGTATGTTTCTGAAGCAAAGTCTAAAGGAGCTGCAAATCTATTCGAGATGAAAGAGAGTAATCCTTTTAGATCAGGCCTCCTCAGGGAACCTGCAATTGGATCTGCTGAAAGTAACCAGCAGCAGGCCGTGGACAAGGGCATAAACTCTGACAGCGTGCTGTCTTCTGTGGTTATTTCTATGCCAAGGTTTCCATTGAGATGGAGCAAGCAGTATCCACCGAACACAGTAAAGGCATTCGAGCGCAGTGGACATCATAGGTACAGCCCACCTCTTTGGTAACTTTTAGAAAGTGCTTTTGAAGGACCCTTGGCAAATTGCTATGGTGGATGTTGCTTCCACTGTGCCAGTGATGGAGATGGGGGAGGTTCAAGATGGTTGACAGTGTGTTTCTCAAGCATGCTGCTTAATATCAGATTATCACCACCCTGGTAACAATATTTTCATTTAATTTTGATAACTTTCCATTGGAAGTTTCTGATGTTTGTTTTTATCACCGTACCCCACCAGGGGCTGTATAACTAATCAATATTCATCACTAAATGCTGCTTGGAAAATTGGTAAATTCATGGAATTTTTACATTATCTGCCTGCTGCTGCTTAATGGTTGGCAGTTGTTAATTTTCCTTTTTTAATGTAGCTCACTATTTTGATAATGTGTTATTTGCACATTAGTCAATGTCTGGCCTCCAGACGCATAAGAGATTTCAGAAAAGTAATCACCTGGGCTTTTTTTTAAACTTTGTCCTTTGTTTTTTAATAATCCCAGTTAAATTTGACGATTCACCTATGGTCATATTTGCCAGTTTACTCCAGAGGAGCTTTATATGTTCAATATAGTCTTGTGAAGAAATTCAATCCCAATGTATTCCATTTTTTTAAAAGAAAATCCATGATTTTAAATTTGTCATTTTGTCTGACAAGAATGAAATCCTGTGGTGTGTCTTTGATGCCATAACTATCATTTGAGCTAATTAAATTACTGGGAAGCACTGTGATTTCTTAATACAGTAAAACTAAATTATCAATGACATTTACACAAAACTAGCAATAATTTTTAATGGTAAATTAATATCCTCAATTCTTCTTTGGCTATTCAGAGCACAGTATACCAGTAACATCAGCCATGAATTCTTTTGAAAGCCACCCTTAAGCTAAATGCTAACTGTGTCTTGGTGTTTAAAAATTGCTAAATGTAATCTGTCTTTGTAATAACTTCCTGAACTGAAGCTTGCTACTCAGAAATGTTTTGCTTTTAAGTTGAAAACAATTTCCTCAGTTGTAAATTGCTGCCAAATTATGGTGCTGTGTTGAAAATTTACTACTTGAGCAATGGCTTGCTCTGCTGAAAAATCATCTTGAGTCCTAGCTCCTTTTTTTTTTAAAAAAAAATGTCACCATCCACTATTTAAAAACCAGGCTCAATTTGATTTTCCTTTCCCTTAAATGAGCAAAAGTGACCTGCCAGCCGCCTTCAAATTGTCAATTTTCAAACTTGCACTTCAGTTATGGATGAAATAGTCATATACTTAGCGTCACATGGTTGGGTGTGTGGGGCAGGGATTTTAAAAAAGTTTTAGTAACACGTTGTGTGTCTGGTAAATTAGTAAGCTACATAACATTTTTGGGCAATGGGTCTTAAAACTCAAACCTACTTGTAAATTATGTTCAATGGGTTTTTATGTTTTATTACTGTTCATTATCAAATGCTTTAAAAAAATATTTTAAAACATTGCAGCTTGACAACAGGATATAAAGTTTTCAAAGATAATTTATAGCCTCCGGGCAGTAGTTTGTCGGTATTTTCAGAGGTGCCATCAAAAGTGCCTTGCAGTGCATCATGTGGACTGTGCCAGTGATAGAATGAAAGTCAAAGATGATAGTGGGGTATCCTCAAGTGTGCTGCTTAGTCTTGGAAGGTTGTTGAGTTTCCAGAGTATTGTGGAGCGACATTCATTCAAATAAGTGAAGAATATTCCAGAATGCTGCTGTCTTGAGAGTGGTGGACAGGCTTTTGGAAATCAGCAGGTACATTGGTCACCTCCAAGTTTCCAACTGCCAACCTGTTTTACAGACACCGTATTTACGAAGCTGATACAGTCCAGTTTCTGGTCAACAATACCACCAAGATGATAGTGTAGTATTCAGCAATTGTAATGATATTGAATGTCAAGGGACATGGTCAAATTTTCTTTGAGTCATTGAGTCAAACATTTTTAGGAAGAGCTAGAGAAAAGTCCTGAGGTGCTTGATGACTGGCACAGACATGTTGGACCAATCAGTTCTAATCCTATTCACCAGGCCCTTTCACCTTATAAGATGCCAAGACCAGTCATTCTCCTCTCTGGAATTCAGTTCCAAGATGAGCTGCATCTGTTGTGCTGGGCTGAGTCATTGAGGATGAAGTATTTGTGCACCCTTCTCTTAATTATAAAGTGAAAAACAAGTTTTGACGTGACTTGTTAGTTGTGCGATCTCTTTCCTCAAACAATGGAAACGGTGCACAGTAGTTAGACGTGCAAAATCTACCACTTGCTGTGTGCTGTACTTGATAGAGATTGTAGTTTCACATAAGTGCACTTAATAGAAAGAGTCTTCACAACCATCTCACTTCAGAGCTCAAAATGCCAGTGTATCCTACTGCAACTTGACCTACTGAATGTTATCTAGAGTCAGATGTACAGCACAGAAACACTACTCTTCGGTCCAACCTGTCCATGCTGTCCAGATATCCCAACCCAACCTCGTCTCCAAACCATTCCTGTTCATATACCCATCCAGATGCCTTTTTAGTGTTACAATTGTACCAGCCTCCTCCACTTCCTCTGACAGCTCATTCCATACACTTACTACCTTTAGTGAAAACATTGCCCCTTAGGTCTCTTTTATATCTTGCTCTCGCTCTCCCTCTCTCTTTCCTCCCCCCCCCCCCCCAGGAAAAGACTTTATCTTTTATCCTATCCATGCCCCTCATGATTTTATAAACCTCTAAGGTCAACCGTCAGCCTCCGACACACCAGGGAAAACGGCCCTAGCTTACTCAACCTCTCGCTATAGCTCAAATCCTCCAACCCTGGCAACATCCTTGTAAATCATTTCTGTGCCCTTTCAAGTTTCACAACATCTTTCCAATAGGAAGGAGACCAGAATTGCACGCAATATTCCAACAATGGCAATCAGTGTCCTGTATAGCCGCACATGACCTCTCAACTCCATGCTCTGACCAATAAAGGAAAGCATAACAAGCGCCTTCTTCACTATCCTATCTACCTGTGACTCCAAGGTCTCTTTGTTCAGTAACACTCCTGAGGGCCTTACCATTAACTGTATAAGTCCTGGTAAGATTTGCTTTCCCAAAATGCAGCACCTCTCATTTATCTAAACTCCATCTGCCACTTCTCAGCCCATTGGCCCATCTGATCAAGATGCCATTGTAATCTGAGGTAACCTTCTTCGCTGTCCACTACACCTCACTATACCTCTCATGCTCACATCCAAATCATTTATATAAATGAGGAAAAGTAGTGGATCCAGCACAGATCCTTGTAGCACAACACTGGGCACAGACCTCCAGCCTGAAAAAAAACCCTCCACCACACCCTCTGCCTTCTATCTTTGAGCCAGTTCTGTATCCAAATGGCTAGTTCTCCCTGTATTCCATGAGATCTAACCTTGCTAACCAGTCTCCCATGGGCAACCTTGTCAAATACCTTACTGAAGTCCATATAGATCACATCTACCGCTCTGCCCTCATGAATCCTCTTTGTAACTTCTTCAAAATGTCTCACAAACTTGATTGAGTTTTATTCCCCACGCACAAAGTCATGGTGACTGTCCCTACTCGGTCCTTGCCTTTCAATATACATGCAAATCCTGTCTCTCGGGATTCTCTCCAAACAACTTGCCCACTACCAATGTCAGGCTCACCGATCTATAGTTCCCCTAGCTTGTCCTTACCACCTTTCTTAAAAAGTGGCACCTGTGACTATCAATGATACAAATATCTCAGCAAGAGTCCCAGCAATCACTTCTCTAGCTTCCCACAGATTTCTAGGGTACACCTGCTCAGGTACTGGGGATTTATCCACTTTTATGCGTTTCAAAACATCCAGCACTTTCTCCTCTGTAATATGGACATTTTTCAAGATGTCACCATCTATTTCCCTACATTCTATATCTTCCATATCCTTTTCCACAGTAAATACTGATGCAAAATACTTGTTTACTATCTGCCCCATCTCCTGTGGCTCCACACACAGGCTGCCTTGCTGATCTTTGAGGGGCCCTATTCTCTCCCTTTTGTCCTTAATATATTTGTAAAATCCCTTTTGGATTCTCCTTAATTCTATTTGCCAAAGCTATCTCATGTCCCCTTTTTGCCCTCCTGATTTCCCTCAAGTATACACCTACTGCCTTTATACTGATTCACTCGATCTATGCTGTCTATACCTGCCATGTGCTTCCTCCTTTTTCTGAACCAAACCCTCAATGTCTCTACTCATCCAGCATTCCTTTCACCCTAACAAGAATATACTTTCTTTGGACTCTCATTTCTGAAGGCTTCCCATTTTCTAGCCATCCATTTACCTGCGAACATCTGCCCCCAATCAGTTTTTGAAAGTTCTTGCCTCATACCATCAAAATTGGTCTTTCTCCAATTTACAACTTCAACATTTTAGATCTGGTCTATCCTTTTCCATCACTATTTTGAAACTAATAGAATTATGGTCGCTGGCCCCAAAGTGCTCCCCCATTGACACCTCAGTCACCTGTCCTGCCTTATTTCCCAAGAGTAGGTCAAGTTTTGCACCCTCTCTAGTAGGTACATCCACATACTGAATCAGAAAATTATCTTGTACACACTTAACAAATTCCTCTCAATCTAAAACCCTTAACACTGTGGCAGTCCCAGTCTATGTTTGGAAAGTTAAAATCCTCTACCATAACCACTCTATATACTGTTCTTAATGTTTAGATACATTGTATAATTGATACCTCTGACCAAACATCTATTCCCAGATCTTGAACGATGCAGTGCCATTCCAACAAATGTTTGATTTCACATCAAGTTTGCAGCTACTCCATTTTTTTCCTGCAGAAGTTCTGATGATCAACTAAAAATCAAAGTCACTTAACAAAATTGCTTGATTGCTGTCATTAGCACATTTAGATTCTGGCTAAATTGCGATGTGCAAACCCTCTACAATGTTTGAGGGTGTCATTCAGGTTGCACTAGCTCTTGATGATGGGGTGAAGTACACAGCAAATACCAAAAGCAGAAAAGCACAGACACAATCCTTACTGCAAGGACAACATAATCAATGAGAACTTTCACCATAATTGGGATTGGTTGAGCTTCAAGACTCATTTGCTTTTCTTTTTGATTTGTTTTAAACTTCTCCAGAAGACCAAGTTTTAAATAGGAATGAGAAGCAGAGCTTGTCACATATTCCCTTCAGGAATAGCCACTTGCTTCCCAGGCCTGGTGCCTGATCTTCCTGGTCAATGCTGAGGTGACTAAATGCCCCAGGGCTCCTCCTCCTACCCCTCTTCCTCCTCCCCCACCCCTGTCCCTTTATCATGCTCATGTTCAAATCTGGATAAATCTTCAGCACAGATGGTATTGGATTTGATAAGGTGATGGGGGAAAAGTGAACAATAAATGCTGACCATGTCAGTATTCCCACATCCCACTAATGAGCACAACAAACCAATTGCTGGAGAAACTCAGCAGGTCTGGCAGCATCTGTGAAGAGAAAAACAGTTAACATTTCTAATCCAATGACCCTAACATGATAAAAATCTGGGCAGGAGAGAGAGAGAATCTATTTAATTTAAACCTGCTGTCACACTTAGTTTTTAAATCTAAATGTAAATAGTAAATCATTTGTGTACCTTGCATTTTGTTTTTTCCCCCTCAAAGCTTTATGAATTACATTTTTTGTGACTTTCCTGATTGCAGATAAATTATATTGAGACGGGAGAAAAATTCATATCAAGGCCATAATTGGAAATGTCTACAGCATCATAGACAACTGGTTTCCTCTGGGTGCTCCGGTTTCCTCCCACAATCCAAAAAAAAAATGTGCAGCTTAAGGTGAATTGGCCAAATTAAATTGCCCGTAGTGTTAGGTGTAGGGGAATGGGTCTGGGTGGGTTGTGCTTCGGCAGGTTGGTGTGGACTTGTTGGGCCGAAGGGCCTGTTTCCACACTAAGTAATCTAATCTAATCAAAAAAAAACTTCTTTTTTGTGGCAATTTATTGATAATTATTCACCATATTGAATACCATAAATACACAGGCAGTTGCTGTACATCAAAAAAAAAGTGATTTTCTCTCAGCATATCAGATTTTTCTGTATCTATAATGTGGAACATTTAACTTTGAAAGCGAGCAAGACATTACAACATCACTTAATGTAAAGGAGGCTAGTATCCATATTTCTGTTCTTGCCTCCTTCTGAACATTAAATGTAATTTATAATATCATAATCCAATTTCAAATAAAATTTTACCTGCTCCAGAAAAAAATCTTCAGATAGCAGACAAATTTTAAGGTTAGATATAGAAGGGAAGAGGTTACTCGAAGGGGAAAAAAAATTCAATTCCAATTAAATGAATCACCTTTCTCCATGTGTTAGGAATACTCTTTAAACAGTGTACTTTTGTTTTAATGGATCATCATCTTCCTTATTCGCTCCAATAAGATAAAACTGACCTATCCCTTACTGAATGCAGGAATGACGATGGGCAATTCCACAACATGACATCAGTCTTGTATTTGCAGCCCTGATGCTCTACTGCTCCCAGTGGCTTCCCAACTGAAAGTTAAAGGTTTTTCTGTAATCGGAGGGAAGCTAGAACCATCCTGCAGGCTTTGGGAGCTTTCCAGAAGAAGATGAAGAACAAACCCCTTGAGGAACTGGTGATACTGCACGGACCTGTGTGTCACAGTAATGTCAGTCGCTGAGCACAGCATCAACATAAAGCTCAAAGGAGCAACAAGACAAACCAACAACAAGATCTGAGCTATAAATGGTTAAAGTAAAGCAGCTTTAACCAAAAGGAGCCTTACAAGGCTACTCTGCTGCTATGGTTTATACAATTTACAAATATCAATCTCCACATCTTGAATCTGTAATAACAACTGGGTCACTGTTGTGCTGTGATATCAAACAAGTGAACAAACATTTCAAACTCTGAGCAGATAATCTGTAGGGACTGCACAAACACCCTGTAATTCTGGTGGGAGTGCAGTAGCTTCAGCTTAAAGTAGTAGCACCAGCATCTAAAAATACTGCAATTTCAATTTATAACAAATTAAATGAACGGCGATTGATCTGGAATGAAAACTATTTCTTCTCACAATATACATAGGGTGAATATTAATGTATCAAATCACTGGAACGCAACACAACCTGCAACTTCAATAGGAAAATGGGTGGCCTCTGTCAAATTCAGAAATGGTTACCATAAAGTCTTAGAAAAGATTAAAATTCAGAAGTTATTATACTATGCTTGTATTAAACTGTGGTAAATAAATGTGTCTCTACAGCCAGAGTTTAAAAAGTGTGGGGGTTTGGATTTTCTTTCCTGCTTCTTATCGACTGTTAACCATTAGTCCCCTTGTTGGAAGAAAAATGTAGACAAACCAGCAGAGGGCACTGCTGACCAAAATGATCACTGTTAGCATCAGGTCAGTCAACAGGAGTCTATTGTCTTTGCTCATTCAAGCCAAGCTGCAAGTATTTTCCAGCAGTCCTTTTTTTCACAGTCAGTTAAATTAGAGCTCCTTCACTCCAAGTGATGCTAAGACAAACTTCTCAGATTTTTTTTTGTTCTTAACCAAAAGTAGGTCTTCAGAATTATTGCAGTTCATGTCCAGTTGTGTTTGGAGCCATGAGGTTAGTGTAATATAACCGTCTAGCAATCTTCTCCACAGATGATGATTCTGGCTCCTGACCTAGATGCGGAAACTTACTTCCTTCCCATCAATGTGCTTTAGGCGCAGGTAAACATCTGTCCCGATGCCCTGCATAGACTGAATGTGGAGCGATCCACCCAGGTACTCAGCGTAAGCACGGGAGGTGGGCAGACCAAAGCCAAACCTGGACAAACAACAAAAGACAGTTTTAGTCCTGCAACCTGCTCAGAGAATCCATCAGGCACAAGACAGGACAACAAACCTAAACAGCAACAACCAAACACTTCTGGTAACTGCCTGAAGTGCCCTCCCCATCGTTTACAACGTTGCTCCATTGTTCGTTTTGAATATCATTAGAGATTGAAGTATCAGCTTAATCCAGAATCGTGCAGGTCGCTCTGCTATAGCGAGTGTTTCTTTAACATGAATTCACTGTCATGTGATTAAGAGGTGTCCCCAGTTCATCAAAATGCAAACTTTTAAAACGTGTTTGCTGTAATGCAGTTACATCACCAACATTAAGTGCTGTTTCTAAAGTGCGATTTTTCTATAACGTGGTATTGCACAAGAACACAACCATCACATTATAGATGAACTGATTGATTGTACTGCATTCGTCATCTGTTCATCCACATGCCCCTTTGATTCAGTCACTACCTAAAATATTAAATGATTGATTGGAAATTTGCTAACTGGTATCAGTTTGTTTTGAGTTAGTGGTTCATTTCGGGGTCAATAGCAACTAAAATGGTGGAAAGCACATCCCAGCAATGACCTTCGCACTGATATCAAATACTCAAAAAGCTGTAGCAAGAGGCTGTCTGATAACCACCAGGTCTCGATCAGTGTTTATTGTACACATCAGCCCCCTCCCGTTCCTTTTCACTCAACCTTTCTCCCTCATTTATCTGGTTACATGGTTTTCCTCAAACACAATCCACGTTCTAACCACTTCTGGGCAGTAACGTTGATCTGGAATTCCTGAATGAATTTAGTAATGACTAACATAGTTCCTGATTTAGCCTCCCTTGTAATCTTAAAGGTCTCAATCAAGCAGTTCTCTTATGCAGAATGGAGCCCAGAGATTGTTCAATCTTTTTGGAGAGATAGAAACCTCTTTTCTATCGTTCAGTCTTCAGTCCTTTGTATGGCCAGCAATATTGCTGTAGCGTACTGCATTCAGGGAGGCTTCTCATGCCCCATGAGAAAACAAAGGACACAAAGCAGGAGAGCTGTGGGAATAGGGTGTCCCAAAATGGACTTTGTAGGGTTGGGGAGAGCATCTATCTTCTAGATAGAATGAGGAATTTGCACACTCTCCCAGTGTTCGCATGGGTTTAGAGTTTCCTCCCACAGCCAAAGATGGACAGGTTAGATGGATTGACCTTGGTTAAAAACTTGGGACTTAGTGGGATCCTCTTCAGGAGAGTCAGTGCAGATTCGATGGGCCGAATGGCCTCTTTCAGTACTGTAGAGAGTCTATGATTAATTCCCCTCGAATGGGAGCTTCCAGAGCAGACCACTGGGTTGGGGATGTGTTTGTATGGATCAACTCCCACAGGAACACTGCCACCCTCACCAGCTCTCATTCCATAGCCCTAGTCTGAGTTGGGGTTGTGCCTCACTCCCCAACCCGTGGGGGAATAAGGTTGATGCTCACAGCAGTTAACCCACACTATATCACCTCGCCCCTTTAAACACAGACATCTGTCATAGCAACACCATGAACCAATCACCACTCATCAGGTTCAAGAACCAGCAGGATAAAAACTGTCATTTCCCAATAACTATACAGAATAGCTCCCTTATCATCCATAGAAATTGGAGGAAATGTATGATCATCAAGGTGAAGAGAAGTTGGAAGCTTCCCAAATTAACACAGGTAGAGTTGGACAAGGTGTAAGAGTCGAAACAGACAATGGCTTCCATTGGTGTGTGAGTGTAGCAATAGAATGAGCGAGTGTTACAGTAAAAGCTCACTTTTCAGGAATTCAGTCACAAATTTAAGTGATTTACAATTTCCCCTAGGAATCAATGTTAGAGCCAGAATTAGTTTTCTTCATGTATTTCTCAACCAGAGAAAGAAAATATGAAATCCTGAACTGTACAAGTGCAACACTGCATTCCCAAATGAAGTAACTTGCATAATAAAATATTAGGCCCAAGATTTTAATATAAGCAGTGTTTTAATGTACAATGCTGTTAGTGACTAGCTCCATCTATTGGTTGACATTCAAAGTTGAGAAGATTTGTAGCTCGGGTGCTCGTTGTTGTGGTTCTGTTCGTCGAGCTGGGAATTTGTGTTGCAGACATTTCATCCCCTGTCTAGGTGACATCCTCAGTCAGTGCTTGGGAGCTCCTGTGAAGCGCTTCTGTGATGTTTCCTCCGGCATTTATAGTGATTTGTATCTGCCGCTTCCGGTTGTCAGTTCCAGCTGTCCGCTGCAGTGGCCGGTATATTGGGTCCAGGTCGATGTGCTTATTGATTGATTGAATCTGTGGATCAGTGCCATGCCTCTAGGAAAACACTACATAGGACAAACAGGAAGACAGCTAACGATCCGCATCCATGAACACCAACTAGCCACGAAACGACACGACCAGCTATCCTTAGTAGCCACACACGCAGATAACAAGCAACATGAGTTCGACTGGGACAACACCTCTGTTTGGCTTGTCCTATAATAGTAGTGTTGTCCCAGTCAAATTCATGTTGCTTGTCATCTGCGTGTGTGGCTACTAAGGATAGCTAGTCGTGTTGTTTCGTGGCTAGTTGGTGTTCATGGATGCGGATCGTTAGCTGTGTTCCTGTTTGGATGAGTGCCATGCCTCTAGGAAAACACTACATAGGACACAGATTCAATCAATAAGCACATCGACCTGGACCCAATATACCGACCACTGCAGCGGACAGCTGGAACTGACAACTGGAAGCGGCAGATTCAAACCACCACAAATGCCGGAGGAAAGATCACAGAAGCGCTTCACGGGAGGCTCCCAAGCACTGAGGATGTCACCTCGACAGGGGACGAAATGTCTGCAACACAAATTCCCAGCTCGGTGAACAGAACTACACATTGGTTGACATTGGACAGTGTGGCTGGATTGGCAGAATTTCTTGCACTGAATGATCTCCTTAGTTCCATATTCCAATGTCTGGTATCAAGACTACCTCATACTAACTATAATCTAGTACTAGACAGTGCAAAGTCTCTGCCAGTGTGCAATTTAAACTGGATTTGTTTATTTACCTATTAAACCCAAGTCAGGCCTCTCTAACAGCCCATGGGGAATGAAGAATCCTGTTATTATCCTGGTCAGTCCTTACCCATGCATTGGCCCTGACTGGGGCCCACTGTTGACCGTGTGGCCGTAAAAAGAGTTCATTGTGGAATCCTGTGAGCTCTCCTCAGCCGTGGTGAAGTGATAATCTGTCACTTTGTCGATGATCTGGTGAGGAATCCCACCTCCACGATCCGAGATCCTGAAACAAAGGCGACAGGAGCAGGGTGAGGGTAACAGTATTGGGCCTTGCGCTCCCCTCTCTCTTGGTCAGTATCTGGCAACTGCAGACTCTTTCTGCAAAGGGCAACATTTGGCCAAAACTCTGAATAGCTTTTAATCACCAAAATCATTGTGAAAAGGTAAAGTTTTTCGAATCAATCCGAAGTGTATTGATCAGTCAGCTTACCACTCATGTGGTTCCCATCAGAGTGGTTGTTGAAATGAAAAATAAGAGCTAACAGCCTGAAAATCCAATCTTTTCAGTGACATGGATAATCCATAACAAAAAAACAACAGTGAACCCAGTCATAAATCAACCTGACTGCAACATTCAATAAAAAGGGGCTAACAGTGCAAGAGAGACCTGTTCCCCGCTCCCCGGCTCGGACCCGGCCTCCCCCGCTCTGCCTCTACCTGTGCTCTCTGAGAAACCAAATAAGATGGTGGGTTTTTTTGTGCAGGTGATGAACCAGTTAGTCAAATTAAGTTTTAAGAAACAACTTTAAAGTGCAGAGGAGGGAGAATGATTTCGGGAAGACTAAGAGGCTCTTGGGTTTACAAGGCTCAAGGCCTGCATCTGAAGTACCGGGTGAATAGAGCAGGGACATCAGGAAACCAGACTTACTGACCTTAAAGCAATGGCGAGGACACCTTTACAAACAGACCCTAAAGCATTCTCTCACACATAAGGAACTGAAACCACTTTTACTTTGTGATGATGAAAAGTCTAAAGTGGATTTCTGACAAAATTCTGACGGAAGGACATTTAAGTAACACCATTCCCGCCCTGCTGCCTCTCCTCTGTTTAAACAGATGCTCTCTACACAAGAACTCAATGGCCAGGAACTCTCAACCAGCTGGGGTCTTCAGGATCAGGATGGTTCACAGCAGGAAGGGCAGCCCTTGTCCTGTGTGCCAATACCAACATGACTAGGAACCCAAGTGGGCCAGCAGCAATGGCCAGATCAACTGACGGGGAAAGGGAATGGCCTCATTGAGGACGTACAGATTCCTGGGCATGTCTGATGGCTATCAGGTCCAAAAATGTTTTATATCCCACCACAAATGTTATTTGTCGCTTTCAAGTGGTGTACAGGTCGCTCTGCTGTAACGCACATTTTGTTAATGCAAATTCGCTATAACACGATTGAAGCATTGGGGTAACTATTTCTAAAGAGCAAGCTATTAAAGTGTGTATTGGGTATAATGGGATTCCGGACCCACTAGTTTTAGTGGGACTGCTAATACGTGATTCTCTTATGACTCAGGATTGCTACTAGTCCTCAAACTACATCATGTCAAAGTGGTCACTACACAGGAATCAAGAGAACTGCAATCACACACTGTGCCTGCATTGTGAATCACAGGTGGACAACCAGACAGACACGCACGTAAGCACGGATACACACACACAGACACGCACGGACGGACACGCACGGACACACACACAGACAGACACGCACGCAGGCACGTACGCATGCACACACAGACAGCCACGCATGCACACAGACAGACATGCATGCAGACACACTGGCACGCACACAGACAGGCAGACACGGACACGCATGCAGACAGGCAGACACTGACATGCACGCAGACAGGCACACGCATTCACGGACGCACACACAGACAGGCACGCACAGACACCGCACGCAGTCAGACACACACAGACAGGGATGGATGCATGGAACCGCATGCACACACAGACACGCGCACACAGACAGGCAGGCAGATGCTGAAAATGTGTTGCTGGAAAAGCGCAGGTCAGGCAGCATTCAAGGAGCAGGAGAATCGACATTTCGGGCATGAGCCTGAGGAAGGGCTCATGCCCGAAACATCAATTCTCCTGCTCCTTGGATTCTGCCTGACCTGCTGCACTTTTCCAGCAACACATTTTCAGCTCTGATCTCCAGCATCTGCAGTCCTCACTTTCTCCAGGCAGGCAAATGGGCAAGCATGCACAGACAGACAGGCATGCACAGACACGGACACAGACACGCACACAGGCAGGCAGACAGGCATGCATAGACACAGATGCGCGCACACACACAGGCATGTACAGACACGCACACAGACAAGCACGCATGCGCATGCACACACGGATGCGCAGACGTACACACAGACAGACAGGCATGCACGGACACGCACACAGACAGGTATGCACAGGGACAGCCACACAGACAGGCATGCACACATACACACGGACAGACACACAGACAGGCAAGCACGCACGCACATACATGGACAGACACACAGACAGGCACGCACATACGGACAGACACACAGGCAGGCACACGCAAGCGCTCACACACAGACAGACACACACACAGACAGGCACACACACAGACAGGGACACACACACGCACGCACACACACAGGCACACAGACGCAAACACAGGTGCGCGCACACACAGACAGACACACAGGTGCACACGCACAGACAGGCATACACGCACGCTCAGACACAGACAGGCACGCACACAGACAGACACAGACACGCGCGCACGTGGACAGACACAGACTGGTAGGCACGCGCGCATGTGGACAGACACAGACTGGTAGGCTCGCGTGCACACACGCACAGACAGGCACGCACACGGACGGACAGACACGCACACACACATGGACAGACACACGATAGGTATACATGCACAACACACGGACACAGACAGGTATGCACACACTGACAGACACGCACACATGCACAGACACACCGATACGTACGCACACAGAGACAAAATATTGTAGACAAATCCTATGTGCAGTTCTGTTACAAAACATTTAAGTTGGAAATTACAAACACAATCTGCTTAGGTTTACCTGATGAACACAGCTACAGTAGAAATCAATGTTTGCTTTCCAACTCTCACACGGCAGCTTTTACAGCTTTTACTGCCTAACAGCTCAGAGCTTGTAACTATTACCCTTCCAATGTGTTCCGGCAATGTCATCTCCATTGTTCTCACAGGTTGGCTGCCACTGCCCACTATATTAGGTGTGGACTTTCCCCAGTTACTGCAGCTCCTTGCCATCCTGCTTGCTAGATGCAGGATGTCAATGTGTCAAGTCAGCGCCTGTATCAGGAACAATTGTATCAGGGCTCCTTTGATCACTGACCAATCTGACTCTGCAATTACCAGCACAGTCCACAGGCAGGGACTGTGTTAATATTCAACAGCATATTTGTGGAGAGAAGTCTTGTTTAAGGGAAAGCAGTTTTCCATGGAAATTTATTCTCATTAGTCAAACATTTCCAAACCAAAATTGAGCACGTTCACCTCAACTTCTGTTTATACAGACAAAAAGAACACAAGACAATAAAATGGACAGATGAATAGGATTTACATCAACACAAAAGAATGGTTTTAAAACAATTATTCTTCCAAACCTTTTCTCTGAACCCCACCCCTCCAACCACAACAAGGATAGAACCCCCAGTCGTCACCTACCACCCCACCAACCTCCGGATATATCGTATCATCCTCCGCCATTTCCGCCACCTACAAATGGACCCTACCACCAGGGATATATTTCCCTCCTCACCCCTATCTGCTTTCTGTAAAGACCATTCCCTCTGTGACTACCTGGTCAGGTCCACGCCCCCCCGACAACCCACCCTCCCCTCCTGGCACCCTTCCCTGCCACTGCAGGAATTGCAAAACCTGTGCCCACACCTCCCCCCTCACCTCCATCCAAGGTCCCAAGGAGCCTTCCACATCCATCAACATTTCACTGGCTCTTCCACACGTTATTTATTGTATCCGTTGCTCTCGATGCGGTCTCCTCTACATTGGGGAGGTAAAAACAAGGACTGCAGATGCTGGAAACCAGATTCTAGATTAGAGTGGTGCTGGAAGAGCACAGCAGTTCAGGCAGCATCCGAGGAGCAGGATTCCTGATGAAGGGCTTTTTCCCGAAACGTTGGATTTTCCTGCTCCTCGGATGCTGCCTGACCTGCTGTGCATTTCCCACACCACAATCTTGACTCTGAGCTCCAGCATCTACAGTCCTCACTTTCGCCCGGTCTACGTGTATGTCTACCTCAGAGCGTTGGCGCAGGATTACAACTGTGAGAATCCACACTGGGCTCTATAGAGAGAGTGACGCTACCTTAGAGCTCTCAATCCTGATGTGACCTGGCAAAGGAGCCCTGACCCCACTTTGGGAAGCCATGTTATAGAAGGGTGTGTAGTAAATGAACTGATAACAAAGACAGACCTACAAAAGATGGAGCCAGAAGGCAACAATACCCCACAATTTTACAGATTATCTAAGGAACACAAACCAGACATATCCTGACCTATTGTGGCATTCCCAGGAACTCTGTCACATAAACTGACAAAAGCACTTCAACAAAACCTTAAACATCTTATCAGCAGACCCAAACACTTCATACAATCGTCACAGGAATTCCTAGACAACATCACGAGCACAAACTTAGACAAGGAAGAAGCGATGGTCTTATTTGATGTAAATAGCTACTTACATCAATTGACAAAACTTTAGCCAGAGTGACAATACCAACCTCCTGGACAAACAGAACAGACCACACAATGGGGAACCAATCAACAAGGACTGCATACTCAAACCATCGGGCCTGTGCTTGATGGTGTACTTCATATTCAGCAGCCAGATATATGAACAAGTTAACGGGCCACCGATGGGCTCACCCATCTTTAGGCTCATAGCAAGGACTAGAACAACAGCCCTCCCGCAAGTCGAACTCAAACTCTCACTTAGATATGTAGACAACATTTTTGTAATAACTAAGGGAAGAGATTGGGAGCACACACTGGGTTATCAACACCATGCTCGCAAGGATCAAAGTTATAAAAGATAGGAGGAAACTAACAACCATTCCTGAGAGTGATTGCAGAAAGCACACAGAACGGTGAATGCACCACAAAAGTGTACAGGAAAACTACACACACCGACCAGATCCTGACCTTCAACAGTAACCACCTGAACACATTCAACAGAAGCTGCATCAGGACCCTGTTCAAAAGGCCTACACCACACTGCAGCAGCCCTGACCTGTGACAAAGCCTTTGCCAAGAAAGGAAACCCCCACCACTTCATCTGCAGATGCCTAACAGACAAACAATGCAATGAGGACACGCCACAACCTAACTCATTAGCCACGCTAGCTTATATAAAAAAAATCTCTGAACTGACAGTCAGACATCTCTGCCCACTGGATTCATGACAGCCCATAAACCGACAGGCACACTCAGACAACACACTCACCAGGACAAAAGACCCTACCACCCATCATGTGCAAGGCTAACGTAATTGACAAGATTCCATGTAAAAGCTGCATGAAACACTATACAGGGCAAACAGGCAAACAAATAGCAATCCACACCCACGAAAACGAACCTGCCACTAGTAGTGCTTGGTCTTACTTGGAGAAATAAGCAGCTACAGGGAAGTCCCACTTATTTTGGTTCAGGGCAGGAAAACATGAGGTGATTTCCTTTGAGTTACTGGTGGGTCTCCAGGTTTCTCGGAGCAGCTCAGTAAAATGGTTTGATCAGTTTCCCTAAATTCTGATTGCCAGACTATTTTCGCCTGGTTTCATGGCAGGCAACTCCATCGCACTCTCAGTTAGTTCAGTGTAGTTTATAATTAGGGCAAAAGGTAAATTCTAAGGGAGAAAATATCCAGTCGGTCAGTCATTGGGAACAAACACAAAGGATGAAGGAAAATAAACAGTTGGTCAATGAAAGAGGGTTATTTTTCTTCTTTGGCAAGTCTAGAACCAGGCGACAGAGTTTTAAAAACAAGGTGGTGGGGCGGGGGTGTCACTTAAGTCCAAGATGAAGAGAAGTTCATTTATTTAAAGGGTTGTGAATCTTTGGAATTCTCTACCACAAAGAGAGCTGTGGAAGCATGGTCTTTGAGTATGTTGAAGGTAAAAGTTGAGAGATTCTGACTATCAAAAGGTTACAGGGTTATAGGGATGACATGAGCAAAAAAGGCAATGAAACGATTCCATCAGCCATGATCGCACTAAATGGTGGGGCACACTCAGTGGGCTGTATGGCCTACACCTGTGTAAGAGAAATTCCACCTAAACTGCGTGCGTGTGCATCCACACACGTCCCATGTGACAGTTAATGCTGTCTTAACAGCCAAGGCATTTTCCTAGCTGGAAGCAATTTCCCAAGATGCCTAACAGACAAACAATGCAATGAGGACATACCACAACCTAACTCATTAGCCACGCGGTGTTAAATGACTCAGTTTGGTTTCCTCAGTCTTCACTTCTCCAGCAAAATACAGGAGCCCCAACTCTCAATCTCTCCTCGCCATTCCAGTCACATCCTTAGAAATCAGCATCACCATTGCCTTGATTAGAGGAAGCAGGCAAGGCACAGCACGAGAGCTGTGGTCTAACCAGGCTTCACCACAACCTACTACTGTCACGGGTGAGAATGCCAAAGTTTGAGGTGCCCTACCCAATGCCAGGGTCAAGGAGATCACCTCAGGGCTGAAGGAGGAGGAGAGAGTCCAATAGGTGTTGCCCACGTTGGTACCAAAACCTTTGACAGGTGTAGAAATGAGGTTCTGCTAGAAAATCTTGAAGAGTTCGTGGTTAAATCCAAAAGCAGAATTTCCAAAGTAACAATCTCTAGATTGCTACCTGGGCCAGAGGCAAGGAGTTAAATGTGTGACGTGAGTGCAATGGGTTACAGTTCATAGGGCACTGCCACCACTACAGGGTAGAAGGGAGCTGTGCTAGTGGAAAGGCTTCACTTGACTCCCCCGCCAAGGACCAGTGTCCCGGCAAATCAAATCACTCTGGTTGTGGAGCCAATCTTCAACTACTTAAGACGGGGAGAGTTTGGGAGAAAGGAAATGTAGGATTATGTAGCAAGCAGTCACGCCAGCATTACAGGGGAGCTACTTGGATACTGATACCCAGAGTGGGACAGGAAGGTTTAGCATGTACAAACACAGAAAAAAGGTCAGAGGGGAAAGACAAAGAAAAAAGGTGAAGCTAATTGACTCTTTACCGGAATGTGTGCAATATTCAGAGCAAAATGAATGAATTCACAACACAAATACCAGGTTAGTGGTTATAATATTACAGCCATTACAGTCCCATGGGAGCAATGTAGTCTAAAAGCTGGAACTAAATATTCCAGAGTATGCAATGTTCCAGAAGAACAAGCAGGAAGGAAAGGGTGGTTGGTGCATAGTTGGTGCAGGATGGAATATGTACAAGAGCAAGGAATTATCTTGGATCAGAAGATGTAGGATTCACAGGGTGGAGGTAATAAAAGGTGCAAAATGACACCAAAGTCAGTGGTGGGTAAGTAGTTGGAGGAGGTTCTGAGGGACAGGATTTACATGCATTTGGAAAAACAATGACTGATTAGGGATAGTCAGCATGGCTTTTTTGCATGGGAAATTGTGTTTCACTAACTTGAGTTTTTTTTGGAGGAAGTGACAAAAAAAGATCAATGAAGGCAGAGGAGTAGACATTGTCAATAGGGACTTTAGCAAAACAGTCAACAAGGTTTTGCATGGTAAATTGGTTAGCAAAGTTAGATCACATGGAATGCAGGGAGAGCTAGTCATTTGGATACTAAATTGCCTTGAAGGTAGGAGACAGAGTGGTGGTGGAAGTTCATTTTCAGACTGGAGGCCTGTGACCAATGGTGTGTCGCAAGGATCGGTGCTGGGCCCACTGCTTTTCATCATTTATGTAAATGATTTGGATGTGAATGCAGTGGGTATGGTTAGTAAGTCTGCAGATGACACCAAGATCGATGGTACAGCGGACAGTGAAGAAAATTACCTCAGAGTACAATGGGATCTTGATTGAATGAGCTAAATGGGCCGAGCAGTGGCAGATGGAGTTTAAATTAGATAAATGTGAGGTGCTGCATTTAGGAAAAGCAAATCAGGGCAAGATTGATACAGTTAATGGTAGGGTCCTTGGGACTTTTGCTGAACAGAGAGACCTTGGAGTGCAGGTTCATAGCTCCTTGAAAGTGGAATCGCAGATAGACAGGCTAGTGAAGGTGGCATTTGGTACGCTTTCCTTTATTGGTTAGAGCATAGAGTATAGTAGTTGGGCTGTACAGGACAGTGGTTAGGCCACTTTTGGAATACTGCATTCAATTCTGCTCTCTCTGCTATAGGTAAATTTGAACGGGTTCAGAAAAGATTTACAAAAATGTTGGTGAGATTGGAGGGCTTGAGCTTAAGGGAGAGACTGAATCAGCTGGGGCTGTTTTCCCTGGAGCGTTGGAGGCTGAGGAATGACCTAATAGAGGATTACAAAATCATGAAGGGCATGCATAGGGTAAATAGACAAGGTCTTTTCCCTGGGGTGGGGGAGTCCAGAACTAGAAGGCATGGATTTAAGGTGAGAGGGAAAAGATTTAAAAGGAACCTAAGGGGCAACCTTTTCATGCAGAGGATGCTGCGTGTATGGAACAGGCTGCCAGAGGAAGTGGTGGAAGCTGGTACAATTACAGCATTTGAAAGGCATCTGGATGGGTATAAGAATAGGAAGGGTTTGGAGGGGTATGGGCCAGATTAGGATATTTGGTCAACACAGATGACAAGTTGGACTGAACAGTCTATTTCCATGCTGTATGACTCCATGTTGAACAAGCAGTCAGATAGCTTAGCAACAGCTGAGGGTGGGACTGGTGACGTCTGAAATATTTTGGTAAGTTAAGTCTGTATCATACTCCACAAACATTTGTGGTCTGAATTTCGCTTACTCATGCATCAGGTTTCAGAACCCCTGGCAGCAATCTGTACTGACACGAGGTTTTCGGGAAATGAAGACAGCTGGCCACAAACAAAATGTCTACTGGGTGATAGAAAAAAACAACTGGATTTTACATAAGGCTTTGTATCCATGAGGTCTGGAACCAAATCATTGCCAACGTTGGAATGAAACTCACTATTGTAATGAGGGAAATGCTCAGACTGAGCAACCAGGAACAATAGGATACATAACCAGACTGATCTTGGCTGAGGAGCAAAGGTTGCTTAGCAGACTGATGAATAAGAAAGGGATTGGATTTGTACTATAGACCCCCCCCCCCACAGTCAGCAGGAAATTGAGAAGTAAATTTGTAGAGATCTCAATTATCTGTAAGAATAAGAGAGTTTAGTGTTAGGGGATTTTAACTTTCCAAACTCAGACTCTGACCGCCATAGACTTGGATGGAGAGGAATTTAGGAAGTGTACACAAGGAAAATTTCTTATTCAGTATGTGAACGCACATACTAGAGAATGAGCAAAATTTAATCACCTCTTGGGAAATAAGGCACGGTAACTAACTGAGGTGTCAGTGGGGGAGCATTTTGGGGCCAGCAGAAATAATTCTATTAGTTTTAATATAGTTATGGAGAAGGATAGACCTCATTGAAAAGTCAAAACTCTAAATTGGATGAAGGCCGATTTTGATGGTATTAGGCAAGAACTTTCAGAAGTTGACCGGGGGGGGGGGGGGGGGGGGGGTGATATTAGGAGGTAAAGGATCAGTGGGAATCCCTCAAAAATGAAAGACTCCAGAGACTGTATGCTCCTGTTAGGGCATAGGACAAGGCTAGGATCTGTAGGGGTAGCTGAGTGACTACAGAAATCGAGGCTCTGATCAATAAAAAGGAAGCATGTATCAGGTATAAATAGCAGAGATCAAGTGAATCCGTTGAACAATATAAGGGCAGTAGGAGTAAAGTCAAGAGGGAAACCTGAAGGGCAAAAAGGGAACTGGAGACAGCTTTGACAGATAGGGTTAAGGAGAATCCAAAGGGACTCTGCCAATATATTAATGGACATAAGAAGCAACCCGGGAGAGATTAGGGCTCCTGGAAGATCAGCAAGGTCACCTGTGTGTGGAACTGCAGGAGATGGGTGAAATACTAAAGGAGTATTTCACATCAGTGTTTACTGTGGAAACGGATATGGAAGCGAGAGAACGTGGGGAACTAAAGAGTGATATCTTGAAAAGTGTCCACATTACAGAGGTGGTGGTGCTGGACGTCTTAAAACGCAAAAGGGTGGACAAAACCCTGGGACTAGAACTTTATGGAAACCTAGGGAAGTGATTGCTGGGCCCCTGCTGACATATTTACATCATTGGTGGCCACAGGTGAGGTGTAGGAAGACTGGAGGTTGGCTAACGTGGTGCTATTATTTAAGAAAGGTGGTAAGGAAAAGCCAGGTAACAGTGGAATAATCAGCCTGACATCAATGATGGGCAAGCTGTTGGAGGTAGTCCTGAGGGACAGGATTTACATGTATTTGAAAAGGCAAGATCTGTTAGGGATAGTCAGCATGGCTTTTTGTGTGGGAAATCATGTCTCACAAACGTAGAGTCATAGAGATGTACAGCATGGAAATAGACCCTTCAATCCAACTCGTCCATGCAGACCAGATATCCTAAATTAATCTCGTCCCATTTGCCAGCACTTGGCTCATATCCTTCTAAACCCTTCCTATTCATATAGCCATCCAGATGCCTTGTAAATGCTGCAATTGTACCAGCCTCCACCACTTCCTCTGGCAGCTCATTCCATACACCCACCACGTGAAAAGGTTGCCCCTTAGATCTCTTTTATACCTTTCCCCCCCTCACCCTATGCCCTCAAGTTCTTGACTTCCCCACCCCAGGGAAAAGACTTTGTCGTCTATTTATCCTATCCATGCCCCTCTTGATTTTATACACGTCTATAAGGTCACCCCTCAGCCTCCAACACTCCAGGGAAAACAGCCCCAGCCTATTAAACCTCACCCAATAGCTCAAATCCTCTAACCCCGACAACAACCTTGTAAATCTTTTCTGAACCCTTTCAAGTTTCACAATCCTTGATGTCGTTTTTTGAAGACGAGATGAAGAAGATTGATGAAAGCAGAGTAGAGGACGTTGTCTACATGGACAACAGTAAGGCATTTGACAAAGCTCTGACTGGTTGGTAAGGTTAGATCATATGGAATACAGGGAGAACTAATCCTTTGGATAAGAAATTGGATCGAAGGTAGGAGACAGAGGGTGCTGGTGGAGAGTTGCTTTTCGGACTGGAGGCCTGTGACCAGTGGAGTACCATAAAGATCGGTGCTGGGTCCACAGCTTTTTGTCATTTATATAAAAATGATTTGGATGTGAATATAGGGAGGTTGAGTTAGTAAGTTTGCAGATGACACCAAAAACGGTGGGTAATGGACAGAGAAGAAGGTTATATCAGAGTACAATGGGATCTTGATCAGATGAGTCAATGGAGTTTAATTTAGATAAATGAGAGTTGCTGCATTTTGGAAAGGCAAATCAGGGCAGGACTTATACACTTAATGGTAAGGTCCTGGGGCATGTTGCCAAACAAAGAGACCTTAGAGTGCAGGTTCATAGCTCCTTGAAAGTGGAGTTGCAGATAGACAGAGTAGTGAAGGCAGCATTTAGTATGCTTGCCTTCACTGGTCAGTGCATTGAGTATCAGAGTTAGGAGGTCATATTACAGCAGTACAGGACATTGGTTCAGCCACTTTTGGAATACTGCGTTCAATTCTAGTCTCACTGTTATCGGAAGGATGTTGTGAAACTTGAAAGGGCTCAGAAAAGATTTACAAGGATGTTGCCAGGGTGGGAGGGTTTGAGCTATAGGGAGAGGCTGAATAGACTGTGGCTGTTTTCCCTGGAGCATCAGAGACTGAGGGGTGACCAGAGAGGTTCATAAAATCATGAGGGGCATGGAGAGGGTGAAAAACAAATGTCCACAAGTTGGACCGGAGGGTCTGTTTCCATGTTGTACATCTCTATGACTCTTTTCCCCAGGGTAGGTCAGTCCAAAGCAAAAGGGCATAGGTGTAAAGGTGAGACAGAGAAAAGATATAAAAAGGGACTTAAGGGGCAACTTTTTCACACACAGTGGCACATCGACAGAATGAGATGCCAGAGGATGTGGTGGAGCCTTGTACAATTGCAGCATTTAAAAGGCATCTGGATATGGGCCAAATGCTGGCAAATGGGACTAGGTTAATTTAGGGTGTCTGGTTGGCATGGACAAGTTGGACTGAAGGGCCTGTTTGTGTGCTGTACAGCTCTGTGACTCTATGACCAGGGAGACTCGAGTGTGATATGCGGACAGAATGCTGGCAGGAGAAAGTGTGGACTGCAGATGCCAGAGAGTCAAAGTCAAGAAGTGTGGCACTGGAAAAGTACAACAGGTCAGGCAGCATCCGAGGAGCAGGAGAGTGAACATTTCGGGCATAAGCACTTCATCAGGACTGGCTCAGGGCAAGAATGTCACTCTCTTGCTCCTCAGATGCTGCCTGCCCTGCTGTGCTTTTCCAGGGCCACACTTTTCGACAAAGTGCTGGCAGTTTGGCAAGTCAAGGAATTAGGGGAGGAAGGAATGTGAATGTAATTTTGCTTTGCTATTTCCACTTTATCAACCTCTAGGAATTTGGTCTTACTCCGCCACAAGTGAAGAAGCTGGTTATTTGACGAGTACCAAGTGGTTAACATTTATCCTGTTCCTAAGATTTAAAATTGTAAAGGAACTGATGGCAGAGTTAATAAAATACACCAGGAAAAGAAAACAAATCATTGAATACATCATTAGGTAGTTAATTCAAACAGAACAAGCTGACAGAAGAGGTGAGGTGTCACAGCTGCTGCATGTGGGGGCTCCTGGATGCCAGTGTGACCTACAATAAACACAACTACAGTAAGTGCTTATAGCTTGACAGCATTGGCTCAGAGCTGCAGGCTGACCTACAATATATCGGGGGGGGGGGGGGGGGGGGGGGGAAGATGTTTTGTACTGGGGAGGTACTCACACCCCCTTAGGATAGGGTCTGTGATTTGCAACTGCCCTACAGGCTTCAATGTCTCTCTGCTCATTGGATGAGAGGGGGCTGCGTTGTGGATGAGCTAGCTGAATCGGATTAACTTTGTGTCCCACAGTGTCAAGACAGAGTAGAAATGAGGAATGTAGGAGTTGTAGGGCACAGGCATTCTTTCTGCAGAAAAATGCTAAATCCACAAGATCTGGCCGCTGTCAGGGTTCTAGAGAATCTGCTCAGGGGTGAAGAGGAACTTGCAGTCAAAGGGAGAGGACTCTCATTATAATCCACATTGATAACCAATGATGGGGCAAGAGATTCTGTATTGTCAGCATGAGGAGCTAGGCATTAAATTAACAATCAGAACCTTAAAGGCATTAATCTCGGAGTTATTACCCGAGTCATGTGCAAACTAGAAGGTGGCAGATTAGAGAAGTGAACGTGTGGTTCAATGACCGGTGAGAAAAAAATGGGATCATATCATGAAGCACCGGTAGCAGTAGTGGGAAATACAGCAGCTTTACCATTAGGACAATCTATATCTGAACGATGTTTCAGCAAGCTGCATAAACAGGAAAGTAGACAGGCTTTCAAATTAATTACCATGGAAAGGGATCAAATTTGTTAACTCTGGTAAAAACAAGAGTAGAGAGACAAGGCAAGAGAGAAACTTATAGTTAGTATGGAAACTATAAACTATTTCATACCTTTGTTTATGTCATACCCCTGCTCTGCTTCCACTAGTGCTTCCATAATGCACGCGTGGAATACACAGCAGACATAGCTTTCTTCAGGATAAGTAGCACAGAAAGTGCCTTTTGGCCCACCCAGTACATGGAATTTATTGTTCTGTTCTTCACCAGCATCCCCTCAACGTTCCTTATCTAAAATTTACCAACCTAACTATCCACCCGCTTGTGTCTGTTGGCAGGCCACTAGCCATTCTATATATCCACTCCATCAAAACTCTTCCTAAAATCTTCCAAACAGCAGTTCGAAGGTGAAGCTCACCACCACCTTCTCAAAGACAGTTAGGAACGAGGCAGCAAATACTGGACCAAGCCACAAAGCTGACATCCTGTGAAGCAACTTTAAGAAAACAAATCTCTTTCCTGATGTGCATACCATGTAGTTTTGAAATCAATTACATAAATCTCTGTACTGTCTCCAATACCTCTTTTATTGTTATGTAATAGAATCTAGAATTGCACACAATATTTCAGGAGGTGTAACGAGTTTCACCAGAGGTTTAAATTAGAATTTGGATTTTTTTGTATTTATGGCCTTGTTAATGTGCAGGGTAACTTTATGTGATTTATGTATTTGTACTCAGATGCCTATTTTCCTCTATCCTACCTAGACTTGTACCTGCCAAGTAATCTCCCCATTTTATCAAAACATATTACCTCATGTTTAATCGGTGTTCAAACTTTGTTTGCCAATTTGGTTTATAATTCTTTCATGGGATGTGAGGCAGCATGACCTGCATTTACTGTCTACCCGCATGCCCTTTGCTCGTCCATTTCAGAGGGCAGTTCAAAGTTAGCTCCATTGTTAAGAGTCTGGAGTCACGTGTAGGCCAGACCGGGTAAGCACAGTAACTTTCCTTCCCTACAAGGACATTATCAACACACCACTGGGTGAAACAGTGACTGCTGCCGGAATTACAGCCAGACACTTGCGAGTGAAGGTGGGGAGAGCACTGGCTGACAGAGGGATTGGCAGCAAGGGCATGTCAATTCACAGCCTCCATCTTCAAGATCGGTCGTTCCCTCAATCAGGCACTGACTGCGCTTCAACGAGGATTACTCCACCACCCGGATCCTGTAAGCAAGCACGCCAGTCACAAATCTGCCAGCTGGAAGGGATGGGAGCTGGGCTTTCGTGTACCATCCCAGCAGCAGCAGTAACTAGCACTTCTAGGAACAAGCAGACCCTTACAGCTGACTGTCAGACACAACATCACTCACAGAGCAGGCAAACAGCTGACACAGATAATCACCGCACTCAGTTTGCCCACTGCTTCTCCCACAGTTAGTCCACAGTAACTGGGGCTAAGAATAATTAGTAAACTACATAGTTCACACAAGAATAACAACACTTCAAAACAAAAAATTATCCACATCAGGGGAGAAGGTCATCAGCTCGAAAGAGGCAAACAAGTGAAAAAAAAAACAGGAAATGGCGATTTACCGGATAATGAAATCAATATCATTGTTGGCAATGGTGACCACAATGTCAGGGACATTGTACGGTGTGTCAAGGTGACTTTCCATCGTCGCTCTGTGAAAGGAGAGAGAAAAGCAATCAATCAAATCCCACAGAGGATACACACTGACCTGCACATTCACCCAGTCAGATCAGGCATGAACAATTTCATTCTAAAACCATGCGATTCAGAATGACAGTAAAGATTCAAATCCATCACCCCATTGAGGGGTTTCTACAGGATATTTGGTATCTGTTAGAGAGTTCCAGGGACTAGCTGTCAAATCAGAAACCACAGAATTGTGAACAAAATGGTTTACAAATCTAGCTTTGGCTAAACCACCCATGGTAATACAATACTGCACAGGTTTCCCATCGCCATTGTACAAAAACAATTGACAAGGGTGGTACCAAAACTGAGAAGATACAACTGTCTGGACAAACTGAACAGTTGAAAGTGTTACCTTACCTCAGTCACTTCCTAGAGAAAATCTGGTATATCTTTTTAAAATTATGAAAGGGCAAGTGTAGACTTAAAGAAAATAGTTCTATTTAGGAGAATCCAAAACTACAGGTCATAAGTTACAGGCACTAAAAGCAAAAGGAAGTTAACATTTAATTTTCATTTATATAACATTAACACAATAAAAAAGGATTCCAAGGTATTTCACAGCAACATTAAAAATTAAAATTGAATCATATTAAGAAATTTTACATCTGAAAGCAAAAGAATCATCAGGAGACCCAAGACCTGAAGCTAAGAGACAGACAGACAGACAGACAGACAGACAGACAAAGAGGGAAAGGAGGAAAGAGAGAGAGGAAAAATGACAGTGGGACAGAGAGAGAGAGGGAGAAAATGACAGTGAGGCAGAGAAAAAAGGGGGAAAGAGACACACACAGAGAGAGAGAGACACACACAGAGAGAGAGAGAGACACACAGAGAGAGAGAGAGACACACAGAGAGAGAGAGAGACAC
>NC_057737.1:41038844-41079433 GCF_004010195.1 Chiloscyllium plagiosum | reverse complement strand
AGAGAGAGAGAGAGAGAGACACACACAGAGAGAGAGAGAGACACACAGAATAAGGTAAGGAGGCTCATGTGAAGGATAAACACTGGTAGGCCATAGCTCAGTTTTCTGTACTGAAATTCCATCATGTAACCACTGTCTAAAAGTCACTGCCAGAATTCAAGATATAAATATACACACAACCTTTCACATAACGTGCACAAAGCTATCGGACAATCTCTATATTTATAGAGAGAGTTATACAGCATGGAAACAGGCCCTTTGGCCCAACTCAATGTGGATCAGGATTGCAGCTCTCCCACTGAACTCATCCCATTTGTCTTTGTTTGGCTGGTAACGCTCTAAACCTTTCCTATCCATGTACCTATCCAATGTCTTTTAAAATGCTGTAATTGTACCAGCCTCTACCATTTCCTCTGGCAGCTCGTTCCATATATGCACCAACCTGTGTGTGAAAAGGTTGCCTCTCAGGTCCCTTTTAAATCTTTCCCCTCCCATCCTAAACCAATACCCTTTAGTTTTGGACTCTCCTAATGCAGGGAAAGACCTTGGCTATTCATCTTATACATGCCCCTCTTAATTTTATAAACCTGTATAAGGTCACCCCTCAGCCTCCGACACTCCAAGGAAAAAGTCCCAGCCCATCCAGCCTCTCCTTATAATACAAACCTTCCAGTCTCAGTGACATCCTTTTTTGCCCCCTTTCCAAGTTAAAACATCCTTCCTATAGCAGGGTGACCAGAATTATATGCAGTACTCCAAATATGACCTTACCAATGTATTGTACAGCTGTAACATGATGTCCCAATTCCTATACTGAATGCTGTGACCGACAAAGCAAAGTGTGCCAAACTCCTTCTTCACCACCTGGTCTACCTGTGATGCCACTGTCAAGGAACAATGTACCTGAACCCCTAAGTCACTCTGTTTGACATACTCCCCACAGGCCTACCATTAACTGTACAAATTCTGTCCTGGTCTGTCTTCCCAAAGTACAACACCTCACATTCATCTAAATTAAACTCCATCTGCCATTCCTCAGCCCACTGGCCTAGTTGATTAAACATAATGTTGCTCTCTTAGATAATCCTCTTCATGTTCCACTACACCACTAATTTGGGTGTGTCTTATATCTTCATACACTATCCTGACTTGGAAATATATCGTCGTTCCTACACTGTTTACTGGATCAAACCCCTGGAACTCCTTTCATACCAGCACTCTGGCTGTCCCTACATCAGATGGTCTGTAGCAGTTCAAGCTGACAGTTCACCATCATCTTCTCACGGGCAACTAGGGATAGGCAGCAAGTCATGGCCCAGCCAACGACATCATGAAAATGGATCAAAAATAAAAATTCACAGATAGAAGACTCGTCCCTCTTTCTGAATAATTAAAGACAGCAGAGGTTGCAGCTCTCCCACTGCAAGTCAATTATCCCAGAAACATCATTATAACTGGAGAAAAACATTTAAAAATAAACTGAATACACAAAAAACAGAAAATCTCAAAAGTCAAATGTTTACAGTGGGGTTCCTTGCCAAATCTAGTGCTGGACAGCAACCAAATCTAAAGTAGGTCATCACTGACGATGAACAGCAACTTAATAGTAAGCGTTTATATAAAATTGCAGAAAGCAAAATTCAATTTCTGCAAATTAGCATTGGTACATCAATAGGAGAGTCAGTTCTTCGGATTAACCATTGCAGCAACTACCAGGTTCATGGGAGCTAGAAGAAGAAATGTTTGCAAAGAGTGAGGTACCAGCACTTTAGCTCCACTGACAATGCGGTGGAAAATATTCAGGGAAATCACCCCAATACGACATGGCTGATCTGAAAACAGAATGGCAATATTTTTGCCAGATGACCAAAGGTTCACCTACCATTGACACTGCCTCCATTGTAACTTCACACAGTAAAATCAGTCTCTTTCTTTTTGAAGGGAAAGAATATTTCTGTCACATGTGTAAGAGGGATCCAGTTCTGTTTACAAAGGCAGTCACTACAAATACTTCCACGGAGTAACAGGCAACATGACCAGGTGAAAACCCGATGGAACAAAGTTTGAGGTTACCAGCTTCTTACGTTGAGTCAAGTAATGGCCAGTGTCTCAGGAAGACAAATGACAGAGCGCTACTCATCTGCACAAGCTATGTGTACGGAGACTAGAGTCAGTGGACAAGAACTACCAGCCAAGGGAGGGAACAAATGGTGTCATGTGAGAGAGACTGGTCAAACTCCAGCAGGTTAAGAAACAGAAAGCAGAATTGGGAAAAGTTATCCAGATAAAGGGAGAGGGACAAAGCCAGACTGAACTCAGCTGGAACTGGAAACAAATGAAATGGACAGGACGGGGATGAACATTGAAGGGACCTGTAAAAGGAAAGGCAAAAGTTTCTCTCATTCTCTCTGCAAAGTTTGTTCAAGGGATAGCGAATTGAAAGTTGACAGATTGTGATGGGTCTAATCCAATGGGAGGATTTTAAAAAGTAGGGACCGAGATAGTGAAAATGTTTGCACCTGATTTCACAAGGGGCAGTCGGGTTAATAGATGGAGGAAAAAAATGTCACGGTGATTTGGTGATGGCAAAAGAAAGAATGTTCAGAGGTGTGGGGACACTGCAGTGTGCTCTTGTGCTGCAGTGGTAGTGTCCCTACCTGTGAGCCAGGAGTCCTCGATTCAACTCCTACCTATCCCAGAGCTATGTAGTAACATTCCCGAACAGATAGATTAAAAAAAGAAATCTGTGCAGTGAGTTACTGGGAATGGCAATAGGTGAACCACACATGGCTTCAAGGTCATACTGGAGTGACATTAAAATGCTCAGAGCAAGAGGAAAATGGATCAAATACAAGGAGGAACAGAAACAATGGACATAGTGGGCTCTAGGGTCTGAGAATATTCTGACCGTCAACACTAAACTAGAGCGAGTTAGAAACCTTTTCAGAGAATCCTACATCAGCATTCAATAACTGCTTCCTAGCATACATTTCTTATAGGAAGGAATTAAACAGGACTCTGAAATAAACTATTTCAAAACATGATTTGGAGATGCCGGTGTTGAACTGGGGTGTACAAAGTTAAAAATCACAACACCAGGTTATAGTCCCACAGGTTTAATTGGAAGCACACTAGCTTTCGGAGCGATGCTCCTGATGAAGGAGCGTCACTCTGAAAGCTAGTGTGCTTCCAATTAAACCTGTTGGACTATAACCTGGTGTTGTGTGATTTTTAACTTATTTCAAAACAGTAAGTTTTCACACAGTTTATAATAAGGATCCCACACAGCTCCCAACACTGCCATTTCAGACGAATTACTGTGCAGACGAAAGAAATTTAAACAAAAACAATGGCCAGGCAAGACCTCGCCTTAATGCTTTATGTCAGAGAGTGGTGCCAAGTACATTCTGTACAGAACTAGGAGGGCTGTGAGGCGCATCTGACCACCAGCTGTATCCTGTGTGATAAACAGGATCCAATTACACTTTTGGAAAGCACTGTTTCAAATTTATATTTTATTTTTACATACGAAGTTAAAGCTGAACAACGTGACTACGGACCGAAAAGATCAGCATCAAGGAGTTTTGATCATTCAGAGGGATCTTTGTTAAGTGGGGGACACTGTTCCAAATGATGCCTGATCTCTGAGCATTTGTCACGGCAGCAGAAATCAGGGAGAATGGGGGGTAGTGGCCAAACAGGATGTGGCACAGCGTGAGACATCTTGCCCATTTTACCTTAAAAACGTGAAAACTATCTTTCCTGTTCCAAGATGGTGTGGGGATTGCTGGGGTATGTGTGTTATTTCAGGTTTTCAGCTAGCCTAGCTTTCCTTTGTTTCTGCACTATATCTGACCTGCAACTAACATGATCTCACCTCAACGCAGGAGGCAGCCTCTGATTGAGTGGTAGTGTACAGAGCTCTCGGATGGAAGGTGGAGAGTTTCAGATACTGCTGCAAAATGTCCCACTGACAGTCTGCTTCTGAACAGTGGGGTTACTTTTATGGAAGTTACTCTGGCAGTTGTGTAGTTAACTTAATGCCGTAATGCATGCCCGGGATCATATTACAGGGCTCCAGTAACAAAAAATGGTAGTGTGCTGGGATAGGTTAAGTGTAATGTAGGGAAGCAGTGTGGCAGACGATGATTAGTTTAGAAAGACAAAGCAAGCCAGCATGATTGGTTATGCTAATGTTATCCGATAAGCGTGGGAACAACAAGTGTATAAACTGCAGAGGAGCAAAGATGTTACGGGCAGTCAGGGAAGACATTTTTCTGGCTGCCACAGCTTCGATTTTGCAAGATTAAAGTTTAATGTCATGAAGGATTTTGCGTGTCTCCTGGTAATTGTTTATAGAACATTGAGTGATTCTTCCACAACTCTTTCCACAGGGAAACACTCACTGGCTAGACAATGAGACCCCAGAGTGTGGAGCAATCAGCTATTAAGGAGGTGGTTACAGCCACAAACACGTGCTCATGTCACAGCCTTTACAATGGTCAATCAGATTGTGAATTCTTCCTTTTGAAGGCAGTAAAGATGCAACCTGGAAGTAGCAACTCACAAAGGGCTTAATGTCAGATTTAAAGTATGTATTTATTGGTTCCATCACTTAAAAACTTTTATGATACAGAAAGTTCCAAGCAGAAGCTGAACAGGCTGAGGTTTATTTTCCTGGACTGTAGGACTGAGGGGGTGACCTTATAGAGCTTTATAAAACCAAGGGAGGCCATAGATAAGTTTCTACACTAGATTTAGAGGTGCCGGTATTGGACTGGGGTGTACAAAGTAAAAATCGCACAATGCCAGGTTATAGTCCTGTTGGACTATAACCTGGTGTTGTGTGATGTTTAACTTCATAGATAAAGGTGAACACCAAAAAGTCTTTTCCCCAGGGTATGGCAGTTCAAAACGGGAAAGCATAGGTTTAAGGTGAGATGGGAAAGATTTGAAAGGTACCTGAGAGGCAATGTCTTCACAGAAGGTGATGAATGTATGAAACCGAGCTGCCAGAGCAAGTGGTAGAGGTGGGTACAATTACAACATGTAAAAGATATTTGGATAGGAAAGATTTAAGAGAGATATGGGCTAAAAGCAGGCAAATGGGACAAGTGCAGTGTAGAAACTTGCTCGGCATGGATGAGTTGGGCTGAAGGGTCTGTTTCCATGACTCATATTCTGGCATATTTTGAAAATCAGACTCTAAAACAAGAGATTCTGCTAATTAATGACAGTAGCTGCAAGTATCTACAGAGCCTGTCCCCAGTGCTACCCTGGAAATGCACTCCCTTTAAAAGGTATTCTCCATGCAGACTTCTGCTACTGCTGCTTACAGAAACAATGGCAGACCTCATCCAGCCTCCCTCCCACTTACCTTCTCAGATGCTGTCTGACCGGCTGTGCTTTTCCAGCACCACATTCTTTGACTCTGATCTGCAGCATCTGCAGCCCTCACTTTCTCCTAGTTGGACTCATGAGAGTACATTTATGGCCCTAAAGTGCCTCAGCACTTGAGTACAGCTGACAATGCATCAACAGCTCCTCCTCCAACCTTTTTACTTTTAAAATTCATTCATGGGATGTGGATGTCACGACTGGGCCATTAATTATTGCCCATCCCTAACTGCCCTGGAGAAGCTGCTAGTAAAGAGGTTATGGGGAAAAATTAAAAAATAATTGATGAGGTCTTTGTCTTTCTGATAGTTAAGAGAGGCCCTTTCTCTCTAAAGTCATTAGATACTTTCTGTTGTATCTTCAGGATTGCCTCGAACAAACTGTTGCAAAAGCTGAGCTTCAGCAAGTTTAATATCCTATAGGTTAAACTTTACTACATAAGTGATTAGGGGAATAGGAAAAGGAGGGCGGCATTTGGAAGCACATTAATTCTGTTCCCCACTAAAAAAGGGATGGTAACTGATCCACACCCCAAGTCCATCTGTTGACATTTGTCAGCAAGTGTTCCATGTTTTTTTAAGACCCTTTTTTTAAAATCAGAATTTGGTCTTCATTTCTCTCCTGAATGTCCTGGCTCTGATTTTAAGTTTGTAACCCTTTGTCCTGGATTTTTAAGTCATGCAAGATATTTCTATCTATCCCTCAATCTTAAAACTCCAAATAAAATTGTTTAATGCACAGAAGGTAAGCCTAGCTTATCAAAGTTCTGCTGAGAATAACAACCCTGACAGCATTCCCTCTTTCCAAAGCCTAATTATGTTGTCTAAGGTACCTTAGAACTGTCTACATATGTGGTTTATCCAGGGGATTGTGCAGTTATGGCCTGCCATTTTATAGTCTAGGCCTCTAAATACAAAGGCTAACGTCCCATTAGGCTTTTCTCACTAATTGTTCATTAGTGCTCTGGGTAAATGGATGTTAGGAACATCACCTTTCTACCATTTTTAAAAGATAAGTCTATTTCTTTTCTGCTAATAAATGCATGAGCTCACATTTAGCTCCACTGAAACCCAAAACTTAAAAGGCTTCTTTAAAACAAAAATGGCAGCTCATTTTTGGGTTGGAATTCCCAACTCAGTGCCCTCACTGGAATAAAAAGAGAATGGATATGAAAATGAGATGGAATGGCTGTATTTCATGAGTGACATCAGCAAGTGACCATAAGGATGGAATGGTCTGTGCTCGTGAGAGACAACACTATCACATTCAGCAGTGTCAATACAAGGGTTTGCAAAGCTCTCACTAAGGGCTGACAGTAGTCACTCGAAGGTAAGGGGAAACCATTTGGACAGGTGCAAAGGCTGATGGGCCTTTTTCAGAGCTCTACAACATTAGGCCACTATTTGAATACTGCATGCAATTCTGGTCTCCCTGCTATGGAAAGGATGTTGTGAAACTTAAAGCCACTCAGAAAAGATTTACAAGGATGTTGCCAGGGTTGGAGGGTTTGAGCTATAGAGAGGGGCCAAACAGACTAGGGCTATTTTCCCTAGAGTGTTGCAGGATTAGGGGTGACCTCATAGAGGTTTATGTAATCATGAGGGGCATGGACAGCGTGAATAAATAAGGTCTTTTCCCCAGGGTAGGGGAGTCCAAAACTAGAGGGTACAGGTTTAAAGGGGAGAGGGAAATAATATAAACGGGAAATTAAAGGGCAATATTTTCACACAGAGGGTGGTATGTGTATGGAATGAGCTGCCAGAGGACATGGTGGAGGCTGGTACAATTACAACATCAGGATGGGTATATGAATAGGAGGGGTTTAGGGGGATATGGGCCAAGTGCTGACAAATGAGACTAGATTAGGTTAGGATATCTGTTTGGTGTGGACGAGTTGGACCAAAGGGTCTGTTTCCGTGCTGTACATCTCTATGACTCTGATGTAACAGTGCCAGAGTTGACCTTGACCAAGTGCTGCAGACTGGCACATTCCGAGGACCAGGACTGCGTGCACAACTGCTGCCAAGGCACAATGGGAAAAGTCCACCATAGTCTTTCTGCCAAAGTTAAATAAGGGTCCATTTATGCTACTGTACAGAAGCACACTGCATTCGTGATTATGTAAATAAAGACTTTTATGAATAAAGTATAATTTTTGAAATTAAAAAAAGTCAAGGATAACCAGCTGACTGATATGCAGTATAGAACCCAAGTCGCAAACCATAGGACACATACCCACTTATCACAGCAAGTCAATTATTTCAATCAATTAACAACATGGAACAAGGCCAGAGGGCAGAAAACAAGGTGCAGGATTTTCCCTCATTCTCTACAGTCGGCCAGTTAGAGCATGGGGGTTCATAGCTGAACTGGCCCCATCCTCCAGTCCCCAGGCTCTCTATCATTACCTTCCATTGTGTGCGAAGACAGGACTCACCTCATTGCATTCTTCAGTAACTCAGGAAGGATGTAGTCCAAGGGCATTGGGATATAAGGGTACCTGGCTGCCACATGACCATTTATCCTCACTCTTGGGGAACTGCCATACTGATGCTCACATAAGCGCCTAGAGAGAAAAAAAAGGAATAAAATAACAACTCATCTTTAAAGCAAACACTGTTCTGCTCATGTTTGAGTGACATAAATATTAACTCTACTCCTTTTACCATAGTGCTACTTCACCATAACATATAGGATCAAATGGAGGCCATTCAGCCCATCGAGCCTGCTCCACAGATTAAAATCTTGAAAGCATCAGCATTAATCAGTTGCAGAATTATTGACTTTTTTTTTGAGGTAAACAGAACAATGCAGTATCTAGGTACTGCACAATTTAAAACAGCTTTAAAGTAACAAAAATAAATAATTAAGAAAAAATGCAGCAACAATAGCATTGCTGCACAGTTGCATAACTCTGCTTAAGCAATCGGGACTAATCAATGAACAATATTTATTGGGCTTAAAATTTATAATTTATAAAAAGGGATCAAGAGTTACAGGGAGACAGCAGGAGAATGGGATCCTGCTCAGCACTCCACTGTATCTCTCTTTAGTCTTTACCTGTTTGTGCCTGGTTTGTTGAAAGGGGTGGAAAGAGGCTGAAAGGTTAGTATAATTTTTGCTCAATGTGTTGAAGTTTTGAAATTGATTTCCATGTATATGATCTTGGATTTGCTTTCTTTTTTAGATTAGATTAGATTCCCCACAGTGCAGAAACAGGTCCTTTGTCCCAACCAGTCCACACTAACCCTCTGAAGAGTAACCCACCCAGACCCATCTCTCTCTGACTAATGCACCTAGCACTGTGGGCAATTTAGCATGGCCAGTTCACCTGCCCTGCACATCTTTGGACTGTGGGAGGAAACCGGTACAAACTCAAAGTGCCAACAGTCACTCCTGGTGATACTTCTCAAAAGACTGTTTGGGATTTAATGAGAATCCAAGTGAATTCTATGTAAATAATTGTCAGCTGTCATTTAACTTGCGGACAGACATTTTGAGAGCGGTTTTTGCAAATTTTAGTTGTGGTAAAAACAAGAACAGATTCTTTATTAATTCTTCAAACTTACCTGGATTTATGGGATTGATTTCATTTGTCACTTTCCTTTGCTACAAAAGAAAAACACTATAACACTAGAAAATAATGCTCAAAGATACTAGCTTTTAAAAACCATAAAGTCCCGAGACGTAAGAAACTGCTACAATATAGGGGAGAGGTCAGTATTTAATCCCCTCTGGTTTAGGGCCCATTAAAACTACCTAGCATCAATTAAACAACAAACTTTCCAAAAGGCGTGGTCCATGGAGAGGGTAGGTTGGAGAATCACTGCAGCATTAGAAGCACCACAAACCACTTCCACACCCCAGTGATGTTCAGATCCAGTGAGGATCCTTATCCAGAACATCGCAGCCACAGGGCAACACGATAACAAGTGGCTGACATTGCTGCCTCACAACACCACAGACCTAGGGTCAATTCCAGCCTTGGGTGATTGTCTGTGTCAAATCTGTATGTTCTCCCTCTCTCTGTGCAGGTTTCCTCTGGGTGCTCCTGTTTCTTCCCACAGTCCAGAGATGTGCAGGTTAGGTGAAGTGGCCATGCCAAATTGCCCATAATGTATTAGCTATGGGAAATTTGGCATTAATTAGAGTGGGGGGAGCGGAGTCTGGGTGGGATGCTCTTTGGAGGGTCGGTACCAACTTGATGGGCTGAATGGCCTCTTTCCACACAGCAGGATTCTATAATTTTACCATAATCCCACCCAGATTTAAACAGAAGCTTGTACAAACTGTGGGTACCACAAAAAGAACTAGCTATAGATACACAGGGAGAGGCAAACACTTCAGCAAGGGACAGAAAGAACTTAATTTTTTTTTAAATTGAAAAAAAAACAAGCTCTGTCTCTCAGTTTCAGGATATCTCCAAGCATTTTACAACCAGGATTTTATTGAAGTGAAGTGTAGCTATTGTTGTAATGCAGAAGCTCAGTTGTTCATTGCCTGTCATGATACAACAAGACAATAAGTTTGTGTGATGTTGAAAGCTAAAGTTCAGCCAGAATTCCCCAGCTTTCCTTTGAAATCATGCCATGGAATCGTTTACATCAATCAGAAAGGACAAATGGGGCCTTGATTTTACACATTATTAGAAAAAGAAAAAGGAGCTTGCATGAAACGGCAACAAATTGCTTTCAAACGTACACAGGAGATTTCACAGGAGGGTTTTTTTTAAACCGGGGACAGAGGGAAGTCACAAGTGGGCAGCACAATGGATGTGTTTGGCACTGCTGTCTCACAGCGCCAGGGACCTGGGTTCAATTCCAGCCTCGGGTGACTGTCTTTGTGGAGTTTGCACATTTCTCCCAGTGCCCGCGTGGGTTTCCTCAGAGTGCTCCCGTTTCCTTCCACAGTCCAAAGATGTGCAGATTAGGTAGATAGGCCATGCTAAATTATCTACAGTGTTCATGGATGCAGAGGCCAGGTGGATTAAGGATAGGGTAGGGGGGTTGGGTCTGGGCGGGATGCTCTTCAGAGGGTTGGTGTGGACTTGATGGCCTGATTCCACACTGTAGGGATTCTATGAGTAGAAAAGGCTCACACTGTATCATCCAGAAATGAAAGTATGGGAAATAGTCAGCGATATGGCAAGTATGCATCCAGGAGTGTCAATTGTGTCAGTGTTGACCTCAACCTTTCAAAGGGCTATTTGCACAGCTGGTCAGAGGCAGCATTGAGGGCAGGAGCTGTGGGGCAGGCAGGCGGGGGGAGTGGGGGATAAAGAGAGACCACAGCATAACAGTTATGTCACAGGACTAAAATCCAGAGGCCAGGATAATAGCATAACCATAGCAAAAGGTGTAATTTAAATTCAATTACTAATTCAGAGTTGGAATAGACAGAGTCTCACAAAACTATCATGGATTTTTAGAAAAATTCATCTGGCCAACTAAAACTCTTCAGGGAAGGATGTCGGTGTCCTTACCCAGACTGGTCTCCATGTGACTACAAACCCCAGCAACGTGGAGGACTCTGAGCAGGCCATTTCCATGGCCACTTAAATCACTCGTTAGAAGGACAATTCGGGATGGACAAAATAAAACTGCTAAATTGCCAGTGACACTCTGATCTTATGGAAGATCTTTTCTAAATTCTCACATACATTGACCAAAAGTGGACAGGTTAGTGATGAAGAATATGGTAAACGTAGACATCCTTCAAATGACAATATTTCAGCTCCACACCCAGAAGGGAAAGCAGCCTGTTGCCTTAACCACAAATAAACAGAAGTGAGAAAATAAAGCATGACAGTAACAGACAGCTTCCCACCGCTGAACCCATGGCTAACTTAGTCGTATAATTCATTACACAGAATTAATGTCACTTGATCAGCTTGATCATCACTTTCTAATCAAAGGAGCTTTTGAGAATTCTCTATTTAATGTTCTGGAATGCAATCTGTAATGCTTGTCAACCTTTAACATCAGCAGAGGAGAAACACAGCTGGTCCACTGACTGCACAATATTATCTGCTCCAATCCCATTTCTAACTTCTCTCAATCTCACACTCTACATTTTAATATTTTTTTACTTTAAATTTTTTTTTTATGGTTCTTTTTCAATTAACAACAATCCTCATTAGGTTGAGGTGTTTGAAGGGTCGAATGGCCTTATTCAGAGACAAGCAGGGAATTCTGCTGAAACCACACAAATGGAGCTGTGACTAGGTCACTGCTGTGTTTGCTATTTAAGAACAGTTCAATGAACTGTCTTGGCACGTGAAAATATTTGTCAATGTTTGAGACACGTAATAACACTAAATAAATACAAGCTTTTTTTCCGCCCCATGAACTCTGGAAATAAACTTCTGCACTTGCAGTAAAGTAATCCACATTCAAATATCCTTTTGCACAATTCTATTTCTTCTACATTACTCCTTTACACCTCAAATGGAATTTGAATTTCAAGCAGCAAGGGACAAGCAACACTTGCAGCTGCAGTCCTCATTGTTAAAGTAGTGTTCCACCACTAACAACATTCTGGGGGTTACCATTGACCAGAAACTGAACTGGAATTGCCATATAAATATAGTGGCTAACAGAGCTGATCAGAGGCGAGGAATACTGGTGAACAACTCATCTCCTGTCCATTTCAATTTTATAAACCTCTATAAGGTCACCCCTCAGCCTCCAACACTCCAGGGAAAACAGCCCCAGCCTATTCAGCCTCTCCCTATAGCTCAAATCCTCCAACCCTGGCAACATCCTTGTAAATCTTTTCTGAACCCTTTCAAGTTTCACAACATCCTTCCGATAGGAGGGAGACCAGAATTGCACACAATATTCCAAAAGTGGCCTAACCAATGTCTTGTACAGACACAACATGACCTCACAACTCCTGTACTTAATACTCTGACCAATAAAGGAAAGCATACCAAATGCCTTCTTCACTATCCTATCTACCTGCGACTCCACGTTCAAGGAGCTCTGAACCTGTACTCCAAGGTCTCTTTGTTCAGCAACACTTCCCAGGACCTTACAAGTGTATAAAAGTATATGAAGTCCTGCCCTCATTTGTCTTTCCAAAATGCAGCACCTCACATTTATCTAAAGCTCCACCTGCCACTTCTCAGCCCATTGGCCCATCTGATCAAGATCCCATTGTACTCAGAGGTAACCTTCTTCATTGTCTACCACACCTCTAAGTTTGGTGTCATCTGCAAACTTACTAACTATGCCTCCTAAGTTCACATCCAAATCATTTATATAAATGACAAAAAGCACCAATCCTTGTGGCACTCCACTAGTCACTGGCCTCCAAGTCTGAAAAGCATCCCTCCACCCCTACCCAGTTTTCTACCTTTGAGCCAGTTCTGTATCCAAACGGCTAGTTCTCCCTATATTTCATGCGATATAACCTCACTAGCCAGTCTACCAGGAAGAACCTTGTCGAATGCCTTACTCAAATCCATATAGATCATGTCCACCACTCTGCCCTCATCAATCCTCTTTATTACTTCTTCAAAAAATTCTATCAAATTAGAAAGACATGATTTCCCACGCACAGAGCCATGTTGACTACCCCTAATCAGTCCTTGCCTTTTCAAATACATATAAATCCTGTCCCTCAGGATTCCCTCCAACAACTTGCCCACCACTGACATCAGGGTCACTGGTCTATAGTTCCCTGGCTTGTCCTTACCACCCTTCTTAAACAGTGGCACCGCCCTAGCCAACCTCCAGTCCTCGGACACCTCACCTGTGACTATCGATGATCCAAATATTTCACTAACAGGCCCTTGCTTCCCACAGAGTTCTAGGGTACACCTGGTCAGGTCCTGGGGATTTATCCACTTTTTCGTTTCAATGCCACATGGACTGCGGTTGTTCAAAATCCCAACTCACCACCTCCTTCTGGAGAGCAGTGAGGAATGGGAAATAAATATTGGTTTTACCAGTGATGTGTACATCACCAAGAAGTTAAACAAAAATGCAGAGTTTAAACGAAGAGTTTGAAAACTGAAGCAAGAACCTGGTTAACGGTGCAACTGACTGCAAAGCTATTGGTTTATGTTAGCAGGATTGATTGTCTGTTCTCCAGTGAAATTCAGCACTGCACTCCAATCTCCCTTTCGAACCATATAAAGCCTTGCGATTGTGTGTGCAACCTCAGAAGCTTCAAAAGTATTTCAGTGTTTTTTAAAAAGGTAGCTATTGTAGTAATACAGGAAATGTGTCAAAGAATTTGAAGACAGGAATCTTCTATAATAAAGAGTAGGTAACGACTGAATAATGTACTTGGGTGCCGTTGGTTGAGAGGGTTAAATATTTGCCAGGCTTGCAAACACATCTGATTTAGAATAGAAAGGGTGAAACTGTTTCCAATGGCTCAAGAGTGAAAAACCAGGTCACTAAATTGAAGGTCATCAGCAGAAGAACCAAGTGGTACTGAGGAAATTATTAATTATTAGAATCCAGAATGCACTGCCTGAAAGGGCTATGGAAACAGATTCAGTTCAGCGAATTTAATACAACTTTTCAAAGGAAAAAATGTCACTTGTCTATGGAGGGGTAAAGCAGGGGAATGGGACTAATTTCTTTGCAATGGTTTACTTAATTATACAAAGCTATAATGGACCAAATAGAATTGAAGAGCACAGGAAGAACCTAAGAGTCTTTGAGGACAATAGCAGGGAATTCCTCAGTGCTACTTCGTAAAAATAGCAGGAGATCTTTCACACTCACTGGGAGGAGAGAGAGACGGGGCCTCTAAGTTCTCTTCCAAAAGGCAGCACCATCAACAATGGAGCACTCCCTCAGTACTGTACTGGAAGCATCATCCCAGAGATAGGAGGTAATGCTGATGGACACTTGTTAGACCTGAATTGGAGTACTGCACACCAAAGTAGGTACCACATTATAGGAAGGCTGAGTATGCGACAGAGACAGACATACAGAGAGGAGGATAGATTGATGGAGTTGGGATTACTTCTGGTCCCCAGTTATAGGAAAGATATTGTTAATCTCGAGGGGGCTCAGAAGAAATTTACCAGATGTTGCCGGGTATGGAAGTTTGAGTTATAAAGGCAGGAACATTTTTCACTGGAGAGGCGACTTTAAAGAAGTTTATAAAATAATAAGGAATATAGATAGGAGTTAATGGTAGTTGTCTTTTCCCCAAGATGGGGGATTTCAAGACTAAAGAGGCATATCTAGAACGTGAGAGGAGAACGTTTTTAAAAAACACACATGGTGGTTTGCGAATGGAACACACTTTAAGGAAATGGAGAATGTGGGGACAATTACAACATTTAAAAGATTTTTAGATAACTACATGAATAGGAAAAGGTTTGGAGGGATATGGGTCAGGAGCAGGCAGGTGGGACTAGTTTAGTTTTGGATTATGTTCAGCATGGACTGGTCGGATTGAATGGTCTGTTTCCGTGCTGTATGATGTTATGACTAATAGCCAGGAGCCTGCTGACCCCCCAGTGCAACTCTATTGCCTCCCACGAGGAGAGCAGGTGAGTTAACATGAAGAACTGGGGTCAAGTTTTACACGACACGTAAGAAAATTCCAGATTTTTGGCCAAAAATAAGGTGTAGACTTTTACATGTAATCAACTATTACTCAAGCATATACGTAATCAATTTCCACTCCAACCACCCAGCCTCTGCTCAGCAACCAGACAAGTTAACACAGAATAGGCTTGTCAGCAAAACTCAAGCCCAAGGGGCAAAAGGTGTAGTAGTAATATAGGAACAAAACTGGCTCAAGCTTAGAAAACAGCATTAGTGGGTGGTTGTTTTACCAGGCTAGAGGGAGGTATATTGTTGTCTTACCTGACTAGAGGGAGGTATAGTGTGTTCCCCAAGCTTCAGAGCTGAGATCTCTGCTGGTGCCAATATACAATACATCCACTGACTGGACATGGGGCAATAGGCCACAATTTAAACATTTTTAGACAACATGATCCTCATAGTACATACTGAGGAAAATAGCAACACAGCATGACAAAATACAGTGGCTGGGGAACGGGCAAACATATGGTAGTAAAACTTATCACTGGAATGTGTGAAGTGATAGAAGGGAGAACGTGGGGAGGCATGAAACAGCATTAAATACTGAATGAAAAACTTTGTGGATATTTACATACAAGCCTTTGAAGTTAGCAGGACAGGAGAATAAAGGATACAGGGATCCTGGGCTTCATTAATAGTGTCATAATAATAAAGTATCGAGGAAGTTACTTACATACAATATTCGTTCAGCATGTGGGGGAATACAATCCCAATTTTGGACACCAAATGTTAGGGAAAGAAGAATAAAGTCAACAGCACAGGTTAAATCCTGTACTGGCTGTGCAGTTCATGGCAAGGCTGCCTCAGCACATGCTTGTGGTTAATGCTCAAGTTGTACGTAACCATCTCTCCCACGCTGTAATGCAGAGAGCTGCCTGAGCTCCTTTATGATGTGTGGCTCCATATTTTGCAGAGGATTATAGGGCTTTCAACAAGAGATTTACTTGAAAACTTCCAGGGATGAGGTCCCATAGCTACAATGAAGAAGCAGGGTTTGTTCTCCTCATAGAAGAGGTGCTTAGAGGAGATTTGATAAAGGGGTTTTAGATTCAAAGAGTTTAGATGGAGTACGTCGTGGTTCAGGGATTAGTAAATAGAGAGGGAGAGAATGAAGATAATGAGCAAAAGAACTGGAAGCAACATCTAAAGAACTATTCCTAAAATAAGATCTTAGGATTTGGAAAAGATGACAGATACAGAATTAATAGTTAACCTACAAAAGGGAATACAATCAATATTTGAAGGGGAAAATAAATTCCCTTGGGGACGATAGTGTGAAGTTTTGATTCCACTGAACTAGTAATCCAATGTCCAAGCTAATGCCCTAGGTAGTGGTGGAATTTTAATTCGATTAACATTGGGAATTGAAAGCTAGTCTTGATAATGGAAAACCATGAAACTATGAATCATGCTCAAGTTCACTACAGGAGAAAGTGAGGACTGCAGATGCTGGAGATCAGAGCTGAAAATGTGTTGCTGGAAAAGCGCAGCAGGTCAGGCAGCTGGAAAAGCACAGCAGGTCAGGCCTGACCTGCTGCGCTTTTCCAGCAACACATTTTCAGCTCAAGTTCACTACAGCCCTTTGAGGAAGGCACTGTGACGTGCTAGCCTCTGCTCAGCAAAGTGGTTGACCTTTAACTGAATACGAAATGGCTTGGAAAACCACTTTCATTCCAGAGCAATTAGGGATGGACAACAAATGCTGGTCTTGCCAGAAACACTGAAATTCCACAAAAGTTAAAGAAATTGCAGAGATATGGAGAACAAGCAGAGTTAGAATGGGCAGAATTGCCTCCTTGTGTACTGGACTATTTTTGATGCTATGGCATACTATACAATACAATGAGAAGACCTCTCAAGTGTGTAAATTAGATATCCTGATGTTCTGGACTATGACAGGTTATCATGTTATTTGACACGACTTAGCTTTACTTAGTGTTTCACAGTGTGAGCTGCCCTTAATGTAGTGTCCTGACAGCTCTGCAGGGAGTTCATGGAAAGCTCAAACGGACAATAAATGTTTCACAGAACTTCTGCTCTTTGAAAAGGGATCCATACAAACAGCATTAACTGGTTAGTCACCTCCATACTTCTTGGAAAATCTCACTGCATTTGAACTGGCTGCGCAGTCTACCCACAGAACAAGAGCTCGCTTGAAGGAGTTCATTTGACGTGAAGTGATTCTGGATGTCATTAAGGTGTGAAAAGGGGTGTTGTTCAAAGACTAGGAAGGCATAGCTGGAGTCAAACACCATGCTGAGCCACTGAATCTCAGCGCTGTCTTCAGCATTCCTGCAACACTTGCAGAGAAAGTAATCAGCATGGAAAGCCACTTCTTAACACTCCCCAGTGAGAGATCTTGTGGTGCAGTGGTAGCACTTAGCTCTGGAGTCAGAAGGTCCAGCTTCAAGTCCCACATCAGGACTTGTTGGCAACGTGGAAACAAGATCCATAATAATCAGCCCTGGAATCTTTTCAGCATCTCTGCTCAAATTCCCAAAGGTGAAAAGGGAAAAAAAGTGCTTATGAAGATAATGTTAAAAAATTAAAATCACTATCTAGTTTTTGTTTAGATGGTTTCGAAGGTGTAGATGAAGGGGAGAATGGGATCAGATACAGTAACATTATTATATGAACAAGTCTGCAATAACTCACTAACTGGCCTCCTCTACAAGTTGAGCAAAGCTAAGGTATGGTCACTGCTGAAAGATCCGACATTCTTTACCTAAAAACAAAGTTTCTAGATGATTTTAAATTAAAATAACTTGTTTTCTTAAGAAGATAGAAAAAAGTCACCAATACTGAATTTTTTTTTCCCAAAATAGAAATATCATTGGTTCAGTAAAGGAAAAAGAAAACTGGAGCTAAAGAGGCAGAGGTTTTTCTCTCTCCTCTCTGCCAACCCATATACAGTCTGCTATTCACCAGAATTAGACTCCGTACACAAGCCTATTCTCGGGTCTCTCCGGTGGAGCAGACTGATGTGCAGTAAAAGCCCTTCCCCGGCCCTTGTTCTTAGCAGGCAACTACACTGAAAACTGCAATGTTCTAACTTTTATTATTCACTAAGCTAAGAGATGGAGGCTTTGGAAGTGTAACAAGAATCAAAAATGAAAAACAAAAAAAATTAGTTTCAGCTGAGATTATGTGGTTCTTACCAAGTCAAGGATCCTGCTGTATGTTTAATTTTAAACAAGTACCACATCACACAAACAGCAATGACAGGAACGTCAGCTTTTCCCCTGCCCTTGACATAACAGAAACAACCAGCTCACTGTCAAACAGACTGCATACCTTTCCTTCTTCAGCCGATTAGCATGACCCACCCACTTCCAGACCAGGGCTTCCTGGATAAGAGTCACGTAGTTGCCAGGCGAAAAAAAAAACTTTAAAAATAAACTCAGTCTAAATAAAGCTAAATATCACAGATCTGAAATAAGAAAAACGAAGTGCTGGAAAACCTCAGTGGTTTTGGCATCCTCTGTGGAGAGCATGTGCCAAATGTTTCAAGCAAATGTGTCATCTTTTGGCGTCACAGCATGTTCTCTACTCTTTCCAAATTCAATGACTAATCTCGCACAGGGCAGGACTCACCGAGCAAAATCTACCCACTTCTCAATGATCTTCTTTGGAGACAGCCGTGTACAGATAATTCCCACAAAGTCAGGCTGCGAAAAGAACACAGAAAAACAGACAGACTTAACGACAGAACATAGAAAAGTACAGCACAGTACAGGCCCTTGGGCCCACGATGTTGTGCTGAAGATTAATACTAATCTAAAATAAAATAGCCTAACCTACACTTCCCTCAATTCACTTCTGTCTACATGCATGACCAGCAGTCGCTTAAATGTCCCTAATGACTCTGCTTCCACCATTACCACTGGCAACATATTCCATGTGCTCACAACTCTCAGCATAAAGAACCTACCTCTGACACCTCCTCTACACCTTCCTCCTAACACCTTAAAACAATGACATCTCATAGCAGTCAATCCTGCTCTGGGGAAAAGTCTCTGGCTATCGACTCTATTCATGCCTCCCATTACTTTGTACACCTCTACTACTACAGGAATAAGATAACGTTGCAAACAGAGGCAGTTCGGCCTGGCGGGTCTATATTGGTGTATATGCCACACAAGTTTCTTCCCATTGTAACTACACCTCACCATGTCAACATACATGTCCACAGAAATAGATCATGTTATGGACCAATGGTATTACCATGTGATTTGGACGGTTAAGGTTCAGAAGGCTTGATGGGAAAGAAGAGGAGACAGATTAATTAAGAAGTTCCAAGCTGCCCTAGTCTAGTGAGACCATCTTTCCTTCTTATAGTTAAGTTTTACTCCATTGTAGCTAGTCACAGACATGTCTATATCATACAGTGTCAAAGCAGAATAATTAGCTAAAGGCATGCATTAGCATGGAAGGGATAAGGCATCAATAAACAGTGTCTGACATGGCACTGGATCAGAAGGTTACAGGTTCAAGCCCCACACTGGAGATTTAAGCAGGAGAGCCTAGGCTGATACTTCAGTGCAGTACAGGGAGCTACACTATTGGAGGCAGTCCCTTTCAATGCAAGGTCCAATTAAATAAGGCCCTATCTGCTGTCTCAGGTGGATAGAAAAAATGCAATGGCAAGTTTCGGAGAAGAGCATGAGAATTCTCCCTAGTTTCGTGGGCAACATTTACCCATCAACTAACATCACCAAAAACAGGTTAGCTGGTTGTGACCTTCTGAGTCTAACACATACCACTTCAAAAGTGGCTGTAGACCACTCAGGCATGTTGACAGAGTGAAAGGCATTGTATAAATGCAAATCTTTCTGACATTTCTATTATGGCATCAGCTTCCAATTTGCTCAATCATAGAATCCCCACAGTGTGGAAAGAGGCCATTCAGCCCATCAAACCTCTGGAAAGCATGTAACCAAGACACACTCGATCCCTGTAACCCCATATTTCCCCACAGCCAATCCACCTAACCTGCACATCTTTGGACTGTGGGAGGAAATTGAAGTACCTGGTGAAAATCCACACAAACACCAGGAGAATGTGCAAACTCCACACAGACAGCCGCCGAGGCTAGAGTCGAACGCGGATCCCTGGTGCTGGGAGGCAGCAGTGCTAACCACCAAGCCACCGTCATAAGTGTTACTCCTTGGAAATGTCAGCAACATGTTCCCACAGGAAGACTCAGATCAAAAATGTCAAACATGCCCGAGATTCTCAACATCAGCAACCTGGAGAGAGTGTAGCCTCTTGATCTCAACCAAGAAAAACACCCTGGACCAAGCCACCCTTGGGTGCTCTGCTGCTTCCTTTAGGAGTGTGATAGCACAACAACATCAGCAGAGAACTACAACACAAAAAAAAATCATCGTCCATTATTTGCTGGAGAGGGATTTTGCAATTTCTGTGTCAATATACAATCTAGAATAGCAACTGTTACTGGGTCTGAACTCTGTTCTCATAGGCAACTCCTTCCCAGCAATCACTCAGAAACTTCTGGGTACTCTCAGTCTTTGTGACAGCAATGTGTTTGCTGTAGGCAATAAGTTAATCATTAACATTACCAGCACTTTATCTACCTGGACTCATGTGGAAGGACAGCACACTGTTTACTTAACTCCTAGCAGCAAACAGGTCTCACTCCATGCAGGGTTTCCCCTTAAAACAATTTTCTCCCCTGGTTTCTGCACATTTTCTGGTTCCAAAGGCAGTCCCACTTTCAAGGATCAGTGGGAGTTCTCTTTTGAGAGAGGTTGCTGCTTATCTTGTTTGCTTCTGCAAATGGTTACTCATAAATCAGCACTTGACATTTTAACTGCGCTCCCTCAAAAAGCTGACTCAACAAATCTGCAAGACCAGATGAGTTGGTATAAACTAGTCACCCAGAATTTGAATTGAACTAAACCCAAGAAAACAGTGGGACTTACAAAGGCCCAGCAAACATCTCCCTCATCCTATTGAACACTTACATTATTCTCATACAGAGTCAGGTGATGTGTTGCCAGCATACGGATTCCCAGTCGGGACGTCAGAGTGTCATCCAGGAAAGAACGGATCAATGATTCATCCTGAAAAATTGAGGCACCATTGTACAATGAAATGCAACGGAAAATGCTCGGTTAGACAACTCCTTGCTCCTGCACTATCGCCACAGCCTTTGTTACCTTCAGATTCAACTATTCCAAAATGCCCCTTCACCAGCTTCACATCTTTTACCCTCCATTAACTTCAATTCATACAAACCACTGCTGTCTGCATTTTCACACGTATCAATTCTCCCATCGCCTGATCTACGGAGGAACCTCGATTATCCGAACAACACAGGCGGGGAATATTTTGTTCAGGATAATCAAATGCCGGATAACACAGTTCAGCCAATCTTCAGCACCTTGCAATCTTGTCCGGATCATCTGAAATTCGGATAATCAAATGCCAGATAATCAAGGTTCCTCTGTACATTAGCCGACACTGAGAACCAACACCAATTTTTTTAATCCTCATTTTTACAAGCACAATCCTCTGAGATAATTCTGATCTTCCCATTCTGGACTCTTGCACATCCCTGATTTTAACCACCGCATCACTGGTGGCCTCAAGGGCATAAACTCTTAATTTTCACCCAAAAAACTGTCCAGCTATCCAATCTTTCTCTCCTTAAAGACGTTTCTTATAAATCTACCTCTTTGATTCAGTTTTCACCTTCTGCCTAAAAACATCAATTCGGAAAAGATAATCAAATTTAGTTTGATAAAGATTAGATTAGATTAGATTAGATTACATTACATTACATTACAGTGTGGAAACAGGCCCTTCGGCCCAACAAGTCCACACCGACCCACCGAAGCGCAACCCACTCATATCCGTACATTTACCCCTTACCTAACACTACGGGCAATTTAGCGTGGCCAATTCACCTGACCTGCACATCTTTGGACTGTGGGAGGAAACCGGAGCACCCGGAGGAAACCCACACAGACACAGGGAGAACGTGCAAACTCCACACAGTCAGTCACCTGAGGCGGGAATTGAACCTGGGTCTCTGGCGCTGTGAGGCAGCAGTGCTAACCACTGTGCCACCATGCCGCCCAGCGTGCCTCCCATGCAATTTTCATGATATTAAAAAGGTGTTGTATAAATGCAAGTTTCACCTTTGTGTAACTACAGAGCAAAGAACAGCCACATGTGACAACACATCAGCCTTGGAAGATTGCAACACAGGCTGACATTTTCCAAGGTGCTGCATTTGTGGCAGTGCAGAGGCAACAGAGGGACCTGTGGAAGGAAAACTGCACAAGGTCTCCTCTGGGTCACTACGAACATCTCCTGCAGAGCCAGCTTGACAGCAGCGTTGCCAGAGCTTTGAATTATACCCCTAGACCAAAGAAGAACAAGGAACAAGACAGCACAGGAACAGGCCCTTTGGCCCACCAAGCCAGCACCGATCTTACACTGGCTTTCAGCTAGAAAAAGGTGCAAGATCCAAATATATGTGTTGCAAATTAAATAGATTTCCCGCAGAGATTTATATGTTCTAATCAATCTGTTCTAACATGTTATTATACACCCCCGGACTAACTGAAACTTGAAGCTAGGTTGTTTGATGAATTTGCATGTGATATACATAACCCTCTGAGAATAAATAAAGAGGTGACTTTAAACCCACTTCCTAAATCTCTCACCCCTGGGAAGTTCCTCACACCCTGTCTGCTTCTGTTCTAGACTAATTAATGCCACAGAATGAGTCAACAACCCAACATTTATAAATCGGGTGACAACCAGGGCAATCAATTGTGAACCAGAAAGACCTTGTGTTTTCTTACATCTAACAAGACTGCTAACACAAATTAAAGGACTGACATATGGAGAATATGTATCAGATTCAGCTTGAAATTTTATGTCTAAAAACAAAGTTAGCAAATCTTTTTTGATTTGGGCTGGGGCAGAATGACAAGGAGACAATTCCCCCGCTGGAACCGCTGGATTCCAATGCAGGAGGTAAAGTCGGCCAATCAGAATCTAAAATTAAAGCTTAAGACCCTGTAATGAGCTTTTGTTAATGCAGCATTGTGGAAATCATTATTCAGCCGTGCTCTCAGATAAGAGCTCAGCTGTATTTCTGGCACCTTCCGAAAAGTATTTCACGACACCAAAGTGAAACACTCAGGCCATATAGCAGCCAGGGGCTTGTGACGTCAGTGCTGTTCTATTCATCAAAACAAAGCTCCACAGGGCTCACATCTTTCAGAATTTCCCATGGAGGTGGGCAGCATAGCTACAAGGCTCATTACTTCTTACCAATTGAGCATGTATATCCATAACGGTTTCAAAAGACAAATCCTTCCATCGCAACAGCTGCTTTTTCACCTTCCAGAAAAGCAACTTGCATTTGCCTAGCACCATGAATGCAAGGAAGATGCCCCCCAAAAAATTCACATTTCATTAATCAGGCAAAAAGGTGATGCCAAACCAAGTCAAAATGGTGCTGGGCAGAGCGACCAAACACTTTGGTCAAAAAGTTGGACTTTTACCGTCAGTCAGTGACAACATTTAAAAATTACTGTGTTGACTATAAAGCATGTCAGGAGGTCCTAATGTTCTGAAAGGTGCTATGTAATTACAAGTCTACAAAAGGGAGTGAAATCATTACAGAGGTTTAGGAAGGATCACAGCATTTGTACAGGACAGAGTGTCAGAGCACAGCTGGCTGCCCCAAATCCATTTAAAGCACATCTGGATTTAGAATGCAGATGCTTTACAAGGTACACTAGTCAGTCATTATATGACTGGATTACAGACACAGCAAACAGAAAGGACACAGTGAAACAAAATATTGGTTCACATTTCCGGAGTTGGAAGGGATGCCTCAGAGCTGCCAAAGAGGACAGGGATTGGAATGGGTCACATTCGGAGAGGCTAACCGAGTTATCCCAGGACAGGGCACAAACATAACCACTTTCTAGTCTGCCTTACTGCAGTAGTACCATATGAACAGCCCACGTGACAGACACTGCCATCACTAAACAATTAACTCTACCAAAAATGACATTCAACCAAAATTCAGATTTTCACGGAAGTGGAATGAGAACCAAGCCCCATGTCAAGTATCATCAAATGAGCTGACAATAATGAACATTATTCCACTCAGCACGACTGCTTTAGGAAATTCTAAAGCTTCTCAATCAAAGAAAGTACTAATTTTGGCAGGAAAGTGCAACAAGGGTCAGTCTAGCGGAGAAAGAGACAAGACAGCGGTTAATTAAACTTCATTAAAGTGTCTACACATTACAGAGTCAAAACAATGATGTTCATCTACCTGCACGTATTTGCGGCATTCTCTGAAACCTTCAGCCAGCATCGTCACAACATCTTTATGGTCATCTAAGAGCTGACGAATCATCTTGCAGTACTGAGACTCTGTCTTGCTGTCTGTGATCTAAGGGAGTAATAAAAGGAGGGAATTGCTGGATTTGAACGATACTTGCAAAATCTTATTTTCCAAAAAACAAAACAAAAAGGGAGTTGGAAAGAAGGAAAGGGAGGCTTGGGTAAATAGCTAAAAATATACTCACTGGTGGGAAATCAGACAACACCTGAAAGGCTCTGATGTACAACTCATGCTGGAATAAAAGGAACATATTACCAAATGAATAAACACAATTCAAAAATCAGAGTCAACATGAAGCTCACCCTCTCCCCACATCATGATCCACCTTTCAAAAGCATCACTGTGAGACTGTGGCAAGGCACACCTCAAAGTGCCACAATTCCTGTTGTTGCAGCTCAGAGACATAAGAAAATAGAGACTGACAAGGAAGTTTTATTTCTGGCAATCGCCTAAGCTTAATCCAATCGCATTGATTTAGTATTAAGCACCGCTGAAGAACAGGCCAGCAGCAGAACAGTCATCGGATTGATCAATTTTTGTTTTAAAAACATTGCCAAATCAAAACATGCAAGTAGCAAAAAACAATGGATCAAGTCACCTTTTTTTTTGCACTGGTTAAAAATGGCTATCCAGTCACCAGGAGATATAACCATGTCAGTAAGACTTCAACAAACAAATGGGTTGTGAAAAAAATGTGTATCTTCTTTATTGAGGCTTCCTCTTTACCTGCCATCTCAATGAGCCCTGGGTCACCGTGCTCTGCTCAGGGTCTGAAGCCACAATGTGGGGGAATAGCACTTAATGTAAATGTATTGGGCGGGGGGGGGATCAACCCCAACTTGCACACACTGCACAGAGGCTTCCTATTAACCACATTTACAGCAACTGACAGGAGCAACCCAGGAATAAACAAGGACTGGTAGCTGAATGAGAGAGACAAAGCAGGATGGGTGTCAGGAGAGGCAGCTTCGAATAGTGATGAGGAAGAACTAATGAGTTATGCGACAAGACAGCAGGTCAGTTATCATCAACCAGTGCGTCTTTTCTCTAACCGAAGAAGCTGTAACTTGCTATTACCTTTCTAAACTAGTGTCTTTAACTAATGAATTAATTAAAACCAAAACTAATTAAAACAATTTAAGATTTTAAAATAAATTACCACATGAACGAATTTGGTTTGATTGGCAAGGCCATATGCTATAACTGCAACAGAGTGTCTACAACTTGAGAACGATCAGCTAAGAGTGTTTGATCTGTAGATAGCACCAAGGATCACGGAGGATGAAGGTTACCTAATGTTTTGTTCAACAGGCAGCCACCCCACTGCAGGTTAAGTCGAGCTTTAATGTTAGTAGGAGGCTGTAATGGACAGTCAGGCAGGGATGGCAATCCAAGATGGAACAATGAAGCAGCCTCAGCTTATGATTATGGATTGTAAGCAGCAAAGATGCAGGTCATCAGATGCAGGGGATCTTTCCTCTTTTGAAGTCTCTAATATAATTTCCGAACAGGGATTCTTTAAGTGCCATTTTCAGAATTTGATTGCGTCTATCTTCACAAAAGGCAAAAAATTTGTTTGATCCCTTTTCTTCTAACCAGAGATAATTTCACTTCTCTCTGCTTTAATGGACCCACATGTAATTTCTGTTTACCTACCTACAGGAAAGTTTACAATTTACTTTCATGGCTCTAGCTTGCCCACTTTTATTCTCCTTCCTTGAAAACTAAAATTCTTCCAGTCCTCTGTTCTACTACTTATTTTTTAAAGCAACATTCTAAGTCTCTTCCTTTGAACACTAATCTTTAACTCCACATGCTAGCCACAGGTAGACAATTTTTTTCCTGTGGGGACTTTATGCATTAAAGGAATGCGTATTTGTTACACATTATATATTCTTTAAAATGCTAGTCACTGCTGACCTACCATTCCATCTTTGTAATGTGGCTCCCAACCTGCTGCAGCCAACTTTTTCCACATAGCTACATGATTAAAGACAAAGCTTGAAACTTAACCATATCACAGACTCAATACAAAATTGTATGGTTTCTTACAATAGGGTTAGCTACAGTTCTACATGAAAAGCTGTACATGATCCAGAGGACACAAGTTAAAATCTCACCAAGCGCTGCCTGAAAATTAGAACACAGTTTAAAACAAGAGCAGAAACTGAAAGTGGTCATTGGTAAAAAAGAACACAAAGCTGTCAGGTTCTCTCAAATTCACTGGTTCACTGCCTTCCCTTTAGGGAAGGAAATCTGAACATGCCAGATAAAGTTCAACTTCTCCTTTCATTAATACACTCAGCACTACATTGTAAAGTGCTCCAAATGTTTCAAACCAGCTCATCACCTGACTTGCCTTTGAGTAATGCCATGAAGTGAATGTGGCAAGGATTCAAACAAAAAAAATGTACTGTAATGCCAAATGCAAAAGTTTACCTATCAGGAAATGTTGGCATAACAGAGGGGTTTAAAATTATGAAAGGTTTTGACAGGCAGAACAAGTGTTTCTACTTGTGAAGACATCTCTCAACGCCTCTAGTTCCAGCTAGAGGCTGTCAATATACAATTGTCGCCAAGGAATTCCATCAGCAACTTAGAAAAAAACTTCTTCATCAAGAGAATGGTGACAATGTGGAACCATTACCACAAGGACAGCACAGACATATTTAAGAGAGTCTTGACAACCATGAAGGAGAATGGAAATGAAGATCCCAATGGTAGTAATGGGTTCAGGTTCCTGTTCAACATCAATACTGGTGTGGACTGGTTGGACTAAATGTAACCACAATATGATATAAAAGATTAATTGTGTGTCAAGCTCAATGATTCTTTCTTGAATTTGTGCACTTTGTTCCTCTCTCCTGCATAGTTTTGTGATTTCTTCGAGGCAAAGTTTTACAGAGTTTAACTGAAGATCACAGTACAGTTCAATTTTCAACCACAACATGGAGATAACAGGCTTGCTAGAAACACATGCTGACCTGACCATAGAAAAGTCCATTTTGATTATGTTTAACTGCATAATTCTTCAATGCTTCTGAATAGTAAATAGTCTTTGCATCTTAAAACAGGTACCAAGTTACCACAGCCAATTGTTGTAAAAACTATGTCTGATTTGCTAACTACCTTTAGGGAAGGAAATCGGTCATCCTTACCTGGTCTGATCAACATGTGGCTCCAGACCACAAAATTCTGCTTGAATCTTAAATGCCTTTGGGCAATTAGTGCTGGCCTGACCAGCAACATCACCATCCCGTGAATTAATACAAACTAATTAAGATAAACTTGAAAAGTTCAGAGTACTAGCTGCATAAATTGTTAACACTAGATTTCCATCATGTTGAAAACCATAGCAACACACGAGTGACCAGAAAATCAGTGCAGATACATTTCTTTTCAGTAACTTAAACATTGTCTTCTCAGTTTAGCAGCAAGAATAAAGCAGATTCAAGTGTTAGTTGGGTGCACTTACCACCTGTAGGATTGTGGGATTGCAGCCAATGATGAAGGGAAGGCTCCGAAATCCCTTAATCCGATGGGCGATGCGGACAGGTAGCTCATTGTAGAGGTACTTGGCACTCCGCTGGCCAAAAAGAAGAAATGACTACCTTAAACCATCACTAGTTTGACCCACACGTGACTACACAAAACGCACGCCACTCACACAGAAAAAATATCAATATGGGGGTTGCCTGCACAAGATAAGCCTTTAATTGCGTTCCAAGATTCCCAAACGCTTGAACAAATCTCAGATCACTGGCAAGTCCTTTCTTAACCACATTCACTGGAAGTATCCAAATCTTCTCAAACATTTCTTTTTTAAGACCTCATGATGCATTATTTCTGTCCTTGGGTACGCAGCCTTGAGCTTAACTTGGTAAAAGGAAACAAATAAAAAAGCTCCAAATCAAATGCACATGAACATTCAGCTGCTGGGTGGTAAAGCTCACTTCACCAGAAACTCCCCAGCTACTGCTCAATATGTAAAGCAGTATGCTCTAGCATTCAACGTAGCACAAAAACATGGACTCTGAAAAGGAAAGGATTAGCCTGTCTAACCACTTCCGTTTCTTTGGAGAAGTCACACATGGGTTGAGAAAATGCTGACTATGTGAATATCTTCTGAAAGTAGTATATAAAAAGTGTTTTATTTATGCTTAAAACATGGAGGGCGAAAGGTGAACTTTGGAACTGGATAAGAAACTGCCTGAAAAGGTGGAGAGCCAATTGGAAATTAATTTTAGAATAGCAGAAGGTACCTGATGGGATGCATGTGGGAGCTGGTGTTGGAATTGTTATTATTTTGAATTCAGAAATACAGAAAAACACATGGAAGTACACAAAGCTGACCGCGTTGAAACCAAAGAGGGACTGAGAATGCAGATGAGGAGGTTGACAATGACTAGCACTGAACAGCAGCAGTTGTTCAAATGGTCTTTTCCTGACGCTCCTACATTTTGGTGAATAAAAAGAATACTCTTAGAAACCCACATAACTGCAACCTCATTTCAGGCTAAATACAGTCCAGTTAGTAAAGTTTGGTGGGGGTGGGAGGGGTCACTCATGATCAATAAATATACATCCACACATTGAGTTCACCTGAATAAAGTCACTGCAATGGTGAGGTAAACTGCATTTTCTAGCATGAATCTCAGTATAGCAATGTTCTAGAATGAATTATTCATTATACATTTGCAATTTTCCACCAAGAAAGTTACAGTGGATATTTCTTCTTAAAGACTTGCACGAAAATACAGCTTTGGAGTTGGTCAAGGACCACTTCGTGTGCCTCTATGCTGATGCATAATCAAATAGAGATGTTAATTATGATATTACATCTGTGAATGTGCTTTGGAAGTACTGGCTTTTGGAAGGTGCTAAAGAAATGTAGGCTGATGCTGTTAGGACCAACTTCGCCCACTTTTACCCTGGGTCGTCCCTACCTAATCAGACTTGGAAGTCAAAGCAACTTACCAGGTTATGACTTCCATCTGGGGTTTTTCCTGAATACAACATGGTGGTTGGTGTCAGACGTACGGATGCCTGAAACATAATAGAAGATGTAACCATTGCTTTCTGTTCCAACAAACATGCAAATAATAATCTTATTTTCCATTCTTTTTGATCACAAGTCTGATTAAATTCCCCAGCCATCAGGTGTCACTCAGTAGTGGCCCTCTTAGTTCAGACGTTATGGATTTAAGTTTCACTTTACTGATCAACCACATAATCTAGGTTAATGTGTCAGTGCAGTACTAAGGGAGTGCTGCTGTGTTTTTTTAAATACGATACTAACTCAAGACCTTCTCTGGGTCAGGTTGTGAGTTTGCTCGCTGAGCTGGAAGATTTGTTTTCAGATGTTTTGTCACCATACTAGCTTACATCATCAGTCAGCCTCCAGTGAAGCACTGGTGTTATGTCTCACTTTCTATTTATGTGGCTTGGTTTCTTAAGGTTGGTGATATCATTTGTGGTTCTTTTTCTCAGAGGATGGTAGATGGGGTCCAAAATCAATGGAGTTCCAGTTAGAATGACAATGTGGTTGACTCTTTACTGCTCTCTGGGGCAATTAGAAATGGACAAAGACATCCACATCCTGTATATGAAGAAGAAAAAGTGCCTGGCTCATTTCCCTATATGGTAGCAGTGTATGCAATTCATAAACACTTCACAGATTAAGAGGCACCTTTGGCTACGCAGAGATCATGGAGGGTGCTATACAGATGTAAGTTCAGAAAGTCTCAGTTAGTTGGCTTTCCACCAACATCTATTGAATTAAAAAGGACAGGAATCACCCACACGACCAGAAATACACCAAACTGCTCTGGCCAACTATTCAAATCAGATTTCTTTTCTCTAAAGATCACTTTCTTTTTTTGTTTTACATGTTTTCCCTGCAATTTCCCAGAATACATTTTGTACACCTGGCTTTAGGAAAATTCTCCTGTTCTAATGTGGGTGGCTTGGTGGCACAGTGGTTAGCACTGCTGCCTCACAGCGTCAGAGACCCGGGTTCAATTCCCACCTCAGGCGACTGTGTGTGGAGTTTGCACATTCTCCCCGTGTCTGTGTGGGTTTCCTCCAGGTGTTCCGCTTTCCTCCCCCAATCCAAAAACGTGCAGGTTGGGTGAATTGGCCGTGCTAAATTACCCATAGTGTTAGGTGAAGGGGTAAGTGTAAGGGAATGGATCTGGGTGGGTTGCGCTTCGGCGGGTCGGTGTGGACTTGTTGGGCCGAAGGGCCTGTTTCCACACTGTAAGTAATCTAATCTAAGACAAGATATTCCCTTGGTCAGTGATCTACATAATTCAATGCTGTACCTTCTGTCCCCTTCAATCTCCTGCATTAACTTTCACCAGCAAGTCCATTACGCAATATCTTGACCAATACTTTTCGAAGATCCACATACACAACTGAACAGCACTGCACTCAACATCCGACTCTGTAAAAGATGGTTGCTTAAATCTAACTAACATAATTAGCTTTGTAAAAATTGATGCATACTTGATTTATTGAGTCCAGTGGCACAGTGGTTAGCACTGCTGTCTCACAGCACCAGGGACTCGGATTCGATTCTAGCCTCGGGTGACTGTCTGTGTGGAGTTTGCACATTCTCCCTGTGTCTGCGTGGGTTTCCTCCGGGTGCTCCGGTTTCCTTCCACAGTCCAAAGATGTGCAGGTCAGGTGGATTGGTCATGGTAAGTGTGGGGTCTGCGTGGGATGCTCTTCAGAGGGTCCATGCGGACTCAATGGGTTGAATGGCCTATTTTCTGGACTTTAGGGATTCTGTGACTTTTTAAAATGCTTACTAATTGAATCCCAGGTTATTAGACTGGAAAGAGTTTGTACATGGGATGCATGGGTGGGTAGGGGTTGGATTCTGGCCAGCTAACCCAAACATTAAGTATGGGGCTCACTCTTCTCTCAGCAGGATCCCCCTCTGAAATGAAGCCTGAATCACAAGTTTGGCTCCATCAGGTGCGGAGCATGCCAGGCGAAACTACAGACCAGAAGTAGGCCGGGAGTCGATCTGGGTGCAAGGGGACAAGTGAGGTATTCCTAAGATCTGGAAACCCCAGGTCAGCCAGAGTTAAAGCTGGAAGACAGTTAAGCATCGAAGTATCTACAATGTCTTCAAAGGTTTCCCCAGCACCTAGGTTTGGATGACTGTACCTCAACTGTGAGCATTGTTCTTCTCATTTTCTTGTCAAAGATATGTAATAGATTTCTTCAGTCACCTTATACTACTTTCATAGCCAAGGAGGATTAGGGCGGCACAGTGGCTCAGTGGTTAACACTGCTGCCTCACAGGGAGCCAGGTTCAATTCCAGACTAAGGCGACTGTCTGTGGAGTTTGAATGTTCTCCCTGTGTCTGTGTGGGTTTCCTCTGGGGATCCGGTTTCCTCCCACAATCCAAAGACGTGCCGGTTAGGTGAACTGACCAAGCTAAATTGCCCATAGTGTTCAGGGATGTGTAGGTGGGATGCATTAGTCAGGGGTTAATGTAGAGTGATAGGGTAGAGGAATGAGTCTGGGTGGGTTACTTTTCGAAGGATCAATGTAGACTTGTTGGGCCGAAGGGCCTGCTTCCATACCATAGGGATTTTATGATTCTAAGTTAATGGCGAAGCCTCTGAAATTTCCACTCCCTATCCTGACACCGGCGAGGTTGTAGCAGAAGCAACTATTCTTTGATTAAAACCCTATGACCACTGCATTCCTATGCATTTGTGCCCCTGTCTACAATAACCCCACAATATCACAACCCTGCTCTATCCTGCAGGCCCCAAAGTGCCCTCACTACATTAGTCCCGTGAACAGATTAGAGGCAATGTCACACTCTGGGAGGATTCCTTCACTGCACGTCCCTTCCCAATCTGCACGATGACCACCCACTTACTATCCTCCTGAATTTCTATAGCTGCAGGGTGGCCATTTCCTGATGTGAGATTCGGGACACTTAGTTTCCTGTAGGCCTGACAGTCATCACAGCTGCTCTTCAAACTCAAAGAACTGAAGTCATTTTCTACCTGCAGTTATCCAAGAAGCATCCTAGACACAGCGCAGGAACTGCAGGCAAAGGGTGTTTGGTGTTCAATTATCTTGCTGAAAAAGAACACTGGAGATCTCATGAATATTTATATAGTTGTACACATGCCCCTTGGTGATAATTAATTAGCACTGCCCCTCTGTGTCAACTGGAATGTGGCGAGAGTGGGAGTTTAGATTAGATTCCCTACAGTGTGGAAACAGGCCCTTCAGCCCAACAAGTCCACACCGACCCTCCGATGAGTAACCCACCCAGACCCATTTCCCTCTGACTAATGCACCGAACACCATGGACAATTTAGCGTGGCCAATTCACCTGACCTGCACATCTTTGGATTGTGGGAGGAAGCCGGAGCACCCGGAGGAAACCCACACAGACACGGGGAGAATGTGCAAACTCCACACAGACAGTCGCCAGAGGCTGGAATCGAACCTGAGACCCTGGTGCTGTGAGGCAGCAGTGCTAACCACTGAGTCACCGTGCCAAGTCACTCAGTTGAGTGGACTCTCCCAACTCTGTGCACATAACGTTTTGCTGTAGCAGATATTCTTTTTGTTCATTAAAAGCTTACTTAGTTCAAACTAGTCAGTCAACAACCACCCACAACAATAAACATTCAGTTCTTCAGTTGCCCACTTCTTGCTACTGATTAAAAGCAAAATACTACAGATTCCAGAAATCTGAAACAAACTCAGAATGCTGCAGAATTTCAGCAGGGTCTGGCAGCAACTGCAGACAGAGAAAAGGAGTTAACATTTTGAGTCTGGTATGATTCTAACTGGAAACAAAACATTAAAATTAAAAATCAGCAGTAATTTTAAAACAAAATCTTTTAGGAAGAAAAGCATGAAAAATCTGAAACATGGACTGCTGGAAAAACTCAGCAGCTCTGGCAGCAATCAGTGGAGAGAAAGCAGAGTTAATGTTTTCGATCCATTGACCCTTCTCCAGAAGAATTCGGGTCACTGGACTCAAAAATATCAACTTTGCTTCCTCTCTACATTTGTTGCCAGACCTGCTGAGTTTTTTCAGCAGTCCCTGTTCTTGTCTCCGATTTCCTGAATTCACAGTTCTTTGGTATTTTTAAAAGATAAAATTTCAGATTGATTACATACTATGCTTAGTCACTATCATTACACAGTGTGCTCACAATCCCCTGCAGCCACCAGTTTGGTAACTTGGTCTAGTTCAGTGCTGCATGGACACAATACTGATCCAGAGTGGGTTGCACTCTGCATGAATGGGTCATCCTAATTGCCACTTGTGCTTCCTCTGTCACAAATCATGAGCCACCATGATCTTGCCAGCACAACCAGTGCTGACACGGAGTGCATCTCAGAGGTGAAGAGAAAGACCTACTGCCTGCCAATGATCACCCGATCCTGTGCACCCTGTGCTTGCTGCATCCACCTGCACTAGGGATCAGACCTAGGTGTTCAGTAATTAAAGACCCATTTGGTGAGGGAGCTTACTATCTGCACAGGTGCTTCAGAAACACAATTGGGATTTAAATGTTAGTCTCCCTGGGCTCCAAAAGGGATTAAGGTAATATCCAGAATTCTCACCCTTGATTGCCAGTCATTAAGTCCCAGTGAATATGAATAGGAAGGGTTTAGAGGGATATGGGCCAAATGCTGGCAATTGGGACTAGATTAGGTTAGGATATCTGGTCAGCATGGATGAGTTAGATGGAAGAGTCTGTTTCCGTACTGTACATCTGTACGATTCTAAAAAAAGGTACAAACATGTGAACACTGGGTGAAGGCAAGTGTGGATATTTCAACAGATCATGACAGTCACTGGTGACAGAAAGTTACTCCTCCATATGGCAATTAACATTCATAACAGCCAATGGGATCGCAGCTTCCACCACCTCCACAACTGTGTCCTGTAAAGGCACCAAGGACTGGGCAACAGACAGCCCTTTTCTAGTTTGCCCAGCTTGTCTCTCTCAAAGATGGAGTGGACGGAGAACAATGAACACAGAGCAGATGCGTTTGGAGCCTTCACAAACATCAGGCATGGGCCACAAATTCTTTCACCAAGCTGGCTGCAGCTACATAGCTTTTTAAATCGATGACAGGGGTGACAACAGCATCTTTAAAATAGAGCAAAATGAAACATGGATAAATGTCTGTATCTTTACAGCAGACAAGAGTAGCAGGGGACATGCACAACCATACAGGACAGGGAAGCAGGACAAGATGGGGCTATGAAGAACCTGGCTAGAACTTACACAAGTACATGAAATAACATTTTTACAGGTACTTTAAAGCATGGATTCTCATTCATATGTATGTTTTATTTTATGTTGATCTACAATATGCAAACTTCAATAAATATATAACTTGAATGTTGCAGTGCTGCTTCTTGCTGGTTTGATTTTGTTAGCCTCTGGGGCATATTGATTTTTGAAAGGGTGTAGAAAGGGTCACATTGGAAAACAGTTTGGGAAGCACTTCCTTGTGGAAGCACACCCTGGTTGCCAGCTGACAGGGAAGCCAGCTCAGATTAGTTCTATTGATGACCCCAGCTCTGTACCATACTGCATGTGGAGAACTGGCAATGAGAGAACCCCACTCTAGACAGTATTGAGTCACTTCAGCTTCCTAAATGTGCAGGAAGTGAATTCTGGATTTAATGAGATGCATTATTGCAACATGGATCATCCATACTGATTTCAAGGTACTTTGTTTAAAAACTGTGGTCTTCATAATACATAAAAATCTAACGTTAAAAGCCTGCTTGTCAGTACATTGGACAGGGCACATCTATTCTGACCTGTTAGCTTATGTGGCATCACTACTAGAGGCAAGAAATCAGTGATGGCACCACTTGCTAAAATATATTGGTCCTGCAAGATTATTTCAAGTATTCAACTTCTCAACTCTAATTCCAGCTTCTCCAGTAGTACAAAGTGCATTCAATCTGGTATTATATTATATTGGACTTTGACAATGAAGGTTAAAGTGTTATAGTAGCACTGTTCAATACATTAGCTACATGTAGTCAATATCTAGATGGGGTTAATTAGCATATAAATAAGTATAGATACCATCACTGGGCATATAGAGTCATACAGCACAGTATCAGACCCTTCGATCCAACCAGATTATGCCGAACATAATTACAAACTAAATTAATCCCATCTGCATGCTCCTGGCCGATATCCCTCCAAATCTAGGGAACTGACTGTGTGGAGTTTGCACGTTCTCCCCGTGTCTGCGTGGGTTTCCTCCGGGTGCTCTGGTTTCCTCCCACAGTCCAAAGATGTGCAGAGCCAGGTGAATTGGCCATACTAAATTGCCCATAGTGTTAGGTAAGGGGTAAATGTAGGGGAATGGGTGGGTTTCGCTTCGGCGGGTCGGTGTGGACTTGTTGGGCCATAGGACCTGTTTCCACACTGTAATGTAATCTAATGTAATCTAATCTAATCTTTCCTATTCATGCGTCTATCCAATTGTCTTTTAAACATTGTAATTGGACCTGCACCCACCAATTCCTCAAGACATTAATTCCACACATGAACCGCTGTAAAAAAATTAGCCTAATCTCTCTTTTAAATCTCTCTCCTCTCACCTTGAAAATGTGCCCCCTAAAAAGAAAATTCCCCACCTTAGGGAAAAGACAACTACAATCAACTCTACCTATACCTCTCATTATTTTATAAACTTCTACCAGGTCACCTCTCAACCTCATACACTCAAACCTTCCATACATGGCAACATCCTGGTAAATCTCTTCCAAACCCTCTTCAGCTTGATAATATCTTTCTTATAACTGGGTGACCAGAACTGGATACAGTACGTGATCCAACATGCAGAGTTTGCAGTCTATCTGACTAGATTCTTTTGTTTTTGCTTTGTAAGATCAAAAGATAAAAGAGAAGTCTGTGTGAATGTTTTGCTTCTTTGGTTGCTGAGCACTGGTAGATGTTTCTTAAATACTCATGTGACTATATATATTGTGATAGTTTACTGAAGCTTTCTTCACTAAAATAATTGAAAGTGACGGAAATGGAAGCTGATTTCTCTTCACCAACACTAAAAGATAACAAAACTATTCTGAGAAATTAAGATTGCACAAGCAACAGGAGGTAACGATCCTGTTTGCGAAGCTTATACGCAAGCAAATAATTTTTTTCAAATGATGTCCAGGTTCTTCATTGTACCCATGATTCAAAACATAGTAGTCAGCTATTTTATATATATATATTTTTAAATTAATGGGGCCTTTATCTGTTCTTCTAAACAAAAATCTTAATGTTCAGAAAAGAGGGGAGAAAACAGCTTGGAAGTTCTCTAGTTGTTCTCACACCAACCCCACTCCTAGTGGCCAGATGCAGAGATATTGCCTGAGGGTTTTGATCAGTGTACATGTAAGGTGCAGAAAAAAAACACCAACAAAAGAAAAAGGCAGGTAAGGATAATTGGGAAAATTACCAGCGTACCAATTCCATATCTACCATAATTGGCTGCGGAATATCAGTTAACACTTTCGAAGATTGGTTCTTGTATTACTTTAGAAAAAAAAATGTCTTTTTCAAAAAAAATACTCTTGCCCACGTACTGGTGGGGTATCTAGGGGTAAAAGGTCTCCCCCGTCAGGCAGATTTTACAAACAAAGCGAATCTAAAATACAAATCCTGTGGCTGGACTTGGAAGTAAACAGCATTCGCAAACCCTCCGGGAGGAGGGGCGCCAGCTCTTCCGAGCAAGTAGTTAAAACACAAAGTAAAAAATAAACCTTTTGTCTCTAAACGTAGGGCTGAGATTAGTTAATTTCATGCAGGAAAACACGGATTAGGTTGGTTCCGGGCTTCTTGACAACTACATTTGGACAATATTCTGAATATATCAAGACGTTATGTGGTAAACAGGGTGGGGGAGGGGAGATAGTCTTTCAGTCAGAACAGTGTTCATCAGAAGGTCAAGCAGCAACTTCGAAGTCAGTTCCCGGAACAAAATGACTATTTGTGGATCACCCCCAACACATACCGGTCTTCACACCAACCCAAACAATTGCTCCCCCTTTTCAAATTTAAGTTTGAAATCAGTGCAGGCTTTAGGAATTGCATTGTTTTGCTCTGTATGTGGATTGTTATTCTCAATATATTATCCACTGATGAAGTGGGGTGGGCAGAGGAAGGTCTAAAAGAGAAAAACACAAATAAAAGAAATAGGATTTTGACCTTTTCAGCTGCCGCATCAATGGCAGACTGGTTGTAGAAGGTGGTGACCGTTTTCGATCTTTCCCTGGCCAGTTCGGAGTATCCGGATAAGGAGGAGGTGGACGTGCATCTGGTCAGGCTGCAGCGGCCGCTCGCGGGGTTCAGCGGGAAAGTCCGCTCTGGATACAATCGCGCTGGATACAGTCGCGCTGGATACAATCGCGCTGGATACAGTCGCGCTGGATACAGTGTAGCTCTTCCTGCACTGCTGCACAACACGCTCAGCGCGACTGCTCGACTTCCAGGTAGCTTGGCCATCGTTTCCACCTTTTGGCTTCTCTTCCTCCCCCCTGACTCGCTTCCAGCCTGCTGGCTGCACCTGGCCCTCCCCTCCTGCAGACCGGTGTTGGTTTTAGTCCATGTTCAGGTGTCCAGGCCGGATTGCCCACTGGCTCCAGCCCCGCAGCAGTAACCGCATTCCGTGTCCATGCTGCAGGCTAAGAGCCGCACACTGCTTCGCTCACTCACATGCAGCTAACTCCACTGACCACACAGAGAGAGGCAACACCAACCCCCTTCCCCCAGATCTCACTCATTGGCCTCTTGCAGCCTGTCATTTAAAAATGAATATTGGCAGCACCAATTGGAAGAAAGGGATCATCCTTCCAGCCGTTAGATACACCAGACGTCACCATGCTGTTTTTGAGGTTACATTTACTGGAGTATAAAAACACCCTTTCCGTGAATAACAGCTTTTTCTTTGCAATTTCAAACATACATATTTAAGGACACTTTTCGCCCTGATTTAACAAACGCCGTCATGCTGATGAAAGCCGAAACGTTAACTCTCGTTTTTATTTCTCTCTGCTCTGATGCCAGAGGTGCTGAGTATTCCCAGCATTGCCTTTTGTTTGTTATTGTCCAGATCTGAACTGATCAGTCCAAGCTGTATAAAGAAATAATATGTGATTATAAAATCACTGCGTCACAACTGCCCAAATTTAAACTTCCGTTATGTTAAAAAAAAATGAAACGTTAAGTGTTCAATTTTGACTGCAACTCAGATTACGTTAGTCTGTCTCACTGAATCAGCAACGAGATCCTGAAAAACATTGGGCCATTTCCAAATCTTGGGAGCCTCCTCTCAACAAAGGCATGCTGACATTCATTCATTGTCACTTCCGATCAGCCAACCAAACAGTTCAGCTGACTGAGGAAAAGATTGAGGGCCAGAATCTCAAACCCAAGACAGGTTCAAGGTTTGATGGACAGCAGTGAGCCGCTCTGTTCTACACACTTGAGAGACCCGCAGTAAGTAGCAGCGGTGGTGCCTTCACACAATCCTCCAAATCCAGCGTCCTCTCGCAAGCCAATTCACACAGCATCAAAGCGCTAATCACTCAAAATCGGCTCTGCTGGGGGAAAGCATGTCATTCTTAAATGTGTGGGTGGCTCAGTGGTTAGCACTGCTGCCTCACAGCGCCCCGGTCCAATTCCCGCCTCATGGAGTTTGCATATTCTCCCCGTTTCTGCGTGGGTTTCCTCCGGGTGATCCGGTTTCCTTCCACAGTCTAAAGATGAGCAGGTCAGGTGAATTGGCCACGCTAAATTACCCATAGTGTTAGATGCATTAGTCAGGGGTAAATATAGGATAGGGGACTGGGTCTGGGTGTGTTACTCTTCAGAGGGTGGGAATGGACTTGTTGAGCCAAATGTCCTGTTTCCATACTGTAGGGAATCTAATCTCAGGAGTGTCACTTGAAAGAAGTTCTGGGATTTACATATTAATTAATCGAAACCTGCCATCCATTCTAAAAGATAAATGACTTAACGGCAATCTAGGTTTGTTCAATATATTGCATCAGCTTTATGACATTATGACCTTTTGCTAAAAATTGTCTTCTTTGATCCTACTCCAATAGCTACTTGATGAAGGAGCAGTGCTCCGAAAACTTGTACTTCCAATTAAACCTGTTGGACTATAGCCTGGTGTTGTGTGATTTTTAACTTTGCCCACCTCAGTCCAACGCCAGCTCCTCCACATCGTTGCTATTCTTGACACTAGAATGAGAAGGCAACCACTCTACTCAGAACTCAGACGCGGCAGGAGTCTCCCAAGAAGACAGCGGAAAGATTTTAGCAATGTCTTCATAATAAACCCTAACATCCCAGCCAACTGATGAGACACCCTAGCTTATTATCAACATAAACAGAGAAGGCTCACATCAGGTGGCACCAAACAGATTGAGAAACGTGTGCAGAAGTGACAGAGGGAGCACACAAACCACCAAAATACCCAACTCTTCAAAGCACCACCTTTGTTCATGAGGCAGAGTTTGCAGATTGTACATCGGACATATCAGCCCTTTCAGGATTCATCAGATCAGTGGAGACTTGTTATCCTCAATCCCATAGGACTGCCTAAGAAAGAGAAGTTAATCATACTTAATGCAATACTAAGACAGCTTGATTATCCAAAGGACACAAGCTTTGTTTGGTTAATTGAATACCAGATAATTGAGTGTGGATAACATAGTTATCCAAGTATCGGGACCTTGCAATCTTGTTTCAATAATCTGAAATTTGGTTAATCAAATGCCAGATAATCGAGGTTCCTCTGTATCCAACAGGAAGATAGCAATGAGTCATAGAGTCATAGAGATGTACAGCATGGAAACAGACTCTATGGTCCAACCCGTCCATGCTGACCAGATATCCCAACCCAATCTAGTCCCACCTGCCAGCACCCGGTCCATATCCCTCCAAACCCTTTCTATTCATATACCCATCCAAATGCCTCTTAAATGTTGCAATTGTATCAGCCTCCACCACTTCCTCTGGCAGCTCATTCCAAACACTTACCACCCTCTGTGTGAAAAAGTTGCCCCTTAGGTCTCTTTTATATCTTTCCCGTCTCACTCTAAACCTATGCCCTCTAGTTCTGGACTCCCTGACCCCAGGGAAAAGACTTTGTCTATTTATCCTAT
>NC_057737.1:41023182-41038730 GCF_004010195.1 Chiloscyllium plagiosum | reverse complement strand
GACCTTACCATTAAGTGTATAAGTCCTGCTAAGATTTGTTTTCCCAAAATGCAGCACCTTGCATTTATCTGAATTAAACTCCATCTGCCACTTCTCAGCCGATTGGCCCATCTGGTCCAGATCCTGTTGTAATCTGAGGTAACCCTCTTCGTTGTCCACTACACCTCCAATTTTTGTGTCATCTGCAAACTTACTAACTGTACCTCTTATGCTCGCATCCAAATCATTTATGTAAATTACAAAAAGTAGAGGACCCAGAACCGATCCTTGTGGCACTCCACTGGTCACAGGCCTCCAGTCTGAAAAACAACCCTCCACCACCACCCTCTGTCTTCTACCTTTGAGAATGGAATGGAACTAATTTTACATTTCATCTGAGAAACAAAGAGACAAAGAACATTGTGGTGCACCTTTTAGAACTTCTAAATGTGATTTTGAGGAAGTCTGAGTAGGTTGAAAGGTTGCTGAATGTGCATGATGTGTTCAGGTGCACAGTGAGTTAGCACAGAACGTAACTGAACAGATAGCACTGGAAGTACCTTTGGGAACAACTGGGTGAATTCAACCCTGACAATGGGAAGTGGTACAATTATGACTGATGTGTTACACTTTTGGCTGAAAGTGAATGAAGTAGGGGATGAGGATAAAATAAAACCTCCTCTCAGCAAGATGAAGCCAAATCCTTTTGTGGTGATATGTCAGCATTATTAACCTTGAGACCACCAGTACTATGGACTCTTCTGAAATTACTGAAATTCTGTTATCATACCATGATTCAGGGTGAGATTCTGCCGAGAGTCATGTTCTATGAAAGGAATCAGTTGCTAAGTGAGACTGTTACCGATTTCATTTTGGAATTAAAGAACCTCTCTGGTCACTGAGAATGTTGCAAACTTAGAAACTGACCTCGGAGACACTAAAGACCTAAAAGACAATAAAATCCAGGCCACGTGTCTGAGTAAAGGCAGTGACATGTTGTTGGAAGAGGCCTGCAATAAAGCCACAGCCATGGAAATGTCAGAAAGAAATAGTTGCAAATGCCTATAGATCATTATCTTTCTAAACTGGCAGAGGAGGTCCACCAGATTTCCATGAGATCCAAACCATGCCAGCCAAACTCCAAGTCAGAAATTTACATCACCATTCTCAGAGTGCCCCCAGCCATCTAAGTGCCCCATTTCTAGTCAACATGTTCTTTCTGTGAAAAGTCATTCATTTCCACACAATATGCAGAAGTGGAGAAAGCAGTAATTAATGTCTCATATCCTGATAAAGCTCCAAATTGCAGGTGGCACCTGGTTATGGTCAGTTTAAAGCTAATGCATGAAGTCAGGGAATCCTAGAATATGCGTATGATAGATATAGAAGCAGTCTTTTGTAGCGCTGTGGTAATGTCCCTACTTCTGAGCCATGAGGCTCAGGTTTAAGACCCACCTGTTCCACAGGTGTATAATAACATCTCTGAACAGACTGATTACAAAAACATCAATCTAGAAAAAAAACTGAATGTTACCAAACAGAAGGATCAAGAATTCTATTCAGTCAGAAAGGAAGAAAAACAGTAAAAAGGATGAGAGTAATCATGTCAACAATATACTGTAATTCCTTTGTCCACAATAGAAATGAATATCAGAGAATCACAACTTACTTTCAGCATTGTGCAGCCATGTCAGTTATTTCAGGAGAGAACGAGAAATCCTATGTCACATTTCCTTATGCAAAACTGTTGTAAAACTCACTAGTTATTCCTAAAGCAGTACTTCTATGCTGTTATATCCTACAAATTGCTATTAGAATTTGCGAGAGGCAACAAAGTTTCCCTGATGGGAAGAATTTAGCTTAAGGACCTACAGTTCAATTAGGACAAATTAATTACAGTAGATATCAGTAGGAGTATGTCTTACATTGAGAAGGTACTAAGAAAGCACAAAGTGATCTTTGATTAAAGAGGATAAATGATAAAATTAGCTATTCATGCAAAACTAAATATCATAAGTCAGCAGATCGTGCAAATGTTAATGTCCTTTCTAGATTTTCAGTGAGGACTAATGAATTTCTAAGGTCAGAAGTTAGATTACACCAGGTTATAGTCCAACAGGTTTACTTGAAAATGCAAGCTTTCAGAGCATTGCCCTTTTGTCAGATGAACTGAAAGAGCAAGACTTTGAAAGCTTTGATTTCAAATAAACCTGTTGGACTATAACTTGGTGTTGTCTAACTTCTGACTTTGCCCACCGGTACCTCCACATCATAAGTAATTTATAGCCGCTGAATTACCTGTGAATTACTTTGCACACACAATTGGCATGTCAGAGAAATTAGTGAAGAAGCTCAAAGATGTAATGCTTGGTAAAGTGCTGTTACAATGCGGGATAAACCCTCCTGCTTAATTTAAACCAACAACACAGAAAAGATTTATCCCATGCAGTAATCTGTGAAAATTCTAGAGGCCAAGAAATATTTAAAGTAAAAATTAACAATTTTATTTCTTTAAGTATAGCAGAGAATAATTAACTAACAACTATTTACAACTCCTTCCTCTAACCTATCTTTTACTTTCCCTTCTACAATAGATAAAACCCCCGATTAAGATTTACCAAAAATTCAAATTTCAAAACCAGCCAGCGGTCGAATCTTCTTTTTATACCTTCCTCTGTAGATTTGCTCTCCAGGTCAGTGTTGATGTTTTTCCTCTGTGCAAACTCCTTCTCTAGACAGGTACCTTTCAGAGAGTTCTGACGAGCAGCCTACATCTGTTAATCTTCTGGTAGCTCTCTCCCAACTGTTCAATTTTTTTCCCGGTCTTACACCCCCAAAGCATCAAATTGTGTCTTTGGCTTTTAATATTGTCAATATACTAAATTCAAACTTGATTGGAGGTTGGTTTCTTTGGGGGTTTAATTTAAACTGATTGGCCAAATTTGAATTTGTTTTTGTCTCCAGGCAACCAATTACCCTAGCTGCTGGACCACATGTTACATTGTATCTTGTTCAGAACACTTGGTGTTGTCAGGTTGTTCTGCTGCCTTTAACTCTCTTAAAAGGTACAGTACACACATTTTCACAACAGTGCTCAATTATATGATGAACAGCTGGTCTTGAGTATGATCATTAGACATTGCTTGAGTATTTCTCTTCTCTTTGGTCCTCCTCTGCTACTCCTCCAGATGCTGTTTGACATCGGCCAGGATCTCTGTAAAATGCTCTGGGGCCTCGGTTATGGGCCTGCCTCCGCCACCACATCCATCGTATCCGCGAGCTGGGGCAATGCGCCTGTTCCCTATCTAATGCTCCCCGAGACACTGTCGCCGGTAATTGGTCACTGGTGTTCTGCCTCTGGGCTCCTCCACCACCGATGCTGCAGCCTACAACCAGCCATAGTCCTGGGGTTCCGCAGGACCTTGCCTCAACATGGCTGAGCTAAAGACTGGGCCCAAGAGTCGCTGAGCCAACAGAAAACCCACAGGTTTGAGTGATCAAACGGAAGTAAATTGTGGGAATGAATACTTGTCAATTCTTTAAAGTGGAGATCGAAGACTACCTTAGCTACAGTAAGTGGATAGTTGAGGTTTTAAGAAGCTGGTTTGCAGGCAGGCAGATTGGTACTCAGAAAAGCCCCAGAGTGTATCTCACTCAAGAACAGTTTTCTGTGCTGGTAAATGATGACAGTGACAGTTCCTCTAGGGAGTGCAGCCAAAGCCCAGCTGCTCAACAGGAGAGCAGAAAAAGGGAGAACAATGGCAATAGGAAAGTCAATAGTGAGGCATACAGTTGGGCATTTCTGCGGTTGCACATATGACTCCAGGACGGTGTGTTGACCTCCAGTGACAACCAAAGATGTCGCTGCAGGGCTATAGGGCATCTTGAAGGGGCATCACTGTCAGAGATTGAGATTCACAATGGGACAAACAACATAGTAGAAAGAATAATGATGTCCTGTATCAAGAATTTGAGGAGCTAGGTAGCAGATTAAAAAGCAGAACCTAGGAGGTTGTAATCTCTGGATTACTCCTGGCACAATGTGCTAGTGAGTATAGGCATAGGCAGTTAGAACTAGATGAATGTGTAGCTAAAGACTTTGTAGAATCATTGGATCCCTAGAGTGTGGAAACAGATCATTCGGCCGAACAAGTCCACACTGACCCTCTGAAGTGCAACCCACCCAGACCCATTCCCTATTATTCTATATTTACCCTTGACTAATGCACCTAACCTACACATCCTTGAACACTACGGGCAACTTAGCATGGCCAGTTCACCTAACCAGCACATCTTTGGATTGTGGGAGGAAATGTGCAAACTCCACACAGTCACCCGAGGCTGGAATCGAACCTAGGTCCCTGGCGCTGTGAGGCAGCAGTGCTAGCCACTGAGCCACCCTTAGTTGGTGCAAGAGGAAGGGATTAAGATTCCTGGATCACTGCTCCTTTATTTAGGGTGGGATCTGTACAAATGTGACAGGTTACACCTGCAGGGAGGTTTGCTAGTGATTTTAGTAGGGGTTTAAGCCAATTTGGCAGGGGGATGGCATGCAAATGGAGGTATACAGAAGTACGGGGTGATGCACAGACAAGTATTGAAGAACCAAGTCAATCATGAAGTCAATGAAAATATAATTAAGACCAAAGGAAATGTAGTAAGATTGGTATTTATTTTAATGCACAGGATCTTGTGAATAAGGCAGATGAGTTAAAAGTACTGATTGACACATAAGGATATGGCATCCGTGCTGTCATGGAGACATGGTTTGTGTGGGGAGACAGGATTGGCAGCTCAATGTTCTGGGGAAAAGAATCTTCAGGCAAGATAGGAGGAGATGCAAAAGTGTTGCAATATTAGTCAAAGAGTCAATTACTGCAGTAAGATGCAACAATATCTTAAAAGGTCATATGGTTAGTACTTAAAAGGGAGGCAATCATTTTGTTGGGAGTGAACTGTACACCTCCAGTCAGGGAGAGATAAAAGTGCAGATACTTAAGTTTCAAATAAATTAAAAAATAATAGAGTAATAATAGTAGGGATTTCAATCTCCCCAGTTTTAACTGGGATGGATAAAGTTCAAAAGGCTTAGATAGGCTAGGATTCTTAAAGTTATCCAGAAATTTTTTTTAAGCAGCACTTAGGAAGTCCTACAATAAATGGGGTGGTGCTAGACATAATTTTAGGGAACAAAGCTGGGCAAGTGGTAGAATGTCATTTGATGGGATAGTATTTTTTATGATAGTGACAATAATAGAGTTAAATTTAAGGTAATTATGACAAAGGACAAAGATGAACTGGAAATAAAGCTTCTGAATTTAGGCAGGGCGATTTTAATATGACAGGATCTGGCTAAAGGGGACTGGGAGTAGCTATTTTCAGGAAAATCCACATCACAGTAGTAGTGAGTCATTTGAAGTGGTAATAGTGAGTGAAGGGCGAGCATGTCAAAGGTGAAGGGTGAGGTCAACAACTTCAGAGAACCCTGGATGTCAAGGGACATACAGGATTGGAAAAAGTAAAAGCTTATCTCAGAAGCTGAGATATCACAACAACCGATGCCCAGGAGGTGTATAGAAAGTGCAAAATTAACAAATTAGGAAATTAAAGAGGGGACATGAAAAAACACTGACATAACAAATCCAAAGGGGCTTTCTAAGTATATTAGAAACAGGAGAATAAGCAAGGAAATAGCGGCTCATTACGAACAAAGTAGCAATGTGTATAGAGCCAGAGGACACAGATGAGATTTTAAAGGAGAATTTTGCATCTGTATTTACTATAGAGAAGGATTATGTATACATTGAAATCTGGGAAGGGAACTGTAATACACTTAAGCAAATTATATTGAGATGGAAGAGGTATTAGCAGTTTTAGTCAGTTTGAATGTGGTTAAGTCTCCAGGCCCAGATGAGATATATCCAGAGCTGTTGTGGGAGGCAACTTATGAGATTGGAGGACTATGTAAGTATGTAAGGCTGAGGTAGACAGACTTTTGATCAGCAAGGGAATCAAGAGTTATTGAGAAAGACTGGGAAATGAAGTTGAAGATTATTAAATCAGTCATGATCTCAATGAATGGTGGAAATTCAATAGGTTGTATGACCTCCTTCTGCTCCTTCGTCTTATAGTTAATCATTTCTCTCTTCATAGATACTGTCTGACTGCTAGGTATTCACTGCATTTTCTGTCACTACTTTGTAACTTGCATCTGAGAACTGTTTTCTCTTTTACTCCTTTTATATATGGTATGATAGATTACTTGGACATTCAAAAATGCCTTTGATAAAGCTTATAGAAAATTGCTAAGTTGAAAATCAACAGAATTGAAGATAATACCTAGGCACCAACAAAATGAAAAGGAAGACATAGCAGGTATTCATTAAAATAGTCACATCAGGATGGGAGTGGGAGTAAGGTTTACAGTTCTCCTTGTAGAAACAAAATAAAATTAAAGTAAATGGCACATGTCTGTGATTATCACTGATATGATTTTTAAATTAAATAGCTAACATATTATGATCATTCCAATATTGACTGTTTTGTTTCTAGCGAATAAAACTATAGTGTAGAAATCACCAAGCTACAAAGTTAAAATCAATACCAGAAGAACAGTATCTGTATTCTTTCACATACCAGTATTTTTTGCAATTCAGTAGTCAATTTTGCTTGACTGCTCATGGTGGCCAGGTTTATATTATTTTAAGAGATCATGTACTGTCTCATTTGAACCACATCTGCTAAGTAAAGCCTCAGATTAGACTTTGTATTGTTCAGTGAAGGAAATATAGACTGAATGCACTTGTAATTTTAGTTTGCAGGCCACTTTCCAATCAATGTGTTCGCAGATGTTATTACACACCTCTGGAACAGGTGAGACTTGAACCTGATCTCTTGGACCGAGGTAGGGACACCACCACTGTGCTACACATTGCATCCATCATATTTCATGTCATGCATGGAAATATGTGAGGTTAAAAAAGTATGTTTAAAAGAAATAAAGCCAATAATTTCTCACAAATAAAATCTTTTCCGCACCAGGGAAGTAGTTTTTAATAGGTTTTTAAAAAACCAGTGTTGGGGAGGCTATGATGGAGTTTAAAAATTTCAAGTCAGAGTCTGATTCGGAATTAACTTGAGGAACAGCTAGAATATAAATAACACGAAGGGGCGGTAATTATCATTTGTAGGCCTTAAAGCAACATGATAAGCTACACATAACATACCAGCAATGGCGGGCCCCAATTTACAAACATCTGACTTATGAATGCTTCTGCTTACAATAGGTTCACATTAGATACTAGTAATTTTAAGGATCCAACATGTGAAGATTCGTTCATACTTCCCACTGGAGGAAAGGAGAGACAACGTAAGTCCAGATGTAAACGACATTGGTGAACTGTACACTACTGTATATAACTTTTCAAAGTGTTGGTATTTGTTACAATACAGTAGTTATCAAACAATGTACATGATACCTGTGCTGATAGTACAAAGAAATGCAAAACCATCACAAAGGAGAGGAGAGTTGACATACTCAAGTCATCTGAAAAAGGAGAGACACTTCCGAACATTGGGAAAGAATTAGACCATACCCATTCGGCAGTTGGAACTATTTTAAAAAGACAAAGTGTTCATTCTGGAACGTGTGAAGGGCTCTGTGCTGAAGAAGGTTACAATAAAGCAATGGAGTAGATTAATTATAGAAATGGAAAAAGTTAGTTGTTTGGCTTGAGGATCATTGTTGAAAAGTGTTGTGTCGGAAAAGCACAGCCTGAAACATTAACTCTCCTGCTCCTTGGATGCTGCCTGACCTGCAGCGCTTTTCCAGTGCCACACTTTTCAACTCTGACCTCCAGCATCTGCAAATCTCACTTTCTCCTTGAGGATCACTGTTGTATACTGGTTAGCCTAAAGCTCACTTAAGAGAGCCAAAAATCAGCATGCAGACCTAAAGTCTGAGCATGGTAGTGAAAATGAAGATTTAATCACAAGGCAAGGTTGGTTAAATGGATTTAAAAGGGCAAATTTACAAAACATAAGTTACTAGTTCTGATCATGATGCAGTGAGTGAATTTCTGGATGTGATGGCTGAAATAATTAGAGGGGGCATGGGTATAGTGCTGAACAGGTTTCAACATTGATGAGACGGAGCTGTTTTGGAAGATTACGTCCTAATGTACATTGGAAAAGAGGAGAAGTCTATGCCAGAGCATAAAGCTGAAAAGTTAGCTTGACCCCTTTGCTTGGTGGTGATTGCAAGCTCTAGCCTGTGCTATGCTGAAAATCCTATGGTTTTCAAGAGAACCTAGAAGACAGGGTAATTCAAGATGAAGGATGGGGAAAAAATTGTGGCTGTAAGAGCTGCTCCTTTTTTTTGAGGTGTTTTAAGTGTTGGAAGTAATTTCCTTGAATTCCAGGAGCAGTAATTACTGTTTCATAAGCTGTTGCATTGTTTTGGAACTTTGGGGTAAAAAAAATCAAAACAACAGCACTTTAAAAAAAGAGGAAGAGAACAAAGGCAGAGACCACATGGTCAGTGACAGAGAGAAAGAAACCTACACTACTGTCTGACACAGCAGTGAATCTAAACAGCGATTGCCTTTGCTGTTTGAGTTCAAATACTTCTGGACACCGGGGTGCATCTAAGAAAAATTAACAAACAGCAAGATTCACAGTTGACCTTGAAGGAACCCGTGTGGGAGAGTTCACAGCACAGGAGCAGAAAGGTGCATAAGTTTTTAAGTGTAACCTTGCTTTTTTTAAAAAATAGTGAGTAGAGTAGGTTCTTTTTGGTTATATATTTCATTGAGAGCTGACTCTTGATTAAAATTTAAAAATGTAAAACATAGGTACTAATTTAGCCTGGAGCAGTGATTTTTAGAGCAGTAAGATTTTCTGAAGATTGTTAACGTACAAGGATGGCCTTTAGTAGAGTGATGTGCTCTTCATGTTGGATGTGGGGATTATGGAGTTTCCATGTTGCTGGTGATTATGTCTGGAGTAAGTGTGTTTGGTCGTGAGTCCTATTAGATCACATGAATCGGTTGGAATGGCAGTTAGAAACAATGAGGAATTTACAGGAGCTAGAGGGTGTGATGGATGGCAGTTATAGGAGAAGAGAAAAACCACAGATACAGTCAGGTAGATGGGTTACTGCCAGGAAAAATAGGAGAGGGAGGTGGGCAGTGCAGGACTCACCTGTGGCTATCCCCATCTCAAACAAGCATGCTGTTTTGGAAAACGTAGGGTGTGATGAACTCTCAGGGAAATGTAACATGAATAGCCAAGTTTCTGGTACAGAGACTGGCTCTAATGTAACAAAGGATTTGTCAGGTTCCAATTGATTAACTGTGATAGGGGACTCTTTACTCTGAGGCAGAGACAGCTGACAGCGAGAAATCAGAATGGTGTGTTCCACCCTCGTGCCGGGATCAAGGATATCTCAGAGAGAGTGCAGAATATTCTCAAAGGGAAGTGAGCAGGAGGTCGTTGTATACATTGGAACAAATGACATAAGAAGGAAAAAGAATAAGGTTCTGAAGGGAGAATATAGGAAGCTAGGCAGGAATTTAAAAAGGAGGTTCTTAAAGATGGTGATATCTGGATTACTCCCAGTATGACGAGCTAGTGAGGGTAAGAATAGGAGGCTAGAGCAGATGAATGAGTGGCTGAGGAGCTGGTGCAGAGGAGAAGGGTTCACATTTTTGGAAATTTGGAATCTCTTCTGGGGTAGAAGTGACCTGTGTAAGAAGGATGGATTACACCTGAATTAGAATGAGACTGATATACTGGCAGGGAGATTTGCTAGAGCTGCTTTGGAGAATTTAAACTAGTAGGTGTATGGGCACGGGGGTTGGTAGTTGGACCTGGGGAGATAGTGAGGAAACAGATCAGTCTGAGACTGGTACAGTTGGGAAAGGGAGCAAGTCAAACAGTCAGGAACAAAAACTGAGGTAAATTAAACTTCATTTATTTCAATGCAAGAGGCCTAACAGGGAAAGCAGATGAACTCAGGGCATGGTTAGGAAGATGGGCCAGGGATATCAAAGCAATTACGGAGATATGGCTCAGGGATGGTCAGCACTCACAACTTAATGTTCTAGCATACAAATGCTATAAAGGATAGAAAGCGGGGCAAGGGAGGAGGGGAGTGGCATTTTCGATAAGGGATAACATTACATCTGTACTTTGGGAGAATATTCCTGAGAATACATCCATGCAAGTCACTTTGATGGAGTTGAGAAATAAAAAAGTGATGATTACCTTATTGGGATTGTACTGTAGACACCCCAATAGTGGAAATTGAGAAACAAATTTATAAGATTTCAGTTATATCTAAGAATTATAGGGTAGTAATCATAGAAGCTCTTCAGCCACATTCTCTCTTCCTCCCTCTACAAGGATTTCAGTGAGCCCCTCTCTCACTGCACACCCCAGGTCATCTCCTCGGTCCAGAAGCTCTTCAGCCACATTCTCAACTGGGACACCCGGACCAACCAACCCAACCACCCCGTGGCTCAACACTTCAACTCCCCCTCCCACTCCACCAAGAACATCCTTTGACTCCTCCATCACCAGACCATAGCAACATGATGGCTGGAGAAAGAGCGCCTCATCTTCTGCCTCGGAATCCTCCAACCACAAGGGATGAACTCAGATTTCTCCAGTTTCCTCATTTCCCCTTCCCCCACCTTGTCTCAGTCCCAACCCTCAAACTCAGCACCGCTTTCCTAACCTGCAATCTTCTTCCTGACCTCTCCACCCCCAACCCCACTCCGGCCTATCACCCTCACCTTAACCTCCTTCCACCTATCGCATTTCCAACGCCCCTCCCCCAAGTCCCTCCTCCCTACCTTTTATCTTAACCTGCTGGACACACTTTCCTCATTCCTGAAGAAGGGCTCATGCCCGAAACGTCGATTCTCCTGTTCCTTGGATGCTGCCTGACCTGCTGCGCTTTTCCAGCAACACATTTTCAGCTAGTAATCATAGAATCCCTACAGTGTGGAAACAGGACCATTTGGCCCAACAAGTCTATACTGACCCTCTGAAGAGTATCCCACACAGACCCATTCCCCTGCCCTTATTGCTCTACCTTTCCTCTGACTAATGCACCTAACCTACACATCCCTGAACACTATGGGCAATCTAGTATGGCCAATTCACCTAACCTGCACATCGTTGGACTGAGAGGGGAAACCAGAGCGCCCGGTGGAAACCCACACAGACACTGGGAGAATGTGCAAACTCCACACAGTCGCCCAAGGCTGGAATTGAACCAGTGTCCCTAGGATGTAGCAGTGCTAACCACTGAGCCACTGTAACGATAGGGGATTTTAACTTTCCAAAGTCTGGGACTGCTATAGTGTTTCAGGTTTAGATGGAGAGGAATTTGCTAAGTGTGTACAAGAAAGTTTTCAGTATGTGGATGTACCTACAAGAGTAGGTGCAAAGCTTGACCTACTCCTGGGAAATAAGGCTGGACAAGTGGGGCACTTTGGGACCAGCAACCACAGTTCTACTTGTTTTAAAATAATGATGGACAAGTATAGACTGGGTCTAAAAGTTGAAGTTCTAAATTGGAGGAAGGCTAATTTTGACAGTAATATGCAAGAACTTCCAAAAGTTAATTGGTTATGGATATTTGTAGGTAAAAGGATGGCTGGAAAATGACAACCTTTCAGAAATGAGATAATGAGAGTCCAGAGACAGTAATTTCCTGTTGGTGTGAAAGGCAAGACCAGTAGGTGTAGGAAATGCTGGATGACTAGAGAAATTGAGGTTTTGGTTAAGAAAAGAAGGAAGTATATGTCAGGTATAGACAGCAGAGATTGACTGAATGCTTAGTGTATGAAGGCAGTAGGAATATACTTGAGAGAGAAATCAGGAGGGCAGAAAGGGGTGAGAGAATTTTGGCAAGTACGGTTAAGGAGGACCCAAAAGGATTTTATAAATACATTAAGCATAAAAGTGTAACTAGAGAGAGAATAAGACCCCGCAAAGATCAGCAAGGCAGACTATGTGTGGAACTGCAGGTGATGAGGGAACTTACTAAACAAATATTTTGCATCAGTGTTTACTGGGGAGAAGGACATGAAAGATACAGAATGTGGGGAAAAAAAGATGGTGACATCTTGAAAACTGTCCATATTATAGAGGTGGTGGTGGTGCTGAATGTCTCGAAACACACAAAAGTGGATAATTCCCCACGACCTGACGAGGTGCATCCTAGAACTTTGTGGGAAACTAGGGAGGTGATTGCTGGGCCCCTTGCTGAGGTATTTGTATCAATTGTCACAGGTGATTGAGTTTTTTGAAAAAGTAATGAAGAGGATTGACGAGGGCAGAGCGGTTGACGTGATCTATATGTGCTTCAGTAAGGCCTTCAACAAGGTTCCTCGTGGTAGACTGGCTAGCAAGGTTAGATCTCATGGAATACAGGAAGAACTAACCATCTGGATACAGAACTGGCTTGAACATAGAAAACAGAGGGTGATGGTAGAAGATTGCTTTTCAGGCTGGAGGCCTATGATCAGTGGTGTGCCACAAGGATCTGTGCTGGGTCCACTGCTTTTTGTCAGTTTTATAAATGATTTGGATGTGAACAGTTAGTGAGTTTGCAGATTACACTAAAATTGGATGTGTAGTGGACAGCAAAGTTACCCAAGAGTACAACTGGATCTTGATCAGATGGGCCAAAGGGCTGAGGAGGGACAGATGGAGTTTTAAATAAATAGGAGGTGCTGCATTTTGGAAAGGTAAATCAGGGCAGGACTTCTACACATAATGGTAAGGTCCTGAGCAGTGTTGCTGAACAAAGAGACCTTGGAATGCAGGTTCACACTTCCTTGAAAGTAGAGTCTCAGGTAGATAGGATAGTGAAGGTGGTGTTTGGTATGCTTGCCTTTTTTGGTCAGAGTATTGGGTATAGGAATTGGGAGGTAAAAACAATGACTGCAGATGCTGGAAACCAGATTCTAGATTAGAGTGATGGTGGAAAAGCACAGCAGTTCAGGCAGCATCCAAGGAGCAGGAAAATCGACATTTCGGGCAAAAGCCCTTCAGCAGGAATAGAGGTCCTGATGAACTGCTTTTGCTGAACGTCGATTTTCCTGGTCCACGGATGCTGCCTGAACTGTTGTGCTTTTCCAGCACCACTCTAATCTAGAATATAGGAATTGGGAGGTCATGCTGTGGCTGTACTGGACACTATTTAGGCCACATTTGGAAGGATGCTGTGGAAATTGAAAGGGTTCAGAAAAGATTTACAAGGACGTTGCCACGGTTGGAAGATTTGAGCTAGAGGGAGAGGCTGAATCAGTTGGGGCTGTTGTCCCTGGAGTGTTGGAGGCTGAGAGCTGACCTTGCAGAGATTTATAAAATTATAAGGGGCATGGATAGGGTAAATAGACAAGGTCTTTTTTCTGGGTTGGGCGAGAACTGGAGGGCATTCATTTAGGTTGAAGGGAGAAAGATTTAAAAGGAACCTTTTTTTCCACAGAAAGGGGGTGAGTGTATGGAATGAGCTTCCAGAGGAAGTGGTGGGGCTGGATAGGCACATGAATAGAAAGGATTGAAGGATATAGGCCAAGAGCTGGCAAATGGGAAGAGATTAATTTAGGGTATCTGGTCAGCATGGATGAGTTGGACCGAAAGGTCTGTTTCCATACTGTACATCTCTATGTCTCTATATAGAAATTCAATAAAAATGACATGGAGCCTCGAGGTCTGGTTCTGGCATCATTTTGTACCTAAGGTAACCAGATACTGTGCCTCTAAGAAACTGCCAAGATTTTACTAATCCTAAGTAATGCTCCTAAACATTCTGCATTTCTGGTCATTTTCATCCCAATATTAAGATTGTGTACTTGCCACCCAGAACAACCTCCATACTTCAACCTATGGATTAGGGTGTCATTGTGTCCTTTAAAGCCTATCACCACCATTGGGCATTTTTCCAAGTCATTATGGCAACAAAGGAGGTTAAAACAAATTTTTAGAAGTCTTATATTTACCAAGCAGTAAAGAACAATTCAGAGACAATGGGATGAATGCAAGGCAAACCTATAGGAATGGTATCTGGAAAAAACTTTGCCCTCAGTTTATTAATGATTTTGAAGATTTTTGAAGAAACTATTATTTGGATCTTAGGTAGACAAGCAGGAGGCTGGAAGAGCACAGCAAGCCAGGCAGCATCAGGAGGTAGAAAAGTCAATGTTTCGGGTGTAACCCTTCTTCAGTGAAAGGGGAGCTGCAGATAAAGGGGTGGCGGTAGGGGAAGAGTTTGGGTGGGTAGAGGGGCGGGATGGTGAGGGAGGCATAGATGAACACAGGTAGGAGGGTACGACCTGATTGATCGATGGGATGAATGAATCCAGTTGGTAGCTGCAAGGAAGGGTCGATTAGAGGAATGGAAGGGAGGGGAAAGGGCTAGAAAAGAGAGTCAGGGGATGGGAAGGGAGGTTATTTGAAATTGGAGAACTCAACTTAAATCCTCCAGGATGTAGGCTACCCAGGTGGAAGATGTGTTCTTGCAGCCTCCTGCTGGTCTACCTCCGATTTTGACATCTGCAGTTTTTTTGTCTCTAACTAAAGTGGTGGATCTTAGCAATCACCTTGAGTTTGATATTGTTGTTGATGATATTCAAGATTTGTTCAAATTCCAATCACAAGGGGTGAATAAGTACTGAGGACCTGATGGAATTGGAACACTACATGATTGTAGATGAAGAGGAAGAAGCAACTTCCTAACACTAAGTGATTCATAACCAAACAATTAGCATACACTTGCAGGCTCATGGGAATCTTTCCTTGAAATATTTTTCAAGAAGTTTGAAAGGTAGCCAGACTGGTTCCTTCAACTTCAGCAACACCCCCACCAGCATCACCTTTTTCACAGTTGTTTCCCCAAATTAGCTCTTCTCCACCCCCCTAGGGATAGCCTTTCTGGCATATGAGCCAGCAACACTGTTCAAAATAAATTTAAATAAAACCTTTTTAAAAAAGAAGTTGTGTTGTACGCGGTATATGACATTAAATATTATGCACTAAGTCTTATAAACTACTGTAGCCATACACATCTACAAAAGTAGAAAAATGTTGACCTGATGTATTCTGACTTGCATACAATTCAATTTATGAACACATTCAGAAATGTAACTCATTTGTACATCAATGATTGTATAATGTAACGAATTATACATGATATATTGTAAATACTTCTATGTCTATTACACAATCTACTCTCTAACTTCACCATGAGCAGCATTGGAAGTATCTGGCTGAAAATGTGTTGCTGGAAAAGCGCAGGTCAGGCAGCATCCAAGGAACAGGAGAATCGACGTTTCGGGCATAAGCCCTTCTTCAGGAATGAGGAAAGTATCCAGCAGGCTAAGATAAAAGGTAGGGAGGAGGGACTTGGGGGAGGGGCGTTGGAAATGCGATAGGTGGAAGGAGGTCAAGGTGAGGGTGATAGGCCGGAGTGGGGTGGGGGCGGAGAGGTCAGGAAGAAGATTGCAGGTTAGGAAGGCGGTGCTGAGTTCGAGGGATTTGACTGAGACAAGGTG
>NC_057737.1:40991812-41022610 GCF_004010195.1 Chiloscyllium plagiosum | reverse complement strand
CCTCATTCCTGAAGAAGGGCTTATGCCCGAAACGTCAATTCTCCTGTTCCTTGGATGCTGCCTGACCTGCTGCGCTTTTCCAGCAACACATTTTCAGCTCTGATCTCCAGCATCTGCAGTCCTCACTTTCTCCTCGAAGTATCTGGCTGGTATTTATTACATTGAGCCAATGACTCTTTGAACTTGTCCATCATCTTCAAAAGGCACATTTCTTATTCAGGAGCAATTCAGAATCCTTAGATAAAACATAGTATTATTTTGAATACAAGACTAGAGGGCTATTATAGCCTCATTCAGTTGCAGTTAAAGTCAAGATAGCTGCAAATTTTGACTCTGGACATTCAGTTGTTTGCTTCCTTGCTGAAACTTTATGTTCTTTTCCAAATAACAACGATGTTTTTGTCTGTCACTGCTACAAGGTAATTACATTCTGGGTCCGTGGTTACATTATTTATCAATGTTCCTTCAATTGTTTCCCCTTGTGATTTTATGGCTGGCCACTTGAGAATCTGCATATACACAAGAATGTGAACCAAGTGAGCAAATCAACAAACTACCAAGGAGCATCAAGTAACGTCCCATTGCATATAGCAGATAAATATAGATGAACAGAAAAAGAATTTAAAACTGCTTAAAATCAGTTAGCTTTAAAAAAAAACCACAATTAAATTAATTTTGCATTAATGTTATAGCAGTTATGCACTTTGGTAAGAAGAATAGAAGAGTAGATTATTTTCTAAATGGGGAAAGGCTTCAGAAATCTGAAACACAAAAGGACTTGGAGTCCTAGTTCAGGACTCTAAATAATATGCAGGTTCAGCAGGTAATTAGGAACTCAACTACAATGTTAATATCCATTTCAAGAGGGTTAGAATACAAGAACAGAGACGTACTACTGAGGCTGTATAAAGCTTTGGTCAGACAGTGTTTGGAATATTGAGAGCAGTTTTGGGCCCGTAATAAAGGAAGGATATGCTGGAGTTGGAGGGATTCCAGAGAGTTTGCAATGATCCTGGGGATGACGAGTTTATCATATGAGAAGCGGTTGAGGACTCTGGGTTGGTACTGAATGGAGTTTGGAAGGATGAGGGGGAACTCATTGAAATTACAGAATACTGAGAAACCTGGATAGAATGGACATGGAGAAGATGATGTTTCCACTAATAGGAGAGGCTAAGATCTGAAGGTATAGATCAGTGAAGGGACATCCCTTTAGAACTGAGATGAGGAAGAATTCCTTCAGACAGAGGGTTGTTAAATCTATGGAACTCATTGTCGCAGAGGACTATGGAGGCCAAGTCACTGAATGCATTGAAGACAGATGTAGATAGATTCTTGATTAATAAAGAGGATCAAGGATTATGGGGAAAAGGCAGGAGAATAGGATTGAGAAACATATCAACCACGATTGAATGACAGAGCAGACTCGGTGGACCAAATGGGTGAATACTACTCCTATATCTTATGATCTACCTGTGTTGGTGGAGTCTTCTTGCCAGAAGTCATTTCTTCATCAGTGACCCCATCGAGATCATACATCCAAATGTCTCCTTTCTCATCTCCACATAGGAGATAGTTTTCAACTGTGCAAAGAATACACACTGTTTCATTACTGCAATGCCCCTCCTTCTGTACATATGTATTACACCATACATTGATTCTTTAACCAATCAGGTTTAATATTTGTCCGACGTATTTGGCATTTCATAACTGACTAGACAATGAAAATAAAATTTAAAAAAAGAACAGTGCACCAACACTGACACCATAAGATTACAATAAGTAAAACTGCAACTTAAACTCCATTTATTACCATAGCATAGATACTATTATAGAACACAAGGTACAACAGTCATAGAGTCATATTCATACAGCACAGAAACAGACCCTTTGGTCTGAGTTTCCCAAACGAAATTAGTCCCACTTGCCTGCGTTTGGCCCATATCCCTCAACTTTTCCGATCCTTACCTATCCAAACGTCTTATAAATGTTGTAACTGTACCTGCAACTACCACTTCCTCTGGCAGTTCATTCCACACACAAATCAGCCTCGCTGAAAAGGCTGCCCCACAGATTTCTTTTAAATCTTTCTCCTCTCATCTTAAAAACATCCCCCCCTAATTCTGAACTTCCCCACCGTAGGGAAAGACCTTTGCTAATCACCTTATCTATGCCCCTCATGATTTTATAAACCTTGACAAAGTAACCCCACAACCTCCAAGTCCCAACCTATCCACCCTATCCTTATGACTCAAATCCTCCAGTCCTGGCAACATCTTGATCAATCTTCTCTGAACCCTCTCCAATATCCTTCCTATACCAGGGTGACCAGAACTGGACACAGTACTCCAAAAGAGGCCTCACCAACGTTCCGTACAACCTCAATAAGATGGCCAAACTCATACACTCAATAGTGGGAGTAATGAAGGCAAGCCTTCTTAACACCAGTCGACCTGTGGTGAAACTTTAAAAGAACTATGCACCTGAACTCCTAGGTCTCTCTGTTGAGCAAAGCTGCCAGAGCCTTAACATTAACTCTAAGTTCTGTCCTTGTTTGTTTTACCAAAATGCAAGACCTCACATTTGTCTAAATTAAACTCCACCAGCCACTCCTCAGCCCACTGGCCCAATTAATCAAGACTTCTTTGTAACCTGAGATGACGTTCTTCAATGTTGACTACACTACCAATTTTGGTACCATCTGCAAACTTACTAACCATGCCTCCTACTTTCTCATCCAAAACATTTATATAAATGACAAACTAAAATGGACCCAGCACCAATCCCTACAGATTCTGAGTAATTCTATATCTTCCATATCCTTTTCCACAGTAAATACTGATGCAAAATATTCATTTAGTATCTCCCCCTTTTTCTGCGGCTCCACACAAAGACCACCTCACTGATCTTTGAGGGGCCCTATTCTCTCCCTAGTTACCCTTTTGTCCTTAATGTATTTGTAAAAACCCGTTGGATTCTCCTTAATTCTATTTGTCAAAGCTATCTAATGTCTCCTTTCTGCCCTCCTGATTTCTCTCAAGTATACTCCTATTGCCTTTATACTCTAAGGATTCACTTGATCTATCCTGTCTATACCTTACATATGCTTCCTTCTTTTTCTTAACCAAACCCTCAATTTCTTGAATCATCCAGCATTCCCTATACCTACCAGCCTTCCCTATCACCCTAACAGGAATACACTTTCTCTGGATTCTTGTTTTCTCATTTCTGAAGGCTTCCCATTTTTCAGCTGTCCCTTTACCTGAGATCATTTGCCCCCAATCAACTTTTGAAAGTTCTTGCCGAATACCATCAAAATTGAGATTTCTCCAATTTAGAACTTCAACTTTTAGATCTGATCTATCGTTTTCCATCTTTATTTTAAATCTAATAGAATTATGGTCACTGGCCCCAAAGTGCTCCCCCACTGACACCTCAGTCACCTGCCCTGCCTTATTTCCCAAGAGTAGGTCAAGTTTTGCATCTTCTCTAGGAGGTACATCCACATACTGAATCAGAAAATTGTCTTGTGCAAACTTAACAAATTCCTCTCCATCTAAACATTTAACACTATGGCAGTCCCAGTCTGTGTTTGGAAAGTTAAAATCTCCTACCATAGCCACCCTATTATTCTTACAGATAGCTGAGATCTCCATACAAGTTTGTTTCTCAATTTCCCTCAATTTCCCTATTAGGGGGTCTATAATACAATCCCAATAAGGTGATCATGCCTTTCTTATTTCTCAGTTCTACCCAAGTAACTTCCCTGGGTGTATTTCCAGGAATATCTTCCCTCAGTATAGCTGTAATGCTATCCCTTATCAAAAACACCACTCCCCCTCCTCTCTTGCCCCCCTTTCTATGCTTCCTGTAGCATTTGTATCCTGGAACATTAAACTGCCAGTCCTGCCCATCCTTGAGCCATGTTTCTGTAATTGCTATGATATCCCAGTCCCATGTTCCTAACCATGCCCTGAGTTCCCTGTTAGGCCCCTTGCATTGAAATAAATGCAGTTTAATTTATTAGTCCTACCATGTCCCTGCCTGCCCTGACTGCCTTCGATGTCCAGCGATACATGAATTCAAACAGCAGAGTGCATCTGGGAAAATTAACAAACCGTGAAATTCACAACTGATCTTGGAAGGAACTGTTTGGGCGAAGTCAGAGCACAGAAAAAAATAAGTGGCTTGTTTTAACTATGACCTGCAGAAAGTCTGCAGTAGTAAGTAGAGTGGGTTCTTTCTTGATTGTATATTTTTTGAGATATGTTTCCTGATTAAACTTAAAATATAAGCCATAACTATTAATTTAACCTGGGACAGTGTTTTGTAGAGGAATAAGACAGTGTTATTTTCTGGGTCTGTAGATTGTAAAGGAGCAAAAATGGCCTTTAGTAGAGTGATATGCGCTTCTTGTCAGATGTGGGAATTTAAGGAGAGTTTATGGGTTACTGCTGATTATATCTGCAATAAATACTGTAGGTTGCGAATCCTATCATATCGAATGGATCGGTTGGAAGGACAGTTAGAGGCAATGAGGAATTTGCAACAGCAACGGAACGTGATGGATGGTAGTTATAGGAAGGGGGAAAAGTTGCAGATATAGTCACATAGATGGGTTAACTCCAGGAAAGGTAAGAGAGACCAGAAGGTAGTGCAGGAGTCTTCTATGGCTATCCCCATTTCAAAAAAGTATGCTGTTTTGGAAAATGTAGGGAGTAATTGATTCACAGTGGAATTTAGCGCGAACAGCCAAGCTTCTGATATGGAGATTGGCTCGAATGCAACGAGGAGTCTTTGGGTTCCGTGAGATCAATTTTGTTAGGAGACCCTCTAGTCTGAGGTACAGACAGATGTTTCTGTGGCCTGCAGAGAAAAATCAGAATGGTGTGTTGCTTCCCTAGTGCCAGGATCAAGGATGTCTCAGAAAGGATGCAGAATGTTCTCAAGGGGGGAGAAGTAATTGTACACATTGGAACTAACGACATAGGAAGGGAAAAGGTTGAAATTCTGAAGGAAGATTACAGAGAGTTAGGCAGGAATTTTAAAAAGGAGGTCCTCGAGAGGAGTAATATCTGTGGTACATGTATGGAATGAGCTGCCAGAGCAAGTGGTGGAGGCTAGTACAATTGAAACATTTAAAAGGCATCTGCATGGGTATATGAATAGGAAGGGTTTAGAGGGATATGGGCCGGGTGCTGGCAAGTGGGACGAGATTGGATTGGGATATCTGGTTGGCATGGACGGGTTGAACCAAAGGGTCTGTTTCCATGCTGTACATCTCTGACTCTATAACACCACTGGTCACAGGCCTCAAGTCCAAACAACAACCTTTCATCACCACATCTCCTACCATCAAGCCAATTTTGTATCTAGTTGGCAAGCTCTTCCTGAATATCGTGTGATCTAACTTTATTAATTCGTCTACCATGTAGAACCATGTAGTCAAAGGCTTTACTAAAAGTCCATGTAGATGTCTATCACTTTGTCCTCAATCTTTTTGAATATGTCCTCAAAAAACTCAATCAGGTTTGCGTGACAATTTCCCACACACAAAGCCATACTAACTACCCCAATCAGTCCTTGCCTTTCCAAATACATGTCAATCCTATGCATCAAAATCCTCTCCAATACTGATGTCAGATTCACTTATGTATAGTTCTCAGGCTTTCTTAAAATAACAACATTAACCACCCTGTAGCTCTGCCGAACCTCACCAGTGGCTGTAGATGATATAAATATCTGTGCTGTGGGCCCTACAATTTCTTTCTTAACTTCCTAAAGCATCCTGGGATATACTTGATCAGGTCCTGAAGATTTATACACCTTTATATTTTTTTAAAGCTTCTAGCACTTCCTCTTCTGTAATGCAGGTGGTTTTCAAATTTATTTCCCAGAGCTCCCTCATCTCCATTTGTTGTTATTTATTTACTGTATTTCCCATCTCCTGCGGTATTTTACGATGCTGTGTCTTCAAGAGGAGTGTTTGTCCTGGTTTCTTTGAGAGATTGGTGGGACAGCAGCTGAGCAGTCTATGTGAACAACTTGTGAGGCCTTGGGTTTTTAAAATAAAAAATGTTGGAACAACAGTAGCAGCCTGAGTGGGGTTGGCCAAGCTCTCTCAGATCAAGGATTTTCAGTTAGCTTTCAGCAATCACTGTTGTGGGCTTGATATGGAATCTATTCTTCCCTCTCTCAATCAGAATTAAAAGCGGAGGGTTCTCTTCCTACACTGCTGGATTGCATGTGAGACAAAAATCTGTTTTCTGAATTTGCTCCTTTTGCCATAAGGACATGTTTGTGGGATGCTACTGTATTGGAACAGTTAAAAGGCATCTGGATGGGTATATGAATAGGAAGAGTTGAGAGGGGTATAGGCCAATGGGACTATATTAATTTAGGATATCTGGTCAGCATGGATGAGTTGGACCAAAGGATCTGTTTCCGTGCTGTACATCTCTATGACTCTAATTAGTTATCGTTACTGTTTCTATTACTCTTAAGTTTTCCAGTAGAGTTGTTATTTGAAGTTTTGCTTTCTTTTGTTGTATTTTAACGATAGTGTTTAACCAGTCAAATCGCAACTGGAACACAGCACTTCACATTTGCCTTTAAAGTAAGACGACGTTAGGGTCGAGGCTACCTTCTTAAAATATTTTGGAGGGCGCCTGGTCTTGTCCATAACAGGTTCCACACATAGATAACCTCATTGATCTTTAAGGGACTCTTATTTTCTTCCTAGTTGTTCTTTTGCTCTTAATGTACTGTAGAATCTCTTTGGATTATCCTTAGCCTTATCTGCCAAGGCCATCTTCTGATTTCCCACTTAAGAATGCCCCTAATGCCCTTCTATTTTTCAAGAAATTCACTTGATCCCACTTATTTACACCAAATATGCAACTCCTTATGTTCTAAACACATTCTATTATGTCATCATTTAGTAGCAGTAGATTAAGCAAATAATCTTTCTACATCATTAACCCTTGATATATCATCAGAAAGCTAATTTAAAAAAACACAAGTCATCTAGAAGGAAAGAATTAGGATTGGATTCATCTGCCTATTTTACATATTGCATAATTTTACTTTCATTCAATAGGAGGTCAAGACAGAGTATAAATTGGATTGTTAATCCTTAACAGCTTCCTGAAACAAAAACAGAAATTGCTGGAGAAACTCAGCAGGTCTGGAAGCATCCCTGGAGAGAAAGCACAGTCAACATTTTGAGTGCAGTGACTCTTCTTCAGAACTGGGCCTGAAATGTTGCCAGACCTGCCGAGTTTCTCTTGCAATTTGTTTCTGTTTCAGATTTTCAGCATTCACAGTTCTTTATTTTTTGTTTAATGTTTCCTGTCTGACACACGAAGTTAAAATGCCCACATCATACCTCTATTTCTTAATCCATAACAACATCTCGAAGTAGCTATATTTTGGGAATCAAAGGATAGATTTCTAAGCACCTCAATGCAGTACATGGTTGCAAGATACTGTTGATTTATTTTTAATAATGAATAACCTTATTAGACTTTTCCCGCAACAGACAATCTTTAAAAATAATTTTTCAATGATTCCTTTCCATCTTAAAAGAAAATTTTCCTATAGTCAAAGATTTCAGACAAGGCACAGAATCTGCTGACACTTTCTAAAAGAGTTAACCTTGGCTGAGTGATAGCAGATTGATCTTAAATTAAAGAGTCAAAAATTCAATCGCTACTCCAGAGGTCTGGGCACACAATCTAATTTGGTACCAGTGTTGTATCAAGAACTATTCAAAGGGGTGTCGATGGTAGCAATGACGTGGAGGTGCTGGTGTTGGACTGGGGTAGACTGGGTTATAGTCCAACTGGTTTATTTGAAAGTACTAGCTTTCAGAGCACTGTTCCTTCACCAGGTAGCTGTGGAGTAGGATCATGAGACAGAATTTATAGCAAAAGATCAGCGCCATGCAACTGAAACAATATATTGAACAAACCTAGATTGCTGTTAAGTATTTCATCTTAGCTCAGACAATGGTGCGAGTTTACAGCCTGTCTGTATCCTAAGCTTGAGTCAGACTGGTTCTGTTTCCAAAGTAGGAATTTATAAAATGTAACATGCACTGACTACCACAGATTGTACACTTTTTAAATGGAAATTTACCCCATAGACATATGCATGAGGGAGGGAGGGGGAGAAAAAAAAAAGAGAGAGAGAGAGAGCGCACGCGCGAGAGTGTTTCCGAGTTGATTCGTCCCCTTTATATACAACCTTAAGTTATCCGGAGAATGTGACTTAAAAGTAGTTCTGGGATTTACATATTAGTGAAGCAAAACCTGTAACCCATCCTAAAAGGATGAAAGACTAAACAGCAATCTAGGTTTCTTCAATATATTGTATTAGCTGCATGACACTGCGATCTTTTGCTCTAAATTCTGTCTTATGATCCTGCTTTACAGCTACCTGTACAGATACAAAGAAACCTGTTGGACTATAACCGGATGTTGAGATTTTTAACTTTATTTAAAGGTGAGCAGTGAAATTCTTGTGATGTTTTGATTGGACAATCATTTTCAAAAAGCTGATTACTGCTTACATATCTCATAAGATGATCTCTGCAATGTTTCTAGTACAAATCTCATTCACATGTTATCAGTGGATCTGGTTTGGTTTGACTGGATTGCATGCCTGCTGAGTCAGCAATCCAATTTCTACCTTTTGTCAGCATTGCTCAGGTGATAGCATTTTCATTTTTGAGTCACAAGATTAGAGATGTAAAACTCTCTTCAAGGCTCGAGGACAAAATTTAGGCTGAAACTCCAATATAAAACCAAGAACATGCTGAACTATCAGAGATGCTATCTTTTAGATGGGATATTAAACTATGACCCCCTTCAATTAATAATTTCAATCGTAGTCAAGGATTAATTATAAAAACGTCTCTTTGCCATTATAAACTTGTATTCATCAGGAATTTATTCCTATACTGAATTGGAAGATCGCTTATTCTATTTACAAAGGATAGTCTATTGACCATAAGACCTTAAGACATAGGAGTGAAAGTAAGGCCATTCGGCCCATCAAGTCCACTCCGCCATTCAATCATGGCTGATGGGCATTTCGACTCCACTTACCCGCATTCTCCCCGTAGCCCTTAATTCCTTGTGACATCAAGAATTTATCAATTTCTGCCTTGAAGACATTTAGCATCCCGGCCTCCACTGCACTCTGTGGCAATGAATTCCACAGGCCCACCACTCTCTGGCTGAAGAAATGTCTCGGCATTTCTGTTCTGAATTTACCCCCTCTAATTCTAAGGCTGTGTCCATGGGTCCTAGTCTCCTTGCCTAACGGAAACAATTTCCTAGCGTCCACCCTTTCCAATCCATGTATTATTTTGTAGACCTTAACTACATCACATGGATTCAAGAACAGTGTTTTACTTCATGACTAGCATTCATTGTGATGAGACAGAAATTTCAAAAAGTAATGTCCTCAAGGTGTCTCTAACCAGTCATAGTAAAACATTAAACACAGAATAACTAAAACACCAATAAAGTCTGATACTAATTAACTCATTTATAACTATAAATTTTGTCTGCACAATGCTTAGTGTACTTTGGGGGGGGGGAGAGAAACATTTGTGAACATTTTGATATACTGCAATGTGATTACATATTATTGAGGTTTGTGTAATAATTGGGGGGGGAAATACAATTTCTCCTTGAAATAAAAACTTCAATATCCTTCAAGAACAGCATACTATTTATCACAAGATATTTTTGCATTGCCCTGGGAGAAGGAACAAAAGCACAAATATTTGTGATTTAAAAAAACAAGGATTTTATTAAAGTCTTGTTCCTCCAGAGACTTTGTGCACTAACCTGGAGAAACAGTGAGAGCGATATAAACTTCTTCTGTATCTGACCATTCCACCTCTCTCAGAATTACTGCATGAATCTTTGTTTGACGTTTATTCCATCTTTTTAAAGTTTGACTCCAGCTCCATAGGTATATAGAGCCTTGCATGAAACCTTTGGAAGCTGTGCAATGACAAAATATTTAAGTACAGCAGCTTCAATAATCTAAAAGGTTTAACTATTGCTTGGCATAAACACCAGTTACAAGTTAAACAAAATATAAATAATTTAAATTGATATTTTAGGAATGAGTTATAACAGTGATAAGTTTTGCCATTAAAAAGTGCTTGAATACTTCAATCGTAGAAACACTTTTAACTTTGACTTAATTACAGGTTACGCAACAGCTTCATCATTGGCATCGGAGGCTTGAAAAATAGCCATTTATTTCTTATGTAAATTTGGCTTCAAATATAAGCTTCTAAAAACTGCACTGTCGAACAGTGTGTTTTAGGTTGATTATGCCATATTGTGACTGTACGTAAGAAAGTGCAACTTCATGCTGGAAACCTAAGCAATGAGCTGGACAACCAACCAAAACTACCCAAATTCAATTTATCTAGGGAATAAATTTTGATTCCATTTGCAATGTTGCATTGCTTATGAACTTTAGTCACCGATGCAACATGAACTTGGTAAACTAACTTAAATTTATTACGTTAGACTAATTTAAATAAATGTAATCTCAGATTTAAGTGGCTTTCAGCATTCCTACAATTTCCATTAATTATAGCATACTTACCTACAAGATCATCATTGCAGAATGCCAATGAATCAGATTTACTACTTTCTTTATTGCAGACTGGGAACAGAAATTCCATCTTAATATTTCTAATAGCATAGGAGAATAGCAATATGTTATTTTCATAATGAAGCACTCCACTCAGCAGCATATGAAAAATGCACTTCATTTCAATATTAGATCAATAATCTGCAATTTCTGGTCTTTTCATCAGCCACTCAATATTATCAGAGTAAAAATCAAATTAGTAACAAGGAAAATTAGCCTCAAGATAATGTTATTTCTGGCTTCCAGCAATTTGCTTTCATTTTACAGAATTAATGCGGTTGTAAGAAAAGAAATTGGAGAGAATTTTAATTTGAAATGAAACTTTTGTTTGGTTTTCAAACTTTTGGATACATTACAGCTGTTGCAAAAGTTGCTAGACTTTGATCACTTGGCAAATGTCTAACATGGGTCACTAGAACAAGAGAATACTTAAAAAGTAATATTTAAGTAATATTTACATAAAATATTGCAAATTTGATACTTTCTTATTCATAGCCAACACTTCATTACCAACATCAATTTCCAAGAAATATTAAACATTTGATTGAAGATTGTAAACTAAAGGAGCCAATTTTAGGGTTTTATGATCAGCTTGAATCTCACGTGCAAACCATATTCATTTCTCTATTACATCCATGTAGAAAATGCAGGAAGGGGGGTCTCTTTATCCTAACCACTGCATTCTAATATTTGTGTTGCATATGATCAGTAGTGATAAGGTAATCAAAACCTTTTTTGCTTATTTGTACAATTATTCACAACTCCAGACAAACTCAGATGTGTTGAGGTTGGCATCGTAGGAAACTTCAAAGTAATGTGGCAATCCTAGGAGAATTTTACTGTGACAAGGTGGAAATGTCATTTCGAAGCTCAAAACATAAGTCTAACAGTTGCCTTTGCCAAATGAATTCATAATTAGTCGGCCAAAATAATGAGAAAAAACCCTTCAGAATCAGGTCTGATGGCAAATAATAGTGCAGTCAGAATATGGATCCCTTTTAAAGGCTTCCGAAATTTGGATGGAGCCGCATGAGCAATCTGTGTAAGGCCTCTGTTACTCCACAGCATCACCTCCATATGTCAGCACTGGAAGTGGATGCAGTGAAGTGGCCACATGATCTTTAATATTCCTGTGAATATATAAGAGGTTTGTGTGTTATAGGTGCCTTTACAACAGATACCACAGCTTGGCATCCTTTGCTTTTCCTAACCTTAACCCTAACCATAGCCTCTGAAAACAAGCCGCCCCCATGGTCATTCTCAGTCATGTCTATTAGATCCATTCAATTAAGCATCCACCTGTCATAATACCACCAGGAATGCTGGTGCAACTTCCTTTGGTGAGACAAACCTCCATCAACATCTGTTGTTGCCTCTTTTTGCCTATTGGAGGGTTAAGTACCAGCAGGAGACAGGAGTGCACTTCTCCAGCAACCTCATCTTCATTTATCTCTCTGCAGCATCCCCAATTACTCTGGAAGCTTCAAACTGGGCAAGAAACATTTACCTTTTTGTCCAACAATAAATGACAGCTTGTGAATAGCATTAGCTAGAATATTTTAATATTAGGGAAGTAGCCTTAGTCCCAGAGGCTGCTGTCACAGTAGGGACACACAACTGGTGATGAGTTTAATCTGAGGATCATTACAAATTGGGGAAAGGGTGAGATTAAGAAGGCAGGGCCTCCAGTCTGATGTCAGTAAGTGTGGGAACAGAATTTGTGCTGCAGTACTAAGAAAAAGCAAGTAATGGCAATCTCAACAGTAAGTTTTTAAAATTACATTTACAGTCGCAAAATAATAATTGAATTTGGAATTCAATTAAGAGCATAATTAGGAATATGAAATTTCCTTCAATATTAGCAAAAGAATTCCAAATTAATCACTTATGTTTAAGGAATGCACAACAATAAATCAATTACTTAAATTTACATTCAGCCCATCTTAAAGCGATTTATTAGCAATTAGAACCCAACAGGTAAGTAGTGGGTGAGTGAGGAGAGTGAGGAGGAGATAAACAAGTACAGAAACAAAACAGCCTTTCAGGAGGCACTTGAAGGTGAGACAGAAGTACCAAGGCTGAGTGGTTTCAGAAGAGATTTCCAAATTGCAGGTATGTCCGTTGGAGTGTGGTGGTGGGAGATGGTTTGAGAGTAGTGGGTGTGTGAGGAGAGTGTGTGTATTCTCAGTGCAGACCCATTACACACAACATTGGAAAACCATTCTGGAAGATGCAGGGATAAAGACAGAAGAAACTGCAGAATTATTGGAGACATCTGAATAAGGAGGATCACTGGCACCCACGAGATTACACTCAGTAAAGGTTTCAGGAGGGATACTACATATTCATCAGAAATGCGATTAAATATTAATACACAAAATAAACTACTCACCTTTTGCTGTCATAGTTAGTTAATGAGATATCCCAGGCAAAGCATCCACCTTCACAAGCAGCCACGAGGTATTGATCAGGGAAGGTTGGAACAAGACTCATCTTCAAAGGGGTTGAACAAACTTTCAAAACCAGCAACCGACTAGGAGCACAAAAAGATCACTGGAATTAGTCACAGCAATTACAAGTCCCTATGTTCCCAAAGAAAGAAAAAAGTCCTTAAAAATAAAACACCTCTGGAACTTGGCACAGTTGCAAATCCATTAGTGCAGGGTTTCGAAAACTGAGTTATGACACTCTGGAAGCTTTTGGGGTTGCAATCTGCAAAGCATCAATGGCAATCAGGGAGCTTGGTCTGTCTTGACAGTTGCAAAGCCCATTTACAGGTTTGGTTTCTTCCTATTGGTCAGCACAGTTTCATTGTCTGCTCTCTGTGGTTTAATCACTGCCACCACCACAGCCTTTAAAAAGGTGGATCATCACCTTTCCTCAGGGTAAAACTAATAGTTTTATAGCCCTGCGTAACAAAGCAGGACTCCTTCCAAACCTAACTCAAAAATTCCCTTTCCCCTCTCTGCACAATTTTCATTCCAGTGTCATATGCAATTTGAAACATTAAAATGGACCCACATCAGGAGGAAGTCCAGAAACACTACTTGTGATTTTGTGCGCTTCTATTAATGCTGTAGAATATGTGCTGATCATTCCTTTTCTAATTATATTACTCACAGACTAGATAGTATGATTAATAATACGATATAATAATCCAATCGATGATATACGTATTTTAAATTCATGATGAAGGAGCACATTTATATGGAATTAACATTTTATTTCAAAAACCTTTAAACAGGCAGGACTAAAGGTTTGACATGAAATTTTAAGCTGGCTTTAATGCTGTCCATCACGGTGGGAGGTTCGCTACGTCAGACTCCTGATTAAGCAGGATGTCAGATGTAGCAGGGAAACATTGAATGAGCCAACTGGTATCCATTAGCCTCAAGCTCACCATATAAAGTGGTGACTCAGGGATTAAAATGGGAACTACACAGCTTTCACACCTCCTGAGGGGGCACCAGGCAAATCAAACTGGGAATGACAGGGGGACTCCTGCTTAAGGGGGTCTTGTTATCAGGGACTCTGCTTCTAATAGAGGGGCCTGACAATTGTCAAAGTGCTAACCATTAAAAGCTAACATTTTCCCTATGATCCTCCTTTCAATTCTCCTAGAACCCACCATCTTTGGTCTGTGGTCCCACAATGATCCAGGTTCAGGTCCAGGGCTAGGGCTTGTAGCAGCCATCAGTCCTGCTTTGTTGATGACACTAAGAGGTGCAGATCTTGGATTGGCCAGCACTTCTCAGCAGGGGAAACTTGCCAAAGAGAACTTCAATCACAGGGAAGACCAGTTGGTGACCACTCAGTTGCCAAAAGGTTCAATCAGGTGTCCCTCCCTGTATTCTGATTTGTATTAGCATTTAACTAAAGTCTAACTAATTCTGCCAGGATTCCAACAGTGCTTCATAACTACTGAATATTCATCTCATACACGATGCATGGTACTCAATTTTAAAAAGCGTCAGAAACAAAGGTGTCTCTATTTAGCCTTAGGTTGTAGATGACACATACTTTGCATGTTACAGCTGACATGATGCTGTTACATAAGATTTGTGACACGTAATATCTGGTATTTTAGTGAGAATGAATATGGAAAAATATTGCATGAATTTGAATATTTAGCCATTGAATAGGCCATGGAACTTTGCAGTTCCCTCAGCTCCAAAGATGTACTTTGCCAGTTGAGTAGTGGACATTTTTTTTTAATTCTTTTCAATTTTAACTTCATTTAGTTTAGATTTTTTTAGATTACCTACAGTGTGGAAACAGGCCCTTCGGCCCAACAAGTTCACACTGACCCGCCGACGCGCAACCCACCCATACCCCTACACTTACCCCTTCACCTAACACTACGGGCAATTTAGTTACATTTTTCTCTATTTCCTATTCCTGGTAATATTTTTCAATTTTTGGCTTAACTCCACATATATGTCAGACCTCTTAAAACACTCTTAATCGTATTTTTCTTTCAGATATTTCAAATTTACTTATTCCAGTTCAATTTTTTAATACAATATTTCTTTTCATTTTTAAAATCACTTGTTGCTCTCTTCGCCAGACAGATATGCTACAGCTAGTTGCACAGATCACAGATGCACAGTTGTTACTGCCTGACCCCCAATCTGTTGTTGGCTGAGAAAGATTAGAGTGGGCACTGTTCAATACTCTGACAGCCAATCCCACCAATGGCACAGAGTGACCTCCCAGCAAGTTGCTTTCTACCTCGAATGATTTGTCTGAAAGCTCACCTCACTGACTTGCTCCTTATTCTGTCAAGGGTTAATGAACTGCAGCCTGACAATGCCACAAATCCTCAGTGCGGCACAGTATCTGCAAACTATCCTACAATTACAATTTTGATGCAACTGATTAATGAAAAATCCATGGGAAGGCCATTCAAGCACTTAAATCATCAAGCCACCTACTCGATTAAAACATAATTCTATGCCACCTTCAAGTCAAATGTTTGTAAAAGGTGGTGATTTTTGTGGACTCAGTGCCCTTTGAAACAGTAATGGATGAGCAAATGAAGTTATTTAAAAATGCTGTTTCTATTCACTTCGTAAATCTGCACTGCATTTACCTCACTCTGAAGTTATAATCATTATCTGGAACACCAATATCCCATAAGATGATGGTTTTATCGTAGGATCCAGCTGGTTAAAGGAAATGAATTACAGCATTACAATCTAAAACACAAAGACAGGTGAGGAAGGCACTCCTAAATCATATCTACTTGAACTGAACAGGTGACTTTTATGACCCTGTTGTTACAATTAACTAGTGAACAGTAACTCTATATTGTAGTGTGGACTGATCTGGTGCACTGTGAATTTAATATTAAGTTAAACTGGTTGCAAGGGATTTATAAAAATGATGAAATTCAACAAGTCAGTAGTGCATGCCAAGAACTCACTAAAACGGAAACTGTTTATGAAGGAGTGTCTCAGGTTCCACTCAGGTGAATGTCAATGTCAAAGAAGGGGAATTTCAATCAATTAGACATTTCTCCCACCATTATTCAACAGGTATCGTTCTATAAACTACAACTGATAGTAATCATTCTTCTCCTTTCACCTAAAGTGAGTGCCCCTTTAGTAAGCTGATAAGGACAAAAGGGAAAGATGAAAATTCCCAATTAAATAGATAGGAGCTATTTCTAATCATGATCTCAACAAGTACCAATATTCCAGAAATGTTTATAGGGAGATAATCTACAACCTCTATTGCCCACACAAGTATTCAAGCAGGAGTCTTTGCATGAAAAATACATGGTTAATGATCAGTTCAACTGCTATAAAATGAAAAGTAAGAATGTCCTTACATGGACAACAATATAAAAAGCTGAAGAAGTGAACATTATGATGGGAATGCTGAGAGAGGGAGTGTGAACATTGTTAGAGAATTGTGAAGGAGGGAGGGTGAACATTGGTGTGAAAGTATGGATATTGTTAGAAGTGCAGTGGGAGCAGAGTGAACACTATTGAGGAGCAAGAGAATAGGAAAGTTAAACATTGCTGGATGTGTGGAAGGTGCTGGAAATTGTAGGAGGGAGAGAGAAAGGGATTGGAGTTGTGTTGGGGTAGGTGAACAGTGGAGAGGGAGGAAGAGTGTATACGCAGTGTTGTGTGATGGGGAAGGGAGAGTCAGCTGCGAGTGAGCTATTCCAGGTAAGGGGCATGGGGGCCAAGATGACCTGTATAAGCAGGAGGGGGGGAAGAGAGAGGATGAGCAGAGCCAGGTTGGCAGTGGATGAGGCTTTCAGGAGAGACAACTCCTTTAAAAACTTGATAGGTCAATGAATGAAGACAAACCTTAAGAATGTGCCTTCAGTTCATTTTGAGAATGGGAACATGGCTTTTTTCCTGGTATGTTTTACCTCTAGGTCTGTGAGGCTGCCCATTGCTGGATCAAAATGGGAGCCTTCATTGAAGGTTCATAGGTTCCAGTGTAAAAAGGCAGTGTAGAAGTTATTTAATATTTCAGTTGGCAATTGATGCTGCCACACTGCTGCTGACTATAAAGATCAAGCAGAAGATTAAGAAGTCAATAATCCTGGTTGCAACATTTTTAAGTACATTATGCTTGGGAAGACAACAGGGGAAATGCTTTCTAGAATTAATTAGGAGTTCTCCCCAAATCCATATCTCCCTGATCTGACAGAGGATACAAATTTCAATGGTACTGGTTCTGGAAAATGAAGTAGAACAAAATAAACCAGTTAAAAATAAAAATAACAGATAATGAAGAGTCAAAGGTAAGAATGTTGGACCTGAAAAGGAGAAAGTTCAGGGTGATGAATAATTTTCCCCAAGTTTATAAGGAAAGCTGGCTTGGCCAATGAAACAGTGAAAAAAATATCCTAGTGATAAGCAGCCTGCATGCTTTTAGCTTTTGGAAGAACCTGCTTTTTTACAGGAAGAATTAGGGTGAGGCCCTTAATTGGCAGCCACTTGCCATGGACTTTCCTGCCCAGAACTTAATTCCATTTAATATTCATTGGTTATAGTACACCATAGATAAACCTTAGCATGAAAACATTATGAAGCAAGAAGGGATAAGGAGATTAAATTTCCACTGGAACAGAAGATCAAGAGGATTTTTTTAAAAATTCTGAATGGTTAATAATAAAGACCTAATCAGTTTCAAACTATTAGAATGAGTTTAAAAAACTGTCTTAAGTGTTGATGTGAATGGCTATGCTATAAACCTCTACAATCCAATGTACATGAGCTTTAAGTATAACAGAGTAATTACAAAATCTCCTAAACTAACTAAATATAACAGTACAATTAATGTTTTCTCTCCTTCAAATTATATTTTAAAAAGAAACTTAACTCGCTCTCCTTTGTCAACCCAAGAGAGAGATGTGAAAGTACATCCCATAGAAAATTCAATACTTACTAAAGAGGAACGTTTCATGTTTTGGAGAAAAGTAGAGAGTCGAGATCGCTTTTTTGTGAGCCTTTATCATCCCATAGCAGTAACTCACTTTTACATGTATCAGCTTTACAACACCCATCTTTCCACCTACAGCTAACACGTTGAATTTTCTTTTCTGATTATCAAACACAGTTAAGGTTGTCCAAGCAAGGGAAAAGAATTCCTGAGAAAAATAATATAAAACAATTAGAATCTTATCACGGAAACTGTATTATTGCTACACTAATCCCTTAGTGGATGACCATTACCAGTCCCTGATTACAGATGAAAAAGAAAACTTTCTGGCACAGAAACAAACTTAGTGACTAGCAAAGTAGTGTTTCACATCTTAATGTTATACAGTGTATTTTGTTTCATGCATATCATAATTATTGTCCAAAATCCTAGTCTGCACACTTATAAATATTTATACTAAATGCATATTTTGTATAAGAAACAAGTAAGAGTCTTTTAATACCCCAAGTCATCGGTTTAAGTATTTTCCCCAAATTTATAATATACATAATGTTTGCGTTTACTCTGATTTCCGATCGGTTAGATATTTATAACAAAGGAAAAAAAAGTTCACTGAGAAAGAGCTTTGCACAAAGTGCACAGGCAATAATCTATATTGCTGGGTGGACAAATTATACAACTGTACTCACCTCTCCAACTGATTTATACTTATGACGGACAATTCCAGTTTCACAGTCAATAATGCAAACTGAATCCCCTCCACATGTAGCAACAGATTGAGATGACACCAGCCCTACATTAGATAAAATAAGTTAAATACAAGGCATATGCAGTTCCTGAAGACATACATTTTCCATGACATTTTTTTAAAAAAAGGTCAAAGAACTGTAAGTAAATGTCAAAGATTGTAAAAAAAAAAAGCCAGGAACTACAGATCAGTGAGCTTTACGTCAGTGATGAGTAAGTTGTTGGAGGGGATTCTGAGGGACAGAATTTACATGTATTTGGAAAAGCAAGGAAAAATTAGGGATAGTCAACATGAGTGGGAAATCATAACTTTATTGGGTCTTTTGAAGAAGTGACAATGAATGAAGGCAGAGCAGTAGATGTTGTCTATATAGACTTCAGCAAAGCATTCGACAAGGTTCCGCATAGTAGATTGGTTAGTAAGGTTAGATTGCATAGGATTTGGGGGAGCTAGCCAAATGGATACAAAATTGGCTGAAGGCAGGAGACAGAGGGTGGTGTTGGAGGGTTGTTTTTCAGACTGGAGGCCTGTGACCAGTGGTGCACTATGGTGCTGAGTCCACTGCTTTTCGTCAATTATACAATCTGGATGTGAATATCAGAAGGATGGTTAGTAAGTTTGTAGGTGACACCAAAATTGAAGTTGCAAATGACACTGAAAAAGATTACCTCAGAATACAATGGGACCTTGATCAGATGGGCTATTGGGCCCAGGATTGGCAGATAGAGTTTAATTTAGGTAAATGTGAGGTGTTACATTTTGAGAGGGCAAACCAGAGCAGGACTTATACACTTAATGGTAGGGTCCTGGGGAGTGTTGCTGAACAATGAGACCGAGCAGTGCAGGTGCATAGTTCCTTGAAAGTGGAGTCCAGGAAGACACGGTGATGAAGAAAGCGTTTGGCATGCATGCCTTCATTGGTTAGAACACTGAGTGTAGGAGTTGGGACAGCATATTATGGCTGTACAGGACATTGGGGGTGCAGCCACTTTTAGAATGCTGCATACAATTCTGGTCACTCTTCTACTGCCAGGGTTTTGTTAAACATGAGAGGTGCAGAAGAGATTTAAAAGGATGTGCCAGGACTGGTGGGTTTGAGTTATAGGAGGAAGGTGAATAGGCTGGGGCACTTTTCACGCTGTAGTGTTGGAAGCTGACTGATGACCTTATAGGGATTTTAAAAATCATGAGGGGGATGGATAGAGTGAATAGCCAAGGTCTTTTTCCTAGGTGAGGGAGTCCAAAACTGGAGGGAATAGATTTAAAAAGTGAGTAGAGAAAGATTAAAAAAGGACACATGGGGCAACTTTTTTTTGACAGAGTGTGAGTGGTTAATGTGTAAAATGACCTGCCAGAGGAATTGGTGGATGCAGGCACAGTTATAATGTTTAAAAGACATTTAGGTAAGTACATTTATAGGAAAGGTTTGGAGGAATACGGGTCAAATACAGGCAGGTGGCACTAGTTTAGTTTGGGAACATGATCGACGTGGACAAATTGGACCGAAGGGTCTATTTCCATATTGTATGACCCTATGACTCTAAATGGAACAAGGTCAGATTGGGATGTCTGGTTAGCGCTAATCATTTGGACCGAAAGGTCTGTTTCCATGCTGTATGATTCTAAACTACTTGACTATTCAGAGAAATCAGATTGTTATTCTCCTTTAACTGGAATTTCTATTGTTTTAACTAATTTAAATTTACAGGCAGAAGATATATGCAGTCCTGCACAGCATCACCTTAAATAACCACTCAGAACAGTTTAAATTAGAACATCTGTTGTGCTATAATTCTTGTTTTAATATTTTTATGACATACATAAACTACACACATCCTTATGTGAATACCACTTTAAAGCCCAATTAAGTTAACAAATATACCTCTTTCTTGTTCAGAAATGTTTCCATGTGGGTTTTTTTTATTTACTAGCTTTGGATTTTTAAATGTAGAGCTAAGGATTGTGAAATGTTGCTTCCCAATTTAAGTTACACTAACAAGAAGGAATGGTATTTTTCACTTGATCAGTTCGGTGCTCAAATGTCTGGAGCTGTGACAGCCAAAGTGGAATCAAAGGACAAGAGTTGTGGGGTACAAGTTGGGAACCCTGATTTATATACTTGATGACAAAGTAGATAACTTGTGCCTTCGCCTCACTGTTCCTTCCAACCAATCAGGAGTGTAATGTGAAGTTAGCACTAATGACACCGACTTTTTTTTGTTTGTTGTGGGAACCTGAGCTGTCCAAGCATTTGACAGCCAGAATTAAAGCGCTGTGACTATGGTCTACATTAACCTTTGATATAATGCCATAGAGAAGAATAATGTCTCCTAACATCCCACATGATATCTGTTCATAATAAATGAAGACATAAGTATTAAGAATTCTTAAAGCAAGTTCAGTTTAGGGATGAGAGGGGTGAAAAAGAGTGGGAGCATCCAAATCCAAAAATATATTGTTTAATTGCAAATGGCTGTTCTTTCAGAGTCAATGGCAGTTAAAGACCTCCCAACATTAGGATCGCTCAGAAAAGGGGAAATAATTTTTAGATTGCATCTAGATTCCTACTCAACTTTTTTTGTGAACTCATTTTTAGACTGTCCACCTGGAGATTTCTGCAGACTCAATGAACGTTTTACAAGTGCTGCTCCATGTGTACATCAATTGTTAAAAAATGATAGAATGTGGTGGCATGGTAGGAATGCCACCTCATCTCATTTGAATGACTAGTATTGCCTATTTGGGTGCTTGCAGCATAATGTAATGGGGACCGAGATCCAATGTTGATTTTCCTTGGTGCAGTACCTGAGGAATCATTCCCAGGTGAAGGGAAGACGGACAGTTTTCCCTGCCACTACAAACTGTTCCTCAGGCATTGCAAGTCAGAAAAGCAACATTTTAAAAGTTTCATTAGGAGAACAAAGATCCTTTTAGCATTATGGCTAGAATATTTTAAAAAGTACAATACTATTCAGTCTCTAATTTTGTGGCCAATTTTCCCCCACACTCTGCCTTCCGCTCAGCGCCTATTGCAATCAAATCTATCCACCCGTCATTTACTTTCTAAAACACAACTAAAGTTTCCTGGTTCTTGGATTTGTGGTTCGCTCAGTCTTGATGTATTTGTTCCTAAAGCATCGAGTAGATTTGAACGATAGCTCGCTTATATCTTCACCAGTATAAATACATAATCACAGAATGCATTGCTTCCAAATGCCTGAATTTCCTCTGTGCTATTGTGACCAGACTTCTGGACAACTCCAGGTGTAGTCAAAACAGTGGCATATGTAAATCCAATCGCCTTTGTTCTGGTTTAAGTAAGCAATTTTTCAGTACTCCTATATCTGTCTCCTCTTCTGCTCTTGTCGAAGAGTATTCAATGGAATGTTATATGTGGATAATGTGGGCCGTGTCAAGAAATGTGGGAAAATTTTGAGAAGTTAGACAAGGTTTTTCCTTAATGCCGGAAGCAATGCTTTGAATTTTAAAATGAAGACTTGAGTGTCAAGAAAAGATTCTTGAGGAAGGAAGCAGAGAAATGTCTCGTAAAGAGAATACTTGCTGTTAACATCCTCATTAACAGATCTTGCCTCATTAATATACAAATTCAATTACCTATTACAGGAAACTAGGTGTTGACAATTCCCCAACATGTATGTCAGAGTGGGTATGTTGGCATATTCATGATGAATGAGATTCCAGGAATTCTTTCAAGATGGCAGCAGTGATCCCAATGAGGACACCAGCGAACCAGAACAGTCATCACAGGGATCCACAGAGGAGCGACCACCAAGGAGGAGTCAACTTGGACCCCCACCGGAGGGCAGCTGCCCTGGGCTTGACATGTATGCTGAAACAGTCAGGAAACAAATGCCAGATTCATCAGCCACACACAAGGTACAACAAAACATCACCTGATCACAACGCAATGCCATCCATGTTCTCAAAACCAATCGCAACATTGTCATCAAACCAGATAAAGGAGGAGCCATCGTCAGTCAGAATAAAACAGATTACTGCAAGAAAGTGTACTGACAACTGAACAACCAGGAACACTACAGGCAACTACCAGCCAACTCGACCAAACAGCACACCTATGAACTAAAAACATTGATCAAGACTTTTCATATAGTCCTTCAGAGTTCCCTACGTGCCCACATCCCACGTACTTCTTGCGTAGGCAACTTCTACTGCCTTCCGAAGATACACAAATCCAACACGCCAGGATGCCCCATTGTATCAGGCAATGGGACCCTGTGTGAGAACCTCTCTGGCTATGTTGAAGGCATCTTGTAACCCATTGTCCAGGGGACACCCAACTTCTGTTACAACACAGATTTCTTACAGAAGCTCAGCACCCAAGGACCAGTCGAACCAGGAACATTCCTCGTCACAAGGACGTTTCAGCACTCCTAGCATCCCCCATAATAACGGCATCATGGCTACAGTCTCAGTACTTAATACCAACAACTGTCAATCTCCAAGCATTGTCCTACAACACACCTGCTTCATCCTCGACCACAACATTTATAGAACAGAACAATATCGTGCAGAACAGGCCCTTCCGCCCTCAATGTTGTGCCGATTTGTGAGCTAATCTAAGTCCATCCCCCTACACTATCCCATCATCCATGTGCTTATCCAAGGATTGTTTAAAGCTCCCTAATGTGACTGAGTTAACTACATTGGCACGCAGGGCATTCCACACCCTTAGCACTCTGTGTAAAGAACCTGCCTCTGACATCTGTCTTAAATCGATCACCCCTCAATTTGTAGCTATGCCCCTTCATACAAGCTGACGTCAACATCCTAGGGGAAAATAAAACTTTTGTCTACCCTATCTAATTCTGATATTCTTATATATCTCTCTCAAATCCCCTCTTAGTCTTCTTCTCTCCAATGAGAACAGATCCAAGTCTCTCAGCTTTTCCTCCTAAGACCTCCCCTCCAGACCAGGCAACATCCTAGTAAATCTCCTCTGCAACTTTTCCAATGTTTCCACATTCTTCCTGTAATGGGGTGACCAGAAGTGTACACAATATTCCAAGTGTGGCCGCATTAGAGTTTTGTATAGTTGCAACATGACATTACGGCTCCGGAACTCAATCCCTCGACCAACAAAACCTAACACACCATGTGCCTTCTTAACATCACTATCAACCTCGGTGGCCACTTTCAGGGATTTATGGACATGGACTGCAAGATCCCTCTGAACATCCACACTAAGAATCTTTCCATTGACCCAGTATTCTGCCTTCCTGTTATTCTTCCCAAAGTGAATCACCTCACATTTATCTGCATTGAACTCCATTTGCCACCTCTCAGCCCAATTTTGCAGTTTATCAAAATCCCCCTGCAATCTGCAACATTCTTCCACACTGTCTACTACCCCACCGACTTTAGTTTCATCTAACCCATCCACCTATGCTTGCGTCTAAGTCATTTATAAAAATGACAAACATCAATGGTACCAAAACAGATCCTTATAGCACACCATTAAATCACCGGACTCCAGGCTGAATATTTTCCATCAACCACCACTCGCTGCCTTCTTACAGAAAGCCAGTTTCTAATCCAAATGGCTAAATCACCCTCCAGCCCTTACCTCTGCATTTTCTCCAACGGCCTACCACATGGAACCTTATCAAAGGCTTCACTGAAGTCCATGTATACCACGTCAACTGCCCTACCCGCATTCACATACTTGGTCACCTTCTCAAAAATCTCAATGAGGTTTATGAGACATGACCTGCGCTGCCCTTGAGGAAACCATGTTGACTCTCTGCAATCAAATTGTTGCTAGCTAGATGATTATAAATCCTATCACCTTTGACACCCAGTTCTTCATCCTGACACACAGAACAGCCAAGGGGACTAAATCTGCACTCCAATATGCAAACATTTTCATGCATAGGTTCAAACAAGAGTTCTTCTCTAGGTAGGACCTCCAACCAACACTATACACCAGATATATTGATGACATTTACTTCCACTGGACCATGTCACAGAAACAATTACGCAGGGATATCGACGAGTTTCATCCCACCAAACTAACCATAGACTACTCTTTAGTGTCATTCTTGGACACATGCATCTCCATCAAGGATGGGTACCCGAGCACCTCACTATACCGCAAACCCATGGATAACCTCATTATGCTACATTTCAAGCTTCTACCCTAAATATTTTAAAACAGCCATTCTCTACGGACAAGCACTATGCATACACAGGATCTGTTTAGATGAGGAGGAACATGACAGACACTTGGAGGTACTCAAGGATGCCCTCCTAAGAACAGGGTACGATGCTCAACTCATCGACTGCCAGTTCCAATGTGCCACAGTAAGAAACTATGATGACCTCCTCAGGAGACAGACACAAGCTGCAACCGATAGGGCACCCTTTGTTGTCCAGTATTTCCCAGGAGCCCAAATAAAACTACACCATGTCCTTTGCAGCCTGCAACACATTATCGAGGAAGATGAACACCTTGCCGAGACCTACCCCACACCTCTACTTCTCGCCTTTAAACAACCACCAAACCTTAAACAGATCATTGTTCGCAGCAAATAGCCTGGCCCTCAGGACAACACCATCCAACCCTGTCACGGCAGATGTTGCAAACGTGTCAGAGCGTTGACACAGATACCACCATTACATGTGGAGACACCACCCACCAAGGACGCGGCAGGTACTCATGTGACTTGGTTAACGTTGTCTATCTCATATGCTGCAGACAAGCATGCCCTGAGGCATGTTATGTTGATAACACAGAGAGGCTGCAGCAACAGATGAATGGACACCGCACAACAATCACCAGCCAGGAGCGTTCCCTCCCACTCGGGGAACACTTCAATTGTCTGGAACATTCAGCCTCGGACCTTCAGGTGACCATGTTCCAGGGTGGACTTCGGGACAGGTGACCCCACTGCAACACAAACAAGTTTGTGGGGTGAATTTGGACTTGCAGAATCACATTTTATTTTGCTCAAAAACTGGATAAATCCATGCAAGGATCTGTAAATCCCACTTTAGAAATATAATCAGTCTGATCTAACATTGGGACACAAACATACTTTAACTGCACATCTTCAATGTATTGTCTGAGCTGAGATGGCACCTATTGTTGAAATCTACTTTGAAAATGTAACCTTTAAAAAGTTCTGGGATTTTAAATATGAAGGATCCAAAACTGACATGATCATTCCAAAAGATAACAAACAAATTTAGCTTAAGTCTATTATTAATTTACTGCACTTTGTCTGTAGCAAGAACATCCTTCTCCAGATAAGGAGAACTAAATTGCACACAGCATGTCCCATGACATTGCAATCCCACTGCTATAAATTCTGCATCTTATGATTCTGCTCCACAACCATCTGATGAAGAAGCAGTGCTTCCTCAGCTGGTGCCTCCAAAAAAACCTGTTGGACTATAACCTGGTGTTGTGTGCTTTTTAACTTTGTTCACCCCAGTCCAACACAGGTACCTTCAAATCAAAATAAACCAGGGAATTGATCAAGGGGAAAATACAGTAGGAGATTAAGCTTGCAGGGAATATAAGAACTGACTATAAAAGTTTCTCTAGACATGTAAAGAGCAAAAGACTGAAGACTATTGCAGATCCTTTAGTAAGGAACAGTAATTTATTAATGGAGAACAAAGAAATGGCTGATTAACTAAATTCATACTTCATTTCTGTCTTCACAAAGGAGAACATGAATAACATAACAGAAATGATGGGAAACACAGGGTTTGGTGAAAGTGAGGCACTGAAACAGATCTGTACGAGTAGAGAGATGATGTCGGGGAAATTGATAGGATTGAAGGCTAATGAATCCCCAGTGCCCGATAATTAACATCTTGCAGTTCTTAAGGAAGTGGCCCTGGAAATAGTGGTTGCATTGGTGGCCATCTTCCAAGATACTTTGGACTCTGATGGTTTCTACATTTTGGAGGGTAGTTAAAGACACTCTACTATTTAAAAATGGGGGGTAGAAAGAAAACAGATTTATAGACAGTGAGTCTGATGTCCATAGTGGGGAAGTTGCTAGAGTATATTATCAAGGAGGTAAAAACAATGACTGCAGATACTGGAAACCAGATTCTGGATTAGTGGTGCTGGAAAAGCACAGTTCAGGCAGCAGAGGAGCAGTAAAATCGACGTTTCAGGCAAAAGCCCTTCATCAGGAATACAGGCAGAGTGCCTGAAGGGTGGAGAACTAATGAGAGGAGGGTGGGTGTGGGGAGAAAGTAGCATAGAGCGAGTCTGTTTCAGGACATGGTTGAAGAGCTTCAGGGCAGAGGAAATGACCTGGGAGTTGCAGTGGGAGAGGGACTCCCTGAGATTCTTGTAGAGAGAGGAGGAAAACTTCAAGGCAGGCATCCTTGCAAGAGGATTCGCAGTAGGGTTAAGATCAAAGGATTTTTTAGCAGAGCACTTCAAAACAGGGGTAGAATTAGAAACAAACAAACAGTCAGCATGGATTTTAAAAAAAGGCATCAACTTGACAAATCTATTGAAATTTTTCAAGAAAGTAATTCACAGAGTTGATCAAAGAAAGCCAGTAGATCTGTATTTTTTGACTTTCAGAAGGCTTTCAACAAAATCCCACATAAAGAGATTAATGTGCAAAATTAAAGTGCATTGGATTGCGGGTAGTGTATTGAGATGGACAGAAAACTGGTTAGCAGACAGGAAGCTAGGACCCCAGCTATTCATAATATATGTTAATGATTTATAGGAGGGAACACAATGCAAGACCTCTAAATCTGCAGGTGACACAAAGCGGAGTGAAAGAGTGAACTGTGAGGAAGATGAAGAGATGTTCAGCGAGGTGTGAAGGCAGCAAACTGTATGTTGGCCGTCATAGTAAGAGGATTCAAGTACAGGAACACCGATGTCTTGCCACAACTATACATGGCATTGGGGAGGCTACATCGGCAAATGCTGTGTGCAATTTAGGTCTCCTTAACTGAAGGAATATGTTCTTGCTACGGACAGAGTGCAGCAAATTAATTCCTGTGAGTGAGTGAGGTCGAATGGCCTTCTTCTGCGTCTACCTACGTTCTATGTAGATGCTGGTTTATGTAGTCTGCTATACAAGGAACCCGATCAAGTGCGAAGCCTATAGTGTTCATGGGATTATCTACCAGAAGGATACTTGGATGTTCAAGGACTCACCAAAACAAAGGCAGAGCCTGGAAATTACAATTCAAGGAGTGCTTACTTTCCATCATCCTACAATCCCATTGCATCAACACAATGGGAAAGAAAATGGCCGCAACAACACACACAATGTGCAGGTACATGCTTTGACCAGTGATGGAGAACCCAAAATATAGCAGCATAAGGCTATTCAAAAAAAAAAGAGAGACCCATCTACTTTCCATGACACATCTGTAAGCACTCAATCACTGGCAACCTTTATCTATTGCCTCACTGAGTAGTATACACCCCTAGGCACCAAATATTACGATCATTTCATGCAAGAGCAACACCTTTGGCCACTGAGACCATATCGATGCCTGTACACCTGGTCAAATGTGCCTAGTTTCAGCAGCTTCTCAAGTCAGATATTCCTCCATGGAAGAACATGGAACATCAACTGATGTCTAAGCTCAGTAAGTTACAGTAGGGACTACGCAGAGATTTAGTTGCACTGAGCATTTTTTAAACAAATGTCAAACTTAAACTGCAATGCCACCAACGTGCCCCTCAAGACGTTTTCTTTCTTCACTCCCTTCCACATCTCTCACTACAGATTTTGCAGCCAAACAGGTGTCTGCTCTACACTGGAACTTGTTGGTCTTGAAAGTTTGATTGGATTACTCCAGGAACATCTGAGTCTAGAAAGCCCAGACGGGCTAGAAGCGTATCCTCACCAGAGGCAAGTTCGCCATCCTCGGATTCAACTCACACAGATGTGAAGGTCGTAGGCAGATTGGAGAAGGAAGGCCCTGCCACGCTGGAGTGTCTTGAGAGAAGGGCCTGTGTGCAGGTCCTCCTCCAGTGAAGTACTTACTGGCATGCCCAGTCACCTTGAGGACAGGCCTCCTGGTGTGATGTCAAGGTGGACCACCCTCTTGACACCATGCCATTGCCACCGACCAGAGTGGTTAGGACAATTGAGTATAGTTCTGCACACTTATTCACAGACCTAGAGATTGCTAGATATGGATCTCCATGGCAGCTATCAGATGATCACATGCTTGCTACAGCTAGATCCAGCGGCCTCTAGGCTATGAGGGTCATTGTCTCCCACATACTTACCTGTTTTTCCTGTGTCTGCTTGTGCATGTGCACAAAGTCCCTGATTACCGAACTACAAAGTCCTCTCTCGCATGGGGAGGAGCAGGTGCTTGGCCTCTAGCAGTCCCAAGTACCAGCAACTGGGGACATTTTTTCTTTGACCAGCTCTGGAGATGTGACAGTGACATGCTCATCTGCTTATGCTTCTAATGTAAATTAACTAATATGGCCACTGACATGGTGGGGGGTTGCAGGGGACAGCCTTGCCAACACTTCCTCTGAACTCTCCTTGAGAGGTGGTAGGGGGGCTTTCTTGTGGGGCAGCCTGCTTGGCTACCGAGATAATGGACATCCAACTTAAAAACATGCAAAATACTAAAGGAAGAAGGTTTTGCAGTCCTGTGAAATAAGTTGTGTGCCATAGACGAGACTGACATGCACAAGCAAACAAAAGAGCACCAGGGACGTAATGCGGGAAGCAGTGCGCTGTGGCTTAGAGGCTACATTTGAGCACCTAATAGCTGCCACGGACCAACTGATGGCTGTCCTAAGGACCCACATCCAGCAATGTCAAGGTTAAGGTGAGTGAGGAGTTGATTTTTTTTGGAATGAAGAATAGTACTTATTCAATTGGTGAGATACAAATGTCTTGCTCCCCCTGCAGGAACACAATCCTAGTCTTTTCCTAGAATTTGCCAGGATTCTGTCCGAGTGAAGGGTCCTAATATTTTGCACTTTACTACCCACGCATGCTCCCTTTTCCTAGAATAAGATAAATAGAGGGATTAAGTGAGGTGAAAGTAGGTTGCTGTTCACCCAAGTGCATGTGAGAGATAGGTGATGAGGTATTCAGAGTGGATGAAGTAGGCAGTGCAGAGGGCATGCAGTGTTTGTAGTGTGTGTATCTGTAGTATGCGACACTGATCGGGGCAGGGAGTTGCATCCAATTGAGAGAGTCATGAATCTTGTTGAGATGTGGGACAGCAGCATGGATACAGCAGGTGAGAGGGAAGATAGTGTGGAGCAAGTAATTGATCTTTTAGCAGCACTGATGAGCATTCCTCCAGGCAGTTAGGACTGCAGTGACCCAGGTGGCTACCCTGAACCAGGCTGACAGGGTCTAATGGGATGGCATAGTGGCTCAGTGGTTAGCACGGTTGCCTCACAATGACAGGGACCCGGGTCTGTGTGGAGTTTGCACATTCTCCCAGTATCTGCTTGGGTTTCCTCCCACAGTTGAAACTTTATTGCTGGAACAGCACAGCAGGTCAGGCAGCATCCAGGGAACAGGAGATTCGACATTTCGGGCACAGGCCCTTCTTCAGGAATCAACGGCCTGTGCCCGAAACGTCGAGATAAAAGGTAGGGAGGAGGGACTTGGAGGAGGGGAGTTGGAAATGGTTGGTCAACATGATTAGAAGGTTGTGGGGAGATTGAGGAGGCAGGGAGAGATCAAATCATAGTGACGAGTAGGGTTTGGAGAAAGGTGGCCAATCACAGTGCAGGAACAGGTTCACTTGAGGGACCAGATGAGGTCCTGTTTCTGCTGTGTAGGGTTTTGATTTACAATCTGTAACTTGCTGATTTTAGGAGGTTTGAATCACTCCCATATCCCAAACACTTTGGAGTCATGGGAGTTTTCGCTCAACACTGAGGAAAACGCAGTTTTAAAGACCATTCGGTAGCTGAGGTCCTTGCTGGTGGT
>NC_057737.1:40984207-40989849 GCF_004010195.1 Chiloscyllium plagiosum | reverse complement strand
CCTACTCCGCCCTATCACCCTCACCTTGGCCTCTTTCCACCTATCACATTTCCCCCGCCCCTCCTCCAAGTCCCTCCTCCCTACCTTTTATCTTCTCCTGCTGAACACTCTCTGCTCATTCCTGAAGAAGGGCCTGTGCCCGAAACGTCGAATCTCCTGTTCCCTGGATGCTGCCTGACCTGCTGTGCTGTTCCAGCAATAAAGTTTCAACTTTGATCTCCAGCATCTGCAGACCTCACTTTCTTGCAGTCTTCTGCAGTCTTCTTCTTGACCTCTCCGCCTCCATCCTACTCCGACCTATCACCCTCACCTTGACCTCTTTCCACCTATCACATTTCCAACTCCCCTCCTCCAAGTCCCTCCTCCCTACCTTTTATCTTCTCCTGCTGAACACTCTCTGCTCATTCCTGAAGAAGGGCCTGTGCCCGAAACGTCGAATCTCCTGTTCCCTGGATGCTGCCTGACCTGATGTGCTGTTCCAGCAATAAAGTTTCAACTTTGATCTCCAGCATCTGCAGACCTCACTTTCTCCTCGAAGATTTCCTCCCACAGTCCAAGGATGTGTAGGTCAGGTGTATTGGCCATGCTAAAGTGCCTATATTTACACTATAGGATAGGGGAATGGGTCTCGGTGGGTTACTCTTCAGAGGGTTAGTCTGGGCTTGTTGGGCCGAAGGGCCTGTTTCTATACTGTAGGGAATCTAATCTAATCTCTCCAAGTGCTGGGAAAAAGGACATCCCTCTTCTGCACCACCTCATTGAAAAGGGCATCCATGCAAATTTTCCTTTGTATACCATTTCCAGGGATTTTCCTTTATTAGGACCTGTGCAGGAGAGCATCGGAATGCCAATCCTCATCCACATTTGTAATGATGGCATGGGCTCCAAGGGTGCAAGTACACTTCTGATTGTGGATGATGGCAAGTTTTTCTGGTTAATGCAGGTGGTAGGACGGGGTTAACATCAGACCAGCGGGGTAGCATAGAGGTGGGTAGGTAGTGAATGAGGCAAGTTTGGGATCACAGGGCAATAAATCTTGCCGGGCCTAAGGGAAATTCAATGAAAATGACAGCCAAAATATCATAATATTCAAAATACCATAATATTTAAATTTGTATTCCTACTAGAATTCTCATCTCTAGTCTCACTGCCTCCAAATTTGTCCACATTGAATACCATTTGCCATTCACCAGACCACTTTACCAACATACTCATATGAATTTGCATTTTGTTTGTTCCCTTTCTACTAGTTGAGATCTGGTGTAATTTGCAAATTTAGTTTTGCTTTAACTCCAGTTTCAAATCATTTGAAAAAAAAACCATCAGAAATAAATCAACAGACCCAGTGATCAAGACAATGACCTTGTTGCCTGGGGACAGAATTCAATTCACAACCATCCTCTGTTTGTAGTTCAACCTATTTTTAATCCATCTTATAGGAGCTTGACTTTTATTCCATGAGAAACTTGACTTTTATACTCAACTTTAGAACATTTTTCTGGTGTAACACATTGCCAAAAATATTGTTAAAATCAAAATACATGATGTACTGAGAATTTCCAATGACAAAAAAGGTGCAGTCAAATAAGTTTCAATGTTTGCAGGTACTGTGCACAGTTTCACTTAAGGTGTTTAAGTAATTACATGTACTTTAAAAAAAATTCTCAAATTGCACTGTCAACATTATATATCGCTTATTTATATTCCAATTGTATTACATCACCTGAAATCTGAGAATTCTTTATTTCCGGTTCAAAAGCACAGGCCCAAAGCTGAGTACTCAAGTCCTCAGGATTATTATCCCTGCTGTGGCTCTGCAGAAAATGTAGAGGTTCTAGGACTAGAGTTTTCTGGTAAAGATTTAAAAGAAAACCTTAAGTACTGGTACAAGATGGAACCACAGACACTTGCAACACAAATGAAAGCAATCTGGCCCATAATACTTGTATAGGCTCTGTACTTAAAATATATTCCACTTTCTTCCCATGGCAGTTTCTGTAATGGTCTCTGCCTCATCAACTCTGAAACATTCTTCAAATTACTTTTCTGCATCCTCTCAATGAATTTAAACAATAGCCCCATTTCACTAACTCATCCACCCAGAGAAAATAAGCTTTTCTTAATCACTCTGTCAAAAACCCGAAGAATTTTTAGGTAGCTAGGTGAACAATCATACTCATTAGTAAGTGATTGCTGACAATTCAATGCCACTACAAAAAGCAAAAACTCTGATGTGCTTTTTAAAATCTTTTTCCATTGGAACTATACATTTCTCTGTATCCCGTAAGTGTTTTATATCAACTACTCTCCAGACACATGGCACAGCATGTATATTGAAAGGTGGTTAAAAATGGCAGCCAACGTCATTGCTGTCACGCTCAAGTTTCTTCCAATAGACCAAGGCACGTGCAATCAGCATCAAGTGAATTGTGTGCTTAACTCAATTAATTGCTCCAAATTCTTAGTTCAACAATCCGAGGAGTTGATATAAAATAATTATTTGATTCTTTCATGTCCTGCAAATAGATCCTGCCGCTTCATCCATAACTGCTTTGCCCTCTAAATATTTATTCACTTGTGTTAATAAAATTAATATGTTTCAGTTTAACTTTAATTTCTGCCCACAGAACTCTTACCTTATTTGCTTTACAGTATAGTTTATACTTTTTCACATTTGTGCTTGATAATTTTCCACTGTGAATTTATTGACACCTTTGATTAAATTGTTGCCTAATTATTGTGTGCCTTAATTTTTATTTCACTAAATTTTACATTTTTCAATCCAGCATTTTATAAGACCATAAGATATAGGAGCACAAGCAGGCCAATAAGTCCATCAAGTCAGCTCTCCCATTCAAAAGTATCATGGCTGAAAGGGAAAAGACAGGAAAGTAGAGTTGAGGATTATCAGATCAGCCAAGATTCCCTTACTGACTAGAAATTGGTCTACATCAGCCTTCAAAATACATAACGACCCAATCTCTATTAACCTCTGCCATTAAGAATTCCACTATTAATTATCATCCCTAAAGAAATTCCTCAATTGTTTTAAATGGCTGACCCCTTATTCTGAAGGCATCTCTCCTTGCATGAAGGCCTCCCAAAGGGGAAACTGCCTCTATCAACCTCTAAGAAACTTATACATTTTAATAAAGTTTCCTTCCATTTTTCAAAATTCCAATGTCTGCAGGCCCAACCTACTCAACTTCTTCTCATAAGGAAATTCATCCCCCCTCCCCACCCTGGGATCAGCCTAGTTAACGTTCTCTGGACTCTCTCCAATGCTAATATGACTGCCTTTGGTTGACCCAAAAGGTTCACAGCAACCCAGGTGTGGTCTAACTAATGCCTTATACAGTATGAGCAAGGTCTCCAATCTTTAATACTCCAACCCTCGAGTTTTTACATGGGAGGGGAATTAAGGGTTACGGGGATAATGCAGGGAGGAGGAGCTAAGACAATGGCTGAGCCGGTTCAATGGGCCAAATGGCCTACTCCTGCTTCTCTTACTATGAAACTACAAAACGGTTTTTGCTGCCAAAGTCAATAACCTCACGTTTATCCACATTATATCTACCATGCATTCGCCCACACAGTCAACTTCACTAAATCACATTGAAACTTTGTGTTCAATCTCAGTCCAGTCAACTAAAAAGGTCAGCAATACTTTGGGTAATTGGAGAACCTCAGGGTGAATTAGCATTGTGTAACTAAAGAGTCCACAATGGCACTGGGAAGTTTATGAAACCAAACTGTACCCAGTCTTTATCAAGTGGTGAAACAATGGTGCTGGACACAGTTTGCTTCTTTCATACAGCTTTAAGCCATCTATCTAAAATTAGATAGATAAGATAAAAACACATTGACAGAAAAGATATACATGCCTCAAACTTTAATCTAGACAAAGTAAATACTTGCCACAATATGTCCTCTTCTATTTAAGGAGCCAAATTTCCACAACAAAACAATTGCTTCTTCATTAAATAGATGTTATAAGATCCAGTATGAAAGGGGGCCTATAACAGAGCAACATCAGCCCCGGTTTTCCTTCATGAAATAACAGCTAATGGTCTATTAGCAATTAAGTTAGAACTAAGACTATTGACCCACCAGTAACCAAAAATCGCTAGGGTTTCAACCTTAAGGATGGCAGCTTTTCACTCTGTGCACATCTCAATTTCTGTTGAAATTTCATCGTCATACAGCATGGTAATAGAACCTTAATTCCAACTAGTTCACACCAACCATGTTCCCAAACTGAACTAGTCCCACCTGTCTGCATTTGGCCAAAAACTCTCCAAACCCTTCCTATTCATGTACTTATCCAAATGGCTGTTAAAATGTTGTAACTGCACCTGTATCTACCACTTCCTCTGGCAGTTCATTCCACACACTAATCACTCTGAAATAAGTTGCCCCTCAAGTCCTTTGTAAATTTTTATCCTCACCTTAAAAATGTGCCCTCTAGTAATGCCCCACTTCAGGAAAAAGACCCGTTCATTCTATCAATGCTACTTCATGATTTTACAAACCTCTATAAAAAAGGTCACCCCCTCAACCTCCTACACTCCAGTGAAAAAAGTCAACTTATTTTTATAACTCAAACCCTCCATTCCCAGCAACATCCTGGTAAATCTTTTCTGAACCCTCCCGTTTAACAATATTCTTCCGATAACAGGGCAACAAGAATTGTACACAACACTCCAGGAAAGGCCTCATCAACTTCCTGTACAACCTCAAAATGACGTCCCAACTCCTATACTCAAAAGATCTGAGCAACAAAGGCAAGCGTGCTAAAAGTCTTCTTAACCACCCTGTCTACCCATGACATCAAATTTCAAAGAACAGGATTGCTCCTCAGATGCTACCTGACCTGCTGTGCTTTTCCAGCACCATTCTAATCTAGAGTCTGGTTTCCAGAATCTGCAGTCCTTGTTTTTTACCCTCTACCATTAATTGTATAAGTGTTTGTTTTACCAAAGTGCAATTTACCTTGCCTTTAATCGAAATTAAACTCCATCTGCCCTCCTCAGACAGTTACAAAATTGATATTGATCAATTGGGTCAATCTTGGATTACCTTCTTTACTGTCCACTGTGCCATCAATTTTGATGTCTTTTTCCATCAGTTGTTCCCTAATCTTACCTGTCTTACCTTTTATTCTAACAGGAGCACAATGCGTCTGAACTCTTGTTATTGCATTTTTAAAGTCTTCAACTTGTCAGTTGCCACTTTACTGTGAACAGTCTACTCCAATCAAAATTTAGAAAGTTCATATCTCATACCATTAAAATTTGTCTTACTTCAATTAAGAACTAACCTTGTTGTGCTTCTGTTCGCCGAGCTGTAAATTTTTGTTGCAAATGTTTCGTCCCCTGTCTAGGTGACATCCTCAGTGCTTGGGAGCCTCCTGTGAAGCGCTTCTGTGGTGTTTCCTCCGGCATTTATAGTGGCCTGTCCCTGCCGCTTCCGGTTGTCAGTTTCAGCTGTCCGCTGCAGTGGCCGGTATATTGGGTCCAGGTCGATGTGTTTGTTGATGGAGTTTGTGGATGAGTGCCATGCTTCTAGGAATTCCCTGGCTGTTCTTTGTTTGGCTTGCCCTATAATGGTAGTGTTATCCCAGTCGAATTCATGTTGCTTGT
>NC_057737.1:40967391-40984159 GCF_004010195.1 Chiloscyllium plagiosum | reverse complement strand
AAACTGACAACCGGAAGCAGCAGGGACAGGCCACTATAAATGCCGGAGGAAACACCACAGAAGCGCTTCACAGGAGGCTCCCAAGCACTGAGGATGTCACCTAGACAGGGGACGAAACATTTGCAACAAAAAATTCCAGCTCGGCGAACAGAACCACAACAACGAGCACCCGAGCTACAAATCTTCACCCAAACTTAGAAGAACTGACCTTTTTGGAAGATTTATCCTCTTCCATAACTAATTTTGGAAGTAATAGAATTATGATAACTAGTCCCAAAGTGTTCCACTACAAACACTGCAGTCACTTGCCCTGCTTTAATTTCACAGAGAAGGTCAAGTTTTGCTCCTTGTTTAGTAGGAACATTTACACATTGATAAAGAAACTTTTCACAAATGCCTCACCATCCAATCCTTTAACATTATACCAACCCCCTTTTGTGCTCAAAAGGTAAAATTTATACAAACTTAGTTTTATTGACATTCAATAAGAGGGGAAGCTAATACCACATGAATGGTTTTCTAACATGTCCAGACTTTCTTTTAAAAATGATTCAGAAACATCATTTAGAAAAGTATCCCCAGCATTTAACAATTTTCTCCACAAACCCTATGAGCCTTTCAGGATGTCACATCAGCTACAGGTAGTTCTTTAACGTATGGTTGCATTCTTCCACAACCCCACATTATAGAAAAATCGTGCTTTAGAAATAGCGCTTAAAGTGCTGGTGATGTAATCGCTTTATGGCTAACATGGTTTAAAAGTTCACACTTTAGAAATAACATCCTCAATTTGTCAATCACATTGCAGCAAATTTGTGTTGACAGAATGACCTGTATTTCTATAGCTGCACTGCAATGACACCAGTGCAGATTTAGGAAATGCCTACTCTCACTTTTCATTATTTGCTTTAACCAGTTCCTGATTTTTAGGTCTCCATACCAGTCAAATGGTAAAGGATCAAGCCATAGGCTGCCAGCCCTCTGTCAGGACCATTGCTCAAAACATAACTGTACAAAGTTAAAAATCACAACACCAGATTATAGCCCAACAGGTTTAATTGGAAGCACTAGCTTTCGGAGCACCGCTTCTTTATCAGGTGGTTGCTAGTGCTTCCAATTAAACCTGTTGGACTATAACCTGGTGTTGTGTGATTTTTAACTTTGTATACCCCAGTCCAATACCGGAATCTCCAAATCACAACTGTACATTCAGCTCATTGATGCACCAATTCATTCTTGCACAATTTCCTATTGATGCTTAATAAGCAGATTTAAAATAGTTTCCAGTTTAAGTATTCAACTATCTCTTATTGGAAGTTTATTGCACTTTTCTACCTAACTTTACTTTGAGAAACTCAACTCAGCAATGTAATGGTGATGAAAGCAACAATGCCACATTGTGGTAATAGCAGGTACTACTATATAATGTGAAATAAACAGCTATATGACAAAAATGGTTAGTGTTCGCTATGGTGCTCAACAGTTAGCTAATGCGAATAGTTGTCAAATATGATACAAGTCGTTCTGGTATAAGACACGTTTTGTCAACGTGAATTGGTTAGAACTTGACTGACAAATTATGGACGCTGTTTGGATAACGCAAACTTTCTACTAAATGGATATAACAATTTTCTATAGCGACTTTCTAGAACAATCTTCTACAGCAGTTTTCTGTGACGTGATTTTCTATAGCACCAAGTTGCAGAGGAATTCAACTATCATATTATAGCAGAACAATGTGTAGTTTATGTTATAAATGCAAAACCTTCAAATGTCAAACTAGTCCTGGTAGGACCTGCAGAAAACTCCTACTTCCAGGCTTTTTGTTGCATTACCAGACCATTAAGCGGTTGATTGCCCTAATTGATGCCAGCAATTGTCAAGAATCTGTTTCATTCAACAGTTGGTTGTGTCATTGCTATGTAATTCAGCTTCCTGTTTCCAGGTTCCTGATCAAGGACAGGCAAAGTGGGATGAGGCACCAAATTTACTGCAGAACGAATTTCTGGTTAAAGGGAATCCAGTAAGCATCAATATAGTCTATTCCATTTGATTCAGCATTCATAGGAATGAATGGTGACCTGGACTGGCTGATCCTAAATTTTGGGCTTTGATCTAGCGTGGAATCTGAGAAACAGAAGTGGGATGGTGTATGCAAAAGAGCTGGAAGAATAGCCTAGTCTCTTACACCAAGCAGGATGGGTGGAAATGTGTTGCCTTTAAAATGGCTATAGCGCCCCAAGAAGTTCAAGGACCTTCACAACCCATTCAGTCTTCAAGATCCACATTCTGCCTTTCCCAGCTTTTTTTTGCTTAGCACTTGCTCATTCTTCACAACAGCTTCGTTCATGCTTTTCTCTCCAGGCATCTCCTCATATTCCCATCTGAATAGTGAACAGTAACATGCCTTACCATGCCTCACAATTATACTTTCAATCCATCCACACTAACATTTTGCTGCTGTGGCTTCTGCTATCCACTTTATTCCTTGGAGGACCAAAAGAGATAATAGTGAAGTGTGAACTGCAGATCAAGGTGAGTGAAGTGGAAGACAGGTAAACAGACTTCCAACTGTTGGAAATCATGTGTCAAGCAGTGACAGCACACTCTCAGAAAAGACACTGGGAGCATTAGCTTCTCATCCAGGCAGTGCTAATTTTCCTGTTTACTTTTGAGAGCTTCCTGGCCTTAGTTTCATTACAGAAGCATTCCCCATTGTGCTCAGGAACTCCACAGGAATTTCCTGCAAGTTGCAAACCTGCCTGGGCTAAACCTGATTGATAACTCTTTGCCACTTTGTAGGACTCCTACCCTGCACTCTCCTCCCCATGGCAATCAAAACTCTGCCCTTTGTCTCTGTTCACATATGAAGAACAATCAAAACAAGGGACTGGAAAACAGTTAGAAGCCATAGAAATTTGCCTAACGGATAGAAATGCTTTTGCTAGGAATGCTGTGGAGAAAAAAAAACGGTGTTCAGAAAAGCAGAAAAGGTGCTGAATACAAAAAAAGTGTTAAAAAAACTTTCAGACTTAACTTATAGAAAGAGGAAGTCGTAGAAAATAAACTTACATATTAATTATTTGTAAAATGAAGTGCAAATATTTCTTTAAGCAAACACTTTATCCAGACATTAATTTTTTCAGAATTGATAATATAGCGGTTTTTGTTCATTAATCCAATATAGTGAGCAATCTGCAAAAGTGTGGGGAAATTGTGTCCCTTGCCATGTTGGACACTTGCCACATTATAGATCCAACTTCTATACCAAGGCACTTAGACTAGTTATGGGAGTATAGAAACATAAGAATTTAGGATAAATCTGAACAAAGGAACCATTCCAGATTTGCTACACTATTTATATGGCTTAGGTAAAACTCTTAGCTCCTCATAAAATGATATAAACAATCCAAATATAGGTTGAGTTGAAATTTCAAGCCAATTACCTTGTATTTTGGTCTCTTTCTCGGAATACTCTCTTCGCTGACAACTGGTGTAGCTGAATGATCCCTCTTCGTAGTACTCGGTTTTGTTTTCATGTCAACTCTACTGGCTTTGTTGGGGTACTTAGCCATCTGAGCAGATTGTCTTTCTTTTCCAAGCTGAATTTTCATACTTTTTCTGGAAATGTCTTCAGTGTCTTTTTTGGAAACTTCAGAAATGACTTGCTTTCTGCTCTTAGTGGTATCACGTGCAGTAAAACGCCTGGTGCTTCTGGTTGAAGATATTGTAACGGAGGACTGCTTAAGGACCTAAATACAAAACAAGAATGTGTGAAACAGCAGCATTTAAAGGAAAAGCAATGTAACACTGCCACTATCATGCACGTACTGGAATTGCACTATCCCTTACATATTGGGTTCTCTCGTGTAGGAAGCGCAAAAACTCAACTGTTCAACACTCAGGAACCTAATGAAACTGGACGAAAGATGATACTAACTATAGGTACAAGATCCTTTATCCGAACATCCAAAAACTGAAAAGCTCCGAAATCCGACGGTTTTTTTGAGAATTTTTTTCTCATTAACAAGATTGTTTGCTCGTCAAACAATTAACCCAAGTCAATACCCACTCGATGTGCGTCACTCAGGTGTGACATTGAAGGCGTGGCCAAGCACCGACAGGCCTGAGGTCTGTGAACGTCCCCAAGTTGACACCCACTTGATGTGTGTCACCAGATGCAACTTTTTTTTTGGGGGGGGCCTGGCCAAGCATGTTCTTAGTTAGAAGTCTGCTTCTCCAGTAAGATGTTTATAAATTTCACCATTAAACTGACACATTCTGAAAACCGAAAAATTCCAAAAAAAAACACTGGTCCCGGGCAATTCAGATAAAGGATCTTGTATCTGTACATTGATCAGATACAATCTGTAATACATTTCCTCAGACTGGCTCCTGGGAAGAGCAGTTGATTAGGAGGAATCATTCAATATATAGGGGTGATGATCCTTGCTTTCTTTCTTCAGAGCTATTTTGGCATGGAGGGAGTCAAATCTCCAAGGTGAACCATGATAAATATTAGAGACGAACATTGGCTTCTCTCTTGATAGAATCTCACTTCTAAATTTCAACCAAAATGTAATCTTTATTTTCCCTCCCCAAGATTGCAAATGATTTTTTTTTCCTATGGAAGAAAATTATCAATATGCATCAACACCAAAATATCTAGCTGGGTTGACTTGAAGATGGTGGAAAGAAAGACACAGGAGTGTTAAAATAGCTTTAAAAGGATAAGTGACCAGACAAGAGTTTTGGGAAGAACTTGGTAGAGAGTATAAAGTGGGAAAATGTGTAAATATCTATTCAGTTTGGTAGGAAGAATTGAAAAACAGAATACTTTTGAAAAATGAGAATATTGAAATTCAGGAGATTTGGGTATCCTTTCACAAATCAAAGCAAGTTAATATGCTGGTACATCAAGCAATTAAGGCGGCTATGGTATGACAGCTTTTATTGAAAGGGGACTGCAGTATAAAAGCAAATATGTTTTTCTGCAATTAAACTTCTGTAAAACTTCATCTTGGCATACCAAATACAGTTTTGAGTCTCCTTACCAAAGAAAGGATATATTCGCCTTAAAGGATTTGTAACACACGTTCACTAGATTGAACAGCTCACTCATTCCCAGGAATCAAAAGACGAGATTGAATAGAATGGGAGGTGACCTAATTAAATTTAGAAAATTTTTAAGGGGCTTAACAAAGTAGATGCTGAAAAAAAGTCTTTCCTGACTAGGGAGCCCAGAACTGGGAAACCAGGAGTGTTCCTCAGTGTTTGATCCACTGTTGTTCATCACTTTTACAAACAATTTGAATGAGAATGTAGGAGAAATGGTTCCTAAGTTTGCAGATGACAGCAAGTGATGGTATAGTGAACAGTGAAGGTTATAGAGTCATAGAGAAGTACAGCACAGAAACAGACCCTTTGGTCCAACTTGTCCATTCTGACCAGATAAGCTAACCTAATCTAGTCCCATTTGCCAGCATTTGGCCCATATTCCTCTAATCCCTTCCTTTTCAGATACAGCATTTAAAAGGCATCTGGATGGGTAATTGTACCAGCCTCCACCACTTCCTCTGGCAGCTCATTCCATACACCTAGTGAAAAGGTTGCCCCCCTGGGACCCTTTTACATCTTATAACTTCTCACACTAAACCTATGCACACTCCCCACCCCAGAGAAAAGACATTGTTTATTTACCCTATCCATGCTCCTCATGATTTAATAAACCTCCATAAAAGGTCACTCCTCAGCCGCCGACGCTCCAAGGAAAACAGCCCCAGCCTGTTCAGCCTCTCCCGACAGCTCAAATCCTCCAACCCTGGCAACATCCTTGTAAGTCTTTTCTGAACCCTTTCAAGTTCACCACATCCTGTTACAGCACTGGGTAAACTCTCCTGCTTAATTTAAAACCAGCAACGCAAAAGATTTATCCAGTGCAGTAAATCTTTAAAAATTTGACTGGCCAAGAACTATTTAAAGTAAAAATTAACAACTTTATTTCTTAAAGTATAACAGAGAATAATTAACTAACAACTATTTACACTTTATTCCTCTAACCTATCTTTTATCTTCCCTTCTATAATATTCGTCTGATAAACACCCAATTAAGATTTACGAAACCACACTTAAAACCAGGCAGCTTTCTGCGTCACAGGTTACTGATCAAAAAGGTATTTCTAAGAGAGCTATTTTTCAAGCAGTCTGCTTACAAGCTGGGCTTGGCAGTTCTCCTCTCAACTGTTCAATTTTCCCTTCTTATACCCCAAAGCATCAGATTGTCAATATGCTCAATTCAAATTGGGTTGGAGTTTCCTACATTTTTCGGGGTACAATTTAAACCGATTGGCCGAATTCAAATTTGTGTTTTTGTCTCATAGCAATAGACAATAGGTGCAGGAGTAGGCCATTCAGCCCTTCAAGCCTGCACCGCCATTCAATATGATCATGGCTGATCATTCCTAATCAGTATCCTCTTCCTGCCCTTGATTCCTGCCCTCCATAACTCTTGATTCCACTACCTTTGAGAGCTCTATCCAACTCTTTCTTAAATGAATCCAGAGACTGGGCCTCCACTCCCCTCTGGGGCAGAGCATTCCACACAGCCACCACTCTCTGGGTGAAGAAGTTTCTCCTCATCTCTGTCCTAAATGATCTACCCCATATTTTTAAGCTGTGTCCTCTGGTTCGGCACTCACCCATCAGTGGAAACATGTTTCCTGCTGCCAGACTGTCCAATCCTTTCATAATCTTATATGTCTCAATCAGATCCCCTCTCAATCTTCTAAACTCAAGGGTATACAAGCCCAGTCGCTTCAGTCTTTCAGTGTAAGGTAATCCCGCCATTCCAGGAATTGACCTCGTGAACCTACGCTGCACTCCCTCAATAGCCAGAATAGCAACTCAGCAAATGCTGTTTGTTCTGAATCAAATGTTACTTTGTAAATTCTCCAGTACTTGCCAAGTCCTTCACTCCCTTAAAAGGTACATCCACATTTTAATAACTATCCTTCCAATAGGAAGACCAGAATTGCACACAATATTCCAAAAGTGGTCTAACCAACGTGCTGTACAGCCGCAACATAACCTCCCAATTCTTATACTCAATGCTCTGACTAATAAAGAAAAGCATACCAAATGCCTTATTCACTATCCTATCTACCTGCGACTCCACTTTCAAGAATCTATGAACCTGTACTCCAAGGTCTCTTTGTTCAGCAACACTCCCTAGGACCTTACCATTAAGTGTATAAGTCCTGCTAAGATTTGCTTTCCCAAAATGCAGCACCTCACATTTATCTAAATTACACTCCATCTGCCGCTCCTCAGTCCATTGGCCCATCTGATCAAGATCCCACTGTACTCGGAGGTAACCTTCTTCACTGTCCACTCGGGATCTTGATCAACTACGCCACAGGGCCAATGAATAACAGATGGAGTTTAATTCAGATAAATTTGAGGAGCTGTATTTTGACAAGACAAACACAGTTAATGGTGGTGCGCTAGGGAGTACGTCAAACTGAAACCTAGGGGTGCAAGTACATAGTTCCTTGAAAGTGGCATCAGGAGGATGAAGGAGGCATTTGGCATGTTTACCTTCTTGAGTACAGGTGCTGGGACATCATGTTACAGTTGTACAAGACACTGGTAACGCCACATTTGGAATACTTCATACAATTCTGGTCATCCTGCTATGGGAAGTATGTTATTAAAATGTGAGGGGTGCAAAAAAAAAATTTACATGGATGTTACCAAACCTGGAAGGTTTGAATTATAAAAAGGAGAAGTCGGGGCTTTTTTCCTTGGAGCGTAGGAACTGAAGGGTGACCTCAGAAGCTTATAAAATTATGAGAGGCATAGATAAGATGAATTTCCACAGAAAGGTGGCAGAGTCCAAAACTAGAGGGCATAGATTTAAGGTGTGAAAGGAAAGATATAAAAGTGACCCGAGGGGCAACTTTTTCCACAGAGACGGTGGTACGTGCATGGAATAAGCTATCAGAGGAAGTGGTAGATGCTGGTGCAGAAACAACATTTAAAAGACATTTGGATAGGTACATGAATAGTAAAGGTTTAGAGGGATATGAGCCAAACGCAGGCAAATGGACCTAGTTCAGTTCCGGAAACCTGGTTGACAGGGACAAGTTGGGACAAAGGACCTCCTTCCATGTCATCTAATTATATTTACTCAGGAGGTGGGGTTAGCCATTTAAAACAGAGATGAGGAGAAACTTCTTCACTTAAACAATTGTAAATCTTTAGAATTTTTTACCCACAGAGAGCTGTGGATGCTCAGCCATTCAGCATATTTAAGTTTGAGGTCAATGAACTTCTGGGACACGGGGAATCAAAGGATCTGGCAGTAGGATAGGAAAGTGAATGTGGAGGTTAAGTAATGATCTTATTGAATAGTGGAGAAGACTCAAGCAGCCCCATTACCTTCTTCTGTTCCTATTTCTTAAGTGTTTAATATCAACAGTGGTTATCCATCAATACTGATGGATGGGAGAATATCCTACTACAGAAATCAAAGCTTTGCTGTCAATGGAGGAGATAAAGAATAAATGACCATTCTGTTCACAGTGTTTGTGTCAGCATGCGATGGTGAGGATCGCTACTTCACAGAATACATAATTCTTGCCTGCTACATTGTACCAATAACTTTTCCTTCCATTTTGATTTATCTCAAGACAAGTGGAAAATGAGGAAAGGAAATCCTTAAAATTATACAAGAGAACAAATTAGTCCTTACATCAGTGACATTTGCTTTCATTTCTTCCTCATCTTCATTTTCTTCTGCATCAGAGGATCTCTGCTTATCTTGCTGGAGTAAAGAGTTCACAAATTCTGTAGCTATCGTTTTCACCTAGGAAGGAAATTAAACAAGTATAAGTGGATGAAGGAAAACAGGCTCTGTCCACAAAGTTGTAGGTTATCAGAATATAGAAACAGAAACAGGTTCTTTTGCATCTCAGTCCTCTTGTGCAACTCATCGAGATCATTGATCTGTGACCCAACTCCTGACCATTTGCCTTCATAGTTCAGCGAACAAAAAGAAAATCTGATTCAAAGTTTACTATGGAGTTAGCATAAATTGCATTTGCAGAAGAATGTTCTGTTATTAAGTGAGTGTACTGTACCTTTAAGTGAGTTAAAAGCAGCAGGACTACCTGACAGAACCAAGTGTTCTGAAAAGAAATATAATGTAACATTTGGTCAAGCAAACAACAAAACAGATTTGATTTAGGGCAATCAATTTAAATTATACCCCAAAGAAATACCAAACTCCAATCCAGTTAGAATTTAGTATATTGATAATCTTAAAAGCCAATGACACAATCCAATGCTTTGAGGGTATAAGAATTGGGAAAAGTGAACAGTTGAGAGGAGAACTAACAAGCCAACGACATCGGCACAGTGCCCAGAAAATAGCTCTCTTAAAAAGGTTCCTTTATGGATCAGCAACCTGTGAAGCAGGATCCCCAAGAAGAAAGGAAGACTGGAATTCAAAGAAAACTGAAAGCTGCCTGGTTTTGAGATAAGAAGAAGTGTTGTTTTGTAAATCTTAATTGGGAGTTTTAATCGGACAAGTATTATAGAAGGGAAGGTGAAAGATAGGTTAGAGGAAGGAATTGTAAATAGTTGCAAGTTAATTATTCTCTATTATACTTTAAGAATTAATGTTGTTAATTTTTATTTTAAATAGTTCTTGGCCTATCGAATTTCACAGATTACTGTACGGGATAAATCTTTTCTGGGTTGTTGGTTTTTAAATTAAGCAGGTGAGTTTACCCCAACAGTTCCAAACTTCTACCACATTGAGCATTCGTGTGTTTCTGTATTTTACTCCTAAAAGATTTGATATCAAATTTTAGACTTACTACTCAGATTTCCCAACCAGTAAGCTGTTTAAAATAATTAAAAATACAGTAAAAACTACAGTCAACAGATTCAACAAGATATGGATTATAAACATTTTGTTAGTTCAAAATATCAATTAAATAATTTGGCATTTTGAACTTCCATACAACTCTACGTTGTAATTACTGTGCCAAGTCCTAGTCAAATGGCAACTGACTCTGCGGTATCAAATTACTCAAATCTGTCAAAAATGTTCTCAGTTCCAACTGTCTGTTAAACTGGCTTCAACTTGCCCCATTTACCTTTCCCCACAGAGAGCAGACATCAAATGGTCTTCAGGTAACTGACTAAGTGTGTGTTGTGATATGCCAGCCATCTTTACATTTAAAAGGCTATGCTAGAGACCAGGCACATTCATTGTAAGTGGTTTCATTGGGGTCTGCATCATGTGACCTTCAGACGACCTCTCCCAAGATGCTAAGCAACAGATGAGAGTAGGCTGGAGCACCCCAACCCAGCAATTGCTTTTTAAAATCTTTCTATTCACCTTTGGATAAATAAATCTTCTCTACTATATTAGGATTAAGAATCATGAAATTAAAATATATGAATATTTTTTTCCTTAAACTTAACTTGCATTTGATTTAATGAAGGATGAGCAAGAACAAAACCAACCAGATTTGAAAGAATTATGTCCACATTAAAGTTTAAATTCATTTGTAAGTGATCACAGTAATGCTTTTAACAATTTAATAAACTCTACTTGTCTCACTTACATGAACTGACTGAGAAATGAGGCTCTGAATGCAGGTTGTCAAGAACACACTGCTTCAGGAGTCACAGCTACTAATGGTCTAAATGATAAGCCTTCCAGTGATTCAGAAAGAATTCTTATTCTGAAAGTTAATCATCCTTAACTCAACGGGAGCAACTGTCTACTTAAAAACATTTCTAAAATAATACTCCTTGTAAATTAGCAAATTGTTGTTTGTAAAATTCCAAGTTGTTATTTCAAATATTAAGTATCTAAGTTAAGAAGGTTGAAAAATAAAAGTAAAATTGTTACATTTAGTGTGTAGATATAGCATACAAAGATATTTATTCTATAACAATGTGAAACAACTAAGCAATTGTTTAGCAGTGAAGCATAGCACAAGACAATCCCAATATACGGCTGCGTAGAGTAACGAGAAGTTGGTTTGCTCGATTGTTCCACGAAATGTCCAATGCCTATGGTCATAATGGGAAACACTAAGGCCACTCTGAAGCAGAATAAGAGAGATTGATTTCAATATTATCGTGAATAATTCAAAACAGATTATGAACCCTGTGGGGCACTGCCTTTAATGTCATAACAACCAAACCAATTCCTTCACCTACTTAACACAAACAAATTGCGAGGATCACAGACAACATACATGGAACGAATGTGGAAAACTTACTCTCCACTTTGTGAATTCTTTCAGAGAATTTGGACCATACTTTATTTCAGCAATTGCAGATTTCACAAAGTCTTTTTTAATAGCACTGATCTCAGCAGCTGTTGGAAGTTCAGAGAACTGGATCTTACAATATTTCGCCCAAAAATTAGTTACCTGTAGAAAATCAAAACAAAGAACTGATACGCTAAGAAAATGTGCATTGGCACATCCTTTCAAAAGTATTAAGGCTTGCTTAGGAACATTCCAATTAGTGACAGGGAAAGCAAAACAAAAGAATTGTTCATGGAAAATCAGTTAAAATAGCCAATTTAAAGGTTTAAACATGTATTTTATACTTAAACATCTCATAACGATACGAAATAATTAAAAAAGGTCTAATAGATACTTAACAGCATTATCATTAACTTCTGATGTGTTTAGGATTTGTCATAAATTAGTTAAATAGAATCTAACAGTGCTAACTATTAAACCTAATTTAAAGCAACCCTAGTTTCACTAAGAAAAAAAACTGTTACTTTAATATCACGCACTCACTTGAGACATTAGCTTCTGGCTGTTAACGAACTTCAGATTATTTGCTCTGGATGTTATATCTTTGCCATTGAGTTGTCGAAGATTAGGCAACAGGTACATTACCTTGTAGACGTCAGAGATCTAGAAAGAAATAAAGAGTTACATGTTATTATGTAATAATGTTACAAAATCATGAGACACTGATTTACAGAATTCTTCCTTTAATGCTTTCTTCCAGTTTTTGCTGCATTATCAAGAATTAGTTATCTATAGAACTCTAACTTTCCTTTTTCCCTCATGGAAGATAACATTGGACACAACAAAAAATGGTAAAAGCAAACAAAATACAAGTTATAATCATCCCATTTTCATTGTCCTGCTTGTGCAATGATGCCCCAATGAGAAAGACGGTGGAAATGCATTTTCTGGTTCTGCAAAAGTCCTATGTTTGCCTCCAAAAACTAAGCAATATTTCACCCTCTTGACACTTTACACTTTGAAAAAAAAATTACTCAATGGGTTGGCTGATGGCAGTGCTGAGATCTATCCACACTAATGGTGATTGATGATACTACAGTAATAGAGATTCAATCCATCCCACTCCATTGCCCAAGGATCCAACCTCAGCTGCAAAAGTTAAGCACTACAGATTTGGGACACTAAGAGTGCGTGGAAAATATCAAAAATAAACCTGGCTCAGAATTACTGCCATGTCTCATTGCAATGACTTAGAACAGCACTGACGTAGGTTTGGAGGCATGAGCTTCAAAATGTTTTACAACATGTTCTATTAAGTGAGAATGCTGACAAATCTGCTGCATACTTTCAACAGTTATTTTTTTTTTTAAAAAAGTTCCATTACTTTACAGAGCCTAACTGCTGCTATCCTTATCTGTATGATCTACAGGAGACTTCAGACCCAAAACAATATAGCTGACTCGCAACATGCTCCCTGAAATGGCCTAACAGACCTATCAGTTCAACAGGCAATTACAGATGGCCAATGAATGCTGGCTTGGCCAGTGATGCACACATCCAGTTAAAGAATAAGGAAAATAAATACACAAACTATACCTCAGGATTACTAATGTGTTACGCAAATGGCAACCAATTTTTAATTTGGACACATATAACATACAAAAAGGACACAAACTTCAAATCACAGGAAATTCTGACTTTAGATGTTCACCAATTACCATAAACACAAATTAAGATGCTGACAAAGCATTAAAAATTGAAGAGCAAGTGTCTTTTCTTGTTTACGTAGTTGGGCATTATTCCTTTATACGAACTCATTACTCTTTCCTTCCTCAGGGCAGATCCAAGAAATAGTGAGATGGTGCAGGACTTTGCCTAACTAATTAAAGTAGGCAAATATTGTGTGCCATAAAGTGAGGGAGAAAGAAAAGCAAACCTGAAATTTATGTAACCATTTACAATGGGAAGTTATGCAAATTTTAACCATTTAAATTATGCCAAAAGTTTATCACAATCATATCGTTCTTCAACTCAATGTGTTTTCAAATCACTTACTGTTAAGTACAAGTTATCTTCACAATTGAGATCCTCAAGATTCTTAAACTGGTTCAGTGTTGTAATTTGTTCCAATTTATTATTGGCACAGTTGAGAAGCCTCAGGTTGGTAAGGCCCAGATTGTTTGGAAATTCTGTCAGTAGATTTCCAGACACATCAAGTTCCTCCAATGTCCGTAGCTGGGAAAATAACTTTCGATCAAAATCACTTGTTTTCAAATTCAAATTGGAAAGGCTGAAGAGAAACAGGGAGAAAAATATTGACTGATTAAATCTGAACAACAACAGAGTTATCGATACCACTACAATTTGCTCAAGTTCTACACAAGCAGTTCTTGTGTTCCATGTCAACTGATACATGAGATGCAAATTACTTTGTGAATGTTTTATGAGAAAGCTATAATATTTCATCAATTATTCTTACTTTATTTTCTTGATTTGGCCCAAACTGGAGCATTTTGGAGTTCCTTTTTCAAGCAACAGTTCTTTTGTGATCTTCGTCATTCTTGAAATTGTTTTCTAGATACTAGAAATATTATCCCCTCACTCACGGGAAGTCTAAACAACAAAAAGCAAACACATTGCATTGGAAGGTCTGTACAGCAATGTCTAGCCAAAATTATTAGACAAAACCAAATTCTCCCAGTCTGGAAACCAATAAACTTCAACTAAATCACTTAATTAAATGTTTAAACAACTGAAATTCCAGACATCTTTGCAGTGAATATTAGCGCTGAATTTACAATAATTAAGTCGAAAGATTTTGCTACAGCAGGGAGCAATATGGGAACAATAGGTTTGTGCCTTACTACATATTAAATTAAAAAGTCACGCTGCTATTAAAAAGGCCAAGCCTAATAAATTATGGTACTCAACATTGAACTGAACAGGATTTAAAACATTCCAATTAATATTAGAGGTCAATGACGTTCTAATATTGGTGTTAGTCATTAGTGCTCAGTTTCTTAAATTTTTAATAAATTTAGTTGAAGCTCTAAATACATTTTTGTTCATATTGTTGCAAGTACAGTTTTCTAGGATGGCCAGATTCCTCAAAATCATATTTGTGCTCACTCAGAACAAAAAAAAATTCTATAGGAATTCAGAATTTCAAAAACCATCAACTTCTATGAACAAGTGCAGGTTCTAAGCATAGTCAGGTCAAAGTTTGCATTTTATGTTTTAACATATGAAGCCATGAAATGTTATTTCCAGATGTTTGCATTAAAAAAGAATCCATCGAAATGTATATCTTCCTAAACCTAATTATTCATATTTTAGGTAAATAAAGAGGATGACAGAAGTGCCACCACTTGCATCGTTTTCTGGAGATCCCCTTCACCAACTTGACGACCTTGTAATTTTATTTTCTCAATGGCAAGTGTCTTGTCCTTTGGGATAACTGTGATCCTAAATCACTCTCCACTTGCTAACACACTATGCTCTGGATGAGGGTCAATATTGTGGTGCTGGAAAAGCACAGCAGGTCAGGCAGCATCCAAGGAGCATTCCTGATGATGGGCTTATGCCCAAAATGTCAATTCTCCTGCTTCTTGAATGCTGCCTGACCTGCTGTGCTTTTCCAGCACCACACTCTTGACTCTGATCTCCAGTCCTCACTTTCTCTTATGCTCTGGATGAGAAGATGATCACATCCAAACCATCAGATGTTAATCATGAGATATATCAGCATTAAAATTCTTTGGGGTCTAACACAAAGATATGAGATGCACTGATTTTAATCAAGTGGCATAATGGTATAAATCAAGATTTTGGGAAACATCACAATCATGTTACCTTTTAATGTGCTGTAAATTACTGGTTACATTGAAACAGCTCAATTTGTTTAAATGATTTGCTGCAAAAATAACAGAGGTCAAATTAGCAAGTCATCCAAAATGTTGGTCTTTTACAAAATAAAATAATTGCCAGGCTGACTGCACATCAACCACTTCAATACAATCCCCTCCTAAATAAAGATTGTTAACATTGGATTATTTGAATATTTGTCACTCATTTGTTATATCAGCCCCTAATTATTGGTCATTTACTTTAATTGCTTTACTATTCAAAAATGTGTGATTATCATTAATCTTTTGATGTTCTCATTAATGATCAGAAAAAGATGTTTGTTATCATGCTCATAATTATGTAAGTATTATAATGAGAGTGTTCTTTCCTTTTTGCAGACAACATCACAGTTAAATTGCTATAAATGTGCTTAATATGAATAATCTAATGATTAAAAAAGGTTGTCAGCTGTGGCTCAGTCGCAGCACTCTAGTGAGAATGTGGTGTGCCCCATTTCAGAGACTTGAGCATAAAATTCTATTTGACACTACAGCTCAGTATGGAGGGATTTAAGGACTTTGGAAGGCTCATTTTTCAATTCACCAAACAACACAGGATTTCCTGAGTAACAGGAGTTTTGGGGGTTTTTTTTTGCATATAGTTTCCCACAGACGGTGAATTTTTCAAGAATTATAGAGTCAGTGTCATATTGTCATTCAGAACGAAAACAAACCCTTCAATCCAATTCGTTCATGTTGACCAAGTTTCCCAAACTAAACTAGTCCCACTTGACTGCATTTGGCCAGTATCCCTCCAAATCCTTCCTATTCAGATACTTGCCCAAATGTGTTATAAATGTTGTGACTGTGTCAGCATCTACCACTTCCTCTGGCACTTAAGGGACATTTAAGCGACTCTTGGATAGGCACATAGAGGATAGTAAAATGAAGGGTATGTAGGTTAGTTTGATCTTAGAGGAGGATAAACGGTCAGCACAACATTGAGGACCAAAGGGCCTGTAATGTGCTGGACTATTCTACGTTCTATATGAATCACCCTGTGTGTGAACAAGTTGCCTCTCAGGTCCTTTTGAATTTTACACTCTCTGCAAGTAAACAGTGAGGAAGTTATTCAATTCAAATGGAAACAAATTGGCTCATACAAATTGGATTAAGATGAGCATAAACAAAACTTTAAATTATTTTCATGTTTACAACAATCTGCAATGTCAATTTTACTTGTTGGAATGAGACTTCAACTCAAAGTTAGTTATCAGAGCCAGTGGTTCTTTAGTAGGAAGAGTGACTTACTAGCACTGAAAACATGCTTATCCCTTACTGAGCTGAAAATGTGTTGCTGGAAAAGCACAGCAGGTCAGGCAGCATCCAGGGAACAGGAGAATCGACTTTTCGGGCATAAGTCCTTCTTCAGGAATGAGGAAAGTTTGTCCAGCAGGCTAAGATAAAAGGTAGGGAGGAGGGACTTGGGGGAGGGGTGTCAGAAATGTGATAGGTGGAAAGAGGTCAAGGTGAGGGTGATAGGTCAGACTGGGGTGGGGGCGGAGAGGTCGGGAAGAAGATCTCAGGTTAGGAAGGCGGTGCTGAATTTGATGGATTTGACTGAGACAG
>NC_057737.1:40948210-40966397 GCF_004010195.1 Chiloscyllium plagiosum | reverse complement strand
GGATTGGAATGAGAAGTTGTTCAGGGTGAGGACCAGTTCAGTCAGTCGAAGGAGGGTGTCAGTGGAAGGGTACTGGTTGGTATGGTGGGAAAGGAAGAAGCGGAGGGCTTTGAGTCCTTCGTGATGGGGGATGGAGGTGTACAGGGACTGGATGTCCATGGTGAAAATAAGGCGCTGGGGACCGGGGAAGTGAAAATCATGGAGCAGGTGGAAGGCATGGGTGGTGTCCCGAACGTAGGTGGGGAGTTCTTGGACTAAGGGGGACAGGACGGTGTCAAGGTATGCGGAGATGAGTTCGGTGGGGCAGGAGCAGGCGGAGACAATCCCTTACTGAACCAGGCTTGAGATTTTTCCATCAGATCTTCAGTAATTAACCTAAAATTTACATCTTAACTGTGATGCCTGAGCAGTTTTCAACTGTGAAGAGTACAACAGCATTTCCTATGGCAACAAAGAGCTTCACTGACAACATATTTCACCACTTACAAGTGTTGTGGCACAGAGGCCTTTTGGCCCATCATGGCTGTACCATCTCATTAAATGAGCATCATTACCTAGTGCCAATCTCCTGCTTTTTTTTGTATACCCTTAAAAATTATGTAAATATGCAACACCCTCTTCAATGTACCAACTGTACTTGCCTCTACCACACTTCCAAGCAATGAATTCCACACCCTAGCTGCTTGAGTAAAAACATTTTTCCTCACATTACCCTGGCTTCTTTGACAGATCTCTAAATCTTGTTCCTTTTACAAGTGGAAAGTTTCTCCTGTCTACTCTATCCAACCTACTGTGTTTGAGAGTCCTATCAAATCTCCTCAATCTTCTTCTCTCTAAGGAGAACAGTCCCAACTTCTTCAATCCATCCTCAGAACTGAAGTTCCTCATTCCTAGAATCCTTCCTATATTGTACATAACTGAACTGTACATAATACTCCAGCAAGTGTCTTCCCCAAATTGAACATGTCCTCGCTCTTGTATTCTACGTCCCTATGAATAAAGGCGAGAATATCTTCCTTACTGCTTTCTCTACCTGACCTACCACTTTTAATGATCTGTGATCATGTACACTCAGCTCCCTTGACTTCGACACCTCTCTTAAACTTGTACTGTCTTTCAAAGTTCTTCCTAAGTCACACTTCCACATTGAGACTCGGCCGGCACCTAAGTGCCCACTCATTAGCTGGTCAGAGGTTGTTTCGGTTTTATCTAACATCAACGGGGAGTTTTGATAGAGTGGTCGCAAATCTAGGCCCATTAAACTGTACTCCTTGCTTTCATGTGGGAGTTGCACCTTTTGAAAAGATTATTGTCACGTTGCTGTCTTTGGGCTCATGCTCGGCGAAGCTTTTCTCGGCAGTGATTACGCCCCAGAGGTAATAGGCGCGAACGGCGTTATACAAATGTAAGTTTGTTTTCTTCACCGCTGTTACCACGATTCTGTAATCCTCAGGCGCAGAGCCCGCGCGCGCGCGCCCACCCACCGCTCTCTCTTGTTAAATCCACAAATCGGGCTCTGCACAAAGTTTACAGTCAGCACATTTCACAACACTTAGCCCAAGCAGGCAGCATTAAATACCAACTCTTTCCCGTCGCTGTTACCAGGTTCCAGGGTTAACCCGCGAAATTTAAGCCGGGCGCACTCACAACAAATGCTCGCGCTCCACAGTCGGCGGTTGACATCCGCGCATGCGCGTTTTGATGGAGTGTCGGGGATAGTTCACGACCGCGCATGCGCGTTTTGAGGGAGAGTTTCAGGGGAGAGTCCGTGACCGGCGGTTGGCATCTGCGCATGCGAATTCTGAGGGAGTGTGTCGGGGGAGAGTCCGTCGTGAGCGGCGGTTGGCGCTCGCGCGTGCGCATTTTCACGGGGTGGGCGAAGGGACTGTTCGCCACCGGTCGTAGGGCGTCTTCCTACGATCCCGTGCGAAGGCTGTTCCTGTCGGTGCCGGCCTCTGGCCTTGAGCATGTCCGTGCAGAGCAGCGGCCCGCCTGGCTGCGGTTGCAAAGGGGTCCGTTCGTGCCTGGTCTGTGAGCGAGGTGGGATTGAAGCGGTCACGAAGTGCCAGCGGGTAAGAGTTCACCTGGATCTGAGCACTGATAACCGGTTGGTTAAACAAACAGTGTAGAAACAGAGATACTTCAACATCCACAGCTATAAACCCCCCCAAACATTAACTCCTCCTTTGCTCAAAAGTGATGTCGGAACCTGCTGAGTATATCCATCTCCAAGATTGTAGATTTCCAGCGTAATTTTGCTTTTATGTGTTATTAGATATCCTGTAATATTCGAAATTTAAAAACAAATCTTTGCGGCAGTCAGCCAGCACCTGCAAAATGACGAGGTTGTATTTATCCTTTTACCTGGACGGGTACAAATCCTCTCCCAAACCAAATTTGACTCTTCCTCCTAATTCGTGTGTTCTTCTGTCTGTACCACTGTAACAAATGCTATTATGGGGCCGTTGTGGGAAGCTGCTTTGAACAAGTCCTTTCGTGCACAGAAGTTTCCAAGGACTGATGGTTACCACTAAGAAGTTCAAGATGTGATTTTACAGGAGTATCAAGTTTTGATGGAAGGAACAGGGAAGACAAGATTTGAAAGGGGCCATGGAGGGATTCAACAATAGATATGAGGATCTTGAAATTGACAAATCCGATGGAGGCTGCTGACTGGAGGATGAATGGATGTTAATGATGGTGGGGTAGAAAATGGAATCTTAGTATTATTGCAGTGCAGAAGGAGAGCATTCTGCCCGATGTATGTACAAACATGCAGTTGATGCAGAAGTAGGTTAGATTAGACTATTTACATTGTGGAAACAGGCCCTTCGGCCCAACAAGACCACACCAACCCTCCCACCCGGACGAACCAACCCAACCAACCTGTAGCACAGCATTTCAACTCCCCCTCCCACTCCACCGAGGATATGCAGGTCATTGGACTCATCCACCGCCAAACCACAACAACCCAACGGTCGGAGGAGGAGCGTCTTATCTTCCGACTGGGAACCCTCCAACCACAGGGGATGAACTTGGACTTCACCAGTTTCTTCATCCCCCCTCCCCCCACCTTGTCTCAGCCGAATCCCTCCAGCCCGGCACCGCCTTGGATGCTGCCTGACCTGCTGTGCTGTTCCAGCAATAAAGTTTCAACTTTGATCTCCAGCATCTGCAGACCTCACTTTCTCCTCCGAATAGCAACCCACCCAGACCCGTTCCCCTACATTTACCCCTTCACCTAACACTACGGGCAATTTAGCATGGCCAATTCACCTGACCTGCATATCTATGGACTGTGGGAGGAAACCCACGCAGACACGGGGAGAACATGCAGACTCCAGTTGCCCGAGGTGGGAATTGAACCTGGGTCTCTGGCGCGATGAGGCAGCAGTGCTAGTCACTGTGCCGGTGTTTAGCCCTTCATGTCTGTGCAGCATTCAATAAGATGCCAGATAGTTTGTTTATGTTTTGAATTTCATATTTCTACCTACCTTTGATTCCCCTGCCTAATTAAAAATATATCTACTACTACCTTAAAAAGATTCACTGACTTGCCTTCTGAGAATTCCAAAACTACACAACCATCAGAAAGAGAAAAATCCTAATCTCTACCCCAGATGGGCAATACTGGTTTGGAGGATTTTCTTCCTCTTTGGAGGAAACATTGAATAGATAGGGCCTGTACTTTTTTAGAATTTAGGAGAATGAGAAGCAATCTTATTGGGCTTGACAGTGTAGTTGCCAAAAGGTTGTTCCCTCCTGTGGGAGAGTAGGACCAGTGTATACTTTAGAGTAAGGGGTTGCCCATTCAAGATTGATATGAGGAATTTTTTCGCGGAGGGTATTGAATTAGTTAATTTTTTTTTAAGTGGAGGACTGTACAGACTGGATTGTTAAAAATATTCAAGACTTAAACGTAGGAACATGGACCGTAAAGATTGTCGGATCAGCTGTGATCCTATTAAATAGTGGAGCAGGTTCAAACCTAATTTGTATGATCTTGTGGATCAAATGGCAAACATTTATTCTGATGAAGTCATAGCACTGCTGACTTCACTTTAAAATAGGTCATTGGCCGTGACATAAAAATGTTACTAATTCATTTCTATTGAGCAAAGAAACATGCCACTCCTTTAAGGGCACAATATTTTCTACAATTTATTTGTAAGTTGGTATTTTCCCAGTAGAACACAACCACCAGCATTCGCTCCCTGCTAAGCAACTCTAGGAAACAAAGCAGCCGACAGAGACACAATATTTGGACCATTTTGCTCCCTTCCCATCCCCTGACTCCTTTTCACCAACCGGATTCATTCCTCCCATTGACCAACTAGGTTGTATCCTCTACCTGTCTTCACTTATCCCCACTACAGCACCCGGCCGCCGCCACCCCCTTTATCTGTAGCTCCCACTATACTCACCCTCCAGTACTGAAGAAGGGTTACACACGAAACATTGACTTCTCCACGTCCTGGTGCTGCCTGGCTTGCTGTGTTCTTCTAGCCTCCTGCTTGCCTATACATTATGTCTTGTCTCATTATGTCAACTTCTAAAATTTTTGGGTTTTTTTTCCTTGTGCTAAAACTTTCAAAGTCTTTCCTCTTCTATTGCCTTGCATGTTTATGAAATAACTCCTTTACCTGCCACGCTTGCGTGTTAAATAATTAATATTCTAAGGAATTGAATCAAATTGTTATCAAATTCTCTTTCCCCAGAGGAAGTACCATTTTACTTATCATCCTACATTGGGCTTAGCAATTGGGAATGATGACTCTAGTTTAAGTGGCTGGACTTTTCCATTTCCTGGAGTATTTTTATTAGATGATTTTGTAAATGAAGAGGAGGAAACCAAGCTGGTGAACCTGATGGATAATGATGAATGGAAGCCTTCACAATCTGGACGCAAGAAACAGGTAGGTTTTCCTGGTGCATTAAAAAAAATGCTATGTATGGGTCAGTGTTAGAACGTTGTTTATATATTCAGCTTAACAACATTTTTTTGTATGAATCTCAATATGATGTGTTAACTTATGACAGATTCAGCATAGACCAGCCTGTGCAATACCTCCCATTACACTAAGAACTAGTAGGGGAGTCCCAAATACCTGAATGGCAATATACTCTTGCATTTCAAACTGATCACTAATACAAATCAAACTTTGGATTAAGGTATTCTGCTACCAACTCTAAAAGAAAATATGCACTTGTATTTAGACTGATCTTTCCACGTTTCCTGGTTTGGAATTTTTTTCCTGTGTTCTGTGATTTCTTCAATCTCATGGGATGTGATGTTGAACACCGCATCAACTAACTGGAAGCATTCCCTTGAGTTTTCACTTTTCTGTTTTGTGAATATTTTTGTTTGAACAATTAAGAGTTGAGGGAGTTCCTGAGATTGGCAACAATAAGCAAATGCCACTAAGATGCACAACCTTAATCAAATTCTAGTTATTTCGAATGTAATCTATATCCTTCAGTATTACTGTTTAACATTACTGGTAATTTCACTCCGGAATCCATTTGTGACAAGTCATATTTGACTTCCTTATCAGAGCAAACCCGAAGTAATCTTGCATGGGCAATTTTTTGTTTGAAAAACAGGGTTTAATGAATAGCTCATTGTGTGGTCTAATGAACATTAGTGTGTAAGTCTGACTAGTTAATCAGGAAAGTGAAGCAATCTGCAGTTAGTTTAGCAAGGTTGCATTTCTGATATCATTATGATTGCCATAAACTGAAATATTTTGCATTTTCTTTGTAACATTTGCATCATCAGGCCTTTCCAAAGTACTGCTCTTTGAAGTGTTGCTACTGTTGTAATTTAGGGAAAGGGGACAGCCAAACAAAAAATAATAATCACAATAGGCAGTTTCCTTTTTGAGAGACTGATTGAGGGTTAAATGGCAAAACTGGCAGAACTCTTCTGCTGTCCAAAGGATAAGAACCCTGGTACTTTCACAACCACCTGAGAGAACAAATAGCAGTTTCCTGTCTCAACCAAAAGATTGTTTTTCCAACACTGCAGCACACGCCCTACATCAATTATTTACTCTACAATACTTTGTATATCCCCAAGTGGAAGATACAGTGCCTTATCTCAGAAAATTAAGTAAACCTGCTTTGTATTGTTTCCTGTGATATTAAAACTTTCAAAATTGGCTTTGCTGTTTTTTTTGCTCTTTCAAAACATTTTCTGAAAAACGTTTTCACATTTAGAAGTACTTGGTAATTGCTAACAATGCATAGATAATTTTCTTAGGTCTTGGTGTATTATTACGTATTTTTTCCTTTGTCAATATGCAGGACTATGGTCCAAAGGTGAATTTTAAAAAGCACAAGTTGAAAGTGGGAAGCTTCAGTGGCCTACCATGCTTCAGCCATTTCCTCCTAAACCGAATGATACAGTATCCTGTGTTGAAAAGCTTTCTGCCTGTGGAGCAATGTAACCTGGATTATAGACCGGAACGTGGCTCTTCCATTGACTCACACTTTGATGACTGGTGGTTATGGGGTGAGCGTTTGGTCAGCCTGAACCTGTTGTCTGAAACTATATTATCAATGTCTTGTGACTCAGAGGATCTCATCCAGCTACATCATAATATGGTGTGCAATGCACAGTCCTGTGATCCAGTATCTGATCATTCAGAGAGCCTTTGTAATTTCCATGATGATAATACTCAAGTTCTTTGCACGGATAACTGTAGTGTGAAAATCACTAGTGACACCTGTCAAAGGCATGTCCCTTACAAAGACGTAGAGGTAGCCATACATTTGCCAAGGAGATCTTTAATTGCTTTATATGGAGAAGCACGATATACATGGAAACATGGCATAAACAGGCAAGATATTAAATCAAGGCGGATCTGCAGTACCTTTAGAGAGCTATCCGAAGAGTTCAACCGTGGAGGGAATCAAGAGGCATTGGGAAGAGAACTCCTGGACCTCGCACTGAGCTTTCAAGGTGTTCCTGTATGAAATTACTGTTATAAAACATCAAGTACAAGTATTCTTCATTACAAACTCAGCTTTGGGATAGCTACAAAACAAAAAAAGTCCCACCTTCCTAATGCTGTGGTCTAGATCATGTGTCCGAACCTTTGCAGCATTGTAAAGGTTTCATTAGGGTTATACAAGAGTAAAAAGAGATTTTGCATCTGATCTTTTTTCTGCTATACCATTGAAAAACAGCTGTCAACTACTGATCTTGTCCCTTTTAAGCAAACAGCCTTTTGTCAGAAATTATGGCATCAGAGTCATGCTTTGGCACAGTTATCCACTAATGTACTGTGCACACTAGCCAAAACAAGGCTTTTATTAGTGAGGGAGATGATACGTGAAGCATATGTAGAGAATCTATAATCTATTCAATCCACATTTAGTGGAAATAGGTGATGGTTTGAGTGTTGACTTGTTATGAAATTACTGTCAATTTTTAATTAATGAACTAGGTATGCAGTTCAAATTATGCTAACCTGTCAAATGTTTCCTCAGAAACCACTGATTGTGGCTTTCTCAAAGCAGGGAGGTAGTGATCAATTTTACATTCAAATGTTTAGATTTTAATTTGAATAAATGCTAATATTGTAAATTAATTTTGTGCTCGAATTAAACTTTGTCATTAGTGTAATTAAAGTTAATATTTTCGAATTCTGTCCAACAAGCTTACATTAAGTAATTTTGAATTGAGAATTAGTTTGTTGATTAGATAATCACAGTTTCTAAAATATCAGTTCTTTTAGAATGGTTCAATTCTCTGTCATGTACATTTTTTGGGTTAACACCCTACCTAGCTAGCAAAGATCAGCAACGTCTTTGATTACCTATCCCTTCTGTGTGTCTGGGCCCCACTCTTTCTACTCTTGTCATTAGCACAAATGCCACCCTTTCCCAGCTATTTTCAATTCTGACTCAAAATGTTAACTCTATTCAAAGTTTGGGTGAAGATTTGTAGCTCAGGTGCTTGTTGTTGTGGTTCTGTTCGCCGAGCTGGAAATTTTTGTTGCAAACGTTTCGTCCCCTGTCTAGGTGACATCCTCAGTGCTTGGGAGCCTCCTGTGAAGCGCTTCTGTGGGGTTTCCTCCGGCATTCATAGTGGCCTGTCCCAGCCACACGTAGGGGTATGGGTGGGTTACGCTTCGGCGGGTCGGTGTGGACTTGTTGGGCCGAAGGGCCTGTTTCCACACTGTAAAGTAATCTAATCTAATCTAATATACCGGCCACTACAGCGGACAGCTGAAACTGACAACCGGAAGCGGCAGGGACAGGCCACTATAAATGCCGGAGGAAACACCACAGAAGCGCTTCACAGAAGGCTCCCAAGCACTGAGGATGTCACCTAGACAGGGGACGAAACGTTTGCAACAAAAATTTCCAGCTCGGCGAACAGAACCACAACAGTTAACTCTGTTTTTCTCCCTCTGCTGAGTTTCTCCAACACCAGTTTTGTTTAAGCTTCACCTGCCTTCCTGATGTTAACCTCTAGTCTTCCACATATACATTTTCAATATTGATTCAGTTCTGTCCACTGAGATACACTATTGTATATAGCAAGTAAGATACATCTTAATTATGGGAGTAGGTGACACTCCATTAACTATGAGTAACTATGACTCTTCAGGATGGGTCTCTCATGGAAGCCTCACCTCACTGATTACCTCTGTGGGAGTTTTGCTGTGATTTTTGTCTACCAAAATGATAGTCATGCATCCCCACTGGCGTTGCCAGAAACAGCAGTGAAACTAGCCGACCAAGAGACCTAGAAAAATCATGAGGCAATTGTGTGCACATGGAGGAGGACACCAAGCAGTGTGAGTTGTCACTCTCAGAAAGCACAGCATATGGAGGGTTTGAATAGCTCACGCATCTTGGTGGGATGTATCTCTGATTTTAAAAAAACCTTCCCATGGGTGTGAATGTGGTAGCATGGTGTGAAAAATGCTGATACCACACAAGTTCCAACAAGACTCAGTGCTGGCAAGAGGTCTGTCTCTACACAGACAGAAGAAATGGAAATGAGACCCATAAGACTGTGGTGCATTCCTATGTAGGCCTGATCCGGGAATCAGGTCAGGAGGATCAGGAGTTCCAGTAGATACAGCCAAACACATGATGGTAAAATATGTTTAGGCAGCCCACAACAGATTAACAACACCATCAAAACACACATCTTCTATTACAAGGAATTGGGAAGGGTAACTTCAACTGAAGGGAGTTGGCAATATTCTCAGCAATGAAACAGCCAATATGACCGCCTACATGGAAACAGTCCTCATTGAACTGATATATGAAAAAACTGCTATTAATAAAGCTAAGATGGATTATTTTGAACACTCGAACTCTGCATTTGACATTAGGCACTTCTCATGTCCATATGGATGAAAAACATCAGTTTAAGAACATACAACAAAGTGCTCCAAGTTATAGAGTCTAATCCCGTTTGCCAACATTTAGTCCATATCGTTGTCAATCCTTCCTATTGATATACGACTCCAGATGCCTTTTATATATCATAATTGTACCAGCTTCCATCACTTCCTGTAGTAACTAATACCATACATGAACTGCATGAAAAGTCCCTTGTAGATCTTTCCCTTCTTATGTTAAACCTATGTTGTCTAGTTTTGGACACCCCTATGCTGGGGAAACGACCTTGGCTATTCACCCTATCAATATCCCTTATGATTTTATAAACTTATATAAGGTCACCCTTCAGCCTTCATTGCTGCAGGGAAAATAGCACCAGCCTATTCAGCCTCTTCCCCATAGCTCAAACCCTCCAAACCTGGCAACAGCCTTGTAAATCTTCTCTGAATCCTTCCAAGGTTAACAACGTCTTTCCTGTAGAAGGGATACCAGAATTGAACATTATTTCAAAAGAGGGCGAACCAATGTCTCGTACAGCCGGAACATGACCTCCCAACTCCAATACTCAATGCGTTCACCAATAAAAGCAAGAGTATCAAACACCACCTTCGCTACCAAGTCAAGAGGGTGGTGCTGGAAAAGCAAAGCAGGTCAGGCTGCATCCGATGAGCAGGAGAATCAACGTTTCGGGCAAGAGGCCTTCTTCAGGAATGAGCCGAAGGGGTGAAGAGAAATGGATGGGGGAGGGCGGTGGGGCTGGGGAAGGTAGTTGAGAATGTGATAGGTCGATGGAGGTGCGGGTAATGGTGATGGGTCGGAGAGAAGGGTGGAGCAGATACATGGGAAGGAAGATGGACAGGTAGGACAGGTCATGAGAGCAGTGCCGACTTGAAAGGTTGGATGTGGGATAAGGTGGGGGGAGGGGAAATGAGGAAACTGGTAAAGTCCTCATTGATGTTGTGTGGTTGGAGGGTCCCAAAGTGGAACCTTCACTGTATTCACTACCTTGTTTACTTGTGACTCCACTTCCAAGGAAGTATCAACCTGCACCCCAAGGTCTCTGTTCAGCAACACTCCCCAATACCTCCTGATGAAGGGCTCCTGCCCGAAACGTCGATTTTCCTGCTCCACGGATGCTGCCTGACCTGATGTGCATTTCCAGCACCACTCTAATCTTGACAATACTCCCCAGCACCCTACCGTTACCATCTGGAGGAATACCTAGCACAGCAGGAGGAAGGTCAAGTGACAAATAGCCCATGTCACTAAGATGTGGTGACAAGAGTAGAAAATACCACATGCTAAGTGCAAAGATGGAGGACCTGCCAAACAAACCAGGGCCTTCTCATGCTCCAAATGAGAGTTAATATTCTCGTTGAGAAACACATCTTCTCCATCAACTGGAACAGCAATATGTGGGATGTTCATTTGTAAATAAAGAGGTCGCCAGCTTCCTTACCACAAAAACACTCAAGCAAATTTCTGACAAGTGCATGTGTTGCAGGGAATCAGCGTGGTAGCGCAACTACCAACCCCTGACAAGATTGAAGACAACGCTATGGACATCGGTCCATTTGACTAAGCTGGAGGAGGTTACCCAATAAACGAAAAAGGATCATTTGACATCTGGCCTGTAATCCCAAAAATTGTGATGATGACAATCAAACAATCCAGCATGAAGAAATATTAAATAAGAAGGGTGATCCCAAAGTCAGAGTGCAGGGGTTAAGTCTTATGGACCAGTCATTGACTTTCTAATGACTTAACACCAGGTTATAATCCAACAGGTGTAGTATGAGAGGGGGAAAGAATACCAACAATTTATTAGCAGAATGGTAGCTCCCTAACCACAGTGGTTAGCACTGCTGCCTCGCAGCGCCAGAGACCCGGGTTCAATTCCCGCCTCAGGTGACTGACTGTGTGGAGTTTGCATGTTCTCCCCGTGTCTGCGTGGGTTTCCTCCGGGTGCTCCAGTTTCCTCCCACAGTCCAAAGATGTGCAGGTCAGGTGAATTGGCCATGCTAAATTGCCCGTAGTGTTAGGTAAGGGGTAAATGTAGGGGTATGGGTGGGTTACGCTTTGGCGGGTCGGTGTGGACTTGTTGGGCCGAAGGGCCTGTTTCCACACTGTAAAGTAATCTAATCTAATCTAAAACTGGCTGCCCCCTATTGAATCTTTATTCAGTTAGAAAAGAGACACCAGTTTCTATTGATTAAAATGCGAAGTCCAGATTTCTTTCAAGTCATTAATAAAACCTTCATCTTGGGACAATGTACTGTATACATTGTACTGGAATCAGGCTGGTTTTACTTTTTGAACAAGATTGAATATATCTGCAACTACACAATAAGTTTTATTGTTTAAAAAAAAACCTGTTTCCAGTTTAAAACACAGATGGAGTGTAAGCATGGCCTCGCACCTAAAAAGTATTGTCTGACCTGAGATATCAGCTTTGTATACACTGATAAAACTTTTAATTATCTCAGGACACAGATTTGAAAAAAATTTGGATTTTGGATTTTAAATAATAGAAACTGGTGTCTCTTTTCTAACTGATTAAAGATTCAACAAAAGGTTGTCAGTTTTAGGGTAGCTACCTTTGCTGCTTATAAATTCTGTGTCAGTATTCCTTCCCTCTCTCATACTCCGCCTGAGGAAGGAGCAGAGTTTTGTAAGCTCGTGTTTTCATATAAGCCTGTCAGACTATAACCTGGTATGTGATTTTTTTTGGACATTGTCCAACCCTGTTCACCACCAACATTTCCACAACATTTCTAGTGACTGGAGGTGAACAGCACAAAACTACTCCCAGGCCAATAGAACGTATCTCAAGATAGATTAAAACTATATGGACACAAAAAGAATATGGGTGTGAAGAAAGGATGGGCAAGTAAAAGGCACAGCTCAGAGAAGCTCAACTTGTTCTATAAACATAATAATAGGTATCGACTAGCCCTGTAGATTATGGGGATGGCAGCCATAACATTATGTCCTCTTTCGAAGGAGGAGCACAAGCATAATTTAAGTACAATCTGGTCAGTGGTGAACAACAAGGGAAATCTTGACAAATTTACAAAATACTCCAGTCAAAGGGATGACATCCAGTTGTTGCGTCCCATAGAGAACAAGAGGTCAACTCAGCCATCATGGAGATAGACCCAGAGTGCAACTGATCCAGATGGAATGAAATTAGGGGATATTCAAGAATATTCACAATGGGAATGCCAGATGTTTGCCCCAACTCTTTGCCCTGTGGTTAAAAACCAGCACCATCCTGAACTCCCTAAAAAAGATTCAGGCTGGTCTGATTCAAAAAGCAGAAGATGCAGAATGTCTGAGAAACATTGATAACTGGAGGAACATCACTGGTAACCCCAGGATGTAGTGATAACATCACAACACTGGAGAACATTGTTAAAGATACCAAACAGAATAGAAAGAACTTTGTATTTTTGTTGACCTTGTAAAGGCATTTGACTCAGAAGGACATAGACTCATTAGTGCCTTATTAGTAATTTGTCTCCCTAAAACATTCATACAATTAATTAATGACCTAGAAACACACATTGGATTGTGACTGTAATTGAGGAAAACCAAAATCAAAACCAATAAAAATTGGGCATTTAAGCAGGGGACCCTCCAGTTTCCAATATTCTTTAACATTGCCTTGAATCTGTTATTGTGCATCTTGGAGGAAGCCAATTCAGGAGTATCTATTGATATTGAACAGCAAAAGAGTGAATTGCTCCACCCTAGCTTTCACAGACAATTTTGCAGTTTTTAATGACTCGCATGCTGGTATGGTGAAGAACATTAAAACATTAAAGCAGTCCAGGCATATTGTGATAACACGGTCTTACAATTAATATATTGAAGACCCAAAGTTGTCACTTCTGAAGAGAAGATCTTTCTATACAATTGTGAAAAAACGTGGATCACTGAAAATAAATGTTATAGAAATTACTGCCCTGGGGTGATGCAGAGGTACCTTAGTGCCTGAATCGATTCATGGGCAGTGTTGCGGATGTAGATTGGGTGGAAAAGTTTAAGAACTGGATAGCTAACTTGGAATTAGCTGCTCTCTGACCAATTCAAAAGACTGAATGCATAAGAACTCATAACATTCTTAGAATGTATTATTGCTTGATCCTCAGGAAATGTCCCAGAATAGAATTTACAAACTCAACTTAATTGTCCATAATGCAACCAAGAATTCCATCCATTGCCCGCCACATATGTCTGATGGCTTCTTATGTATGAAAAGTAAATATGGTGGACAAGGAATACCTAGGCTAGAGTTACAAATCCCAGCTGCTGCAATTCTGAAACAGGAGTGTCATTGGACGACAGCATAGTGGTTCAGTGGTTAGCACTGCTACCTCACAGTGCCATGTACCTGGGTTCACCTCCAGCCTTGGACACCTGTCTGTGTGGAGTTTGCACATTTTCCACATGTCTGTATGGGTTTCCTCTGGGTGCTCCTGTTTCTTTCCACTGTCCAAAAATGTGCAGGTTAGGTGGATTAGAGGCAAAAAGTGTGCAATTGGAAAGGGTTGGGGAGCAAGAGAGCTGACATTTCAGGCATGAGCCCTTCATCAGGAATTCCTGACTCCTGATGAAGGGCTTATGCCTGAAATGTTGCCAGACTTGCTGTGCTTTTCCAGCGCCGCACTTTTCGACTCCGAGGTCTGCAGATGCTGGAGATCACTTTGGTGGATTGGTCATGCTATATTGCCCACAGTGTCGGGATATGTAAGTTAGGTAGATTAGCCATAGGGGTTGCAGGGATATGGTAAGGGGATGAGTCTGGGTGGGTTGCTCTTCAGAGAGTCGATGTGGACCTGTTGAGCCAAATGGTCTGTTTCAACACTATGGGGATTCTATTCTATTCTAACCAGGGGTTCTTAGATAGTGGGGAATTAGTTCTTCAGCCTTCTGATGTGACAGTTCATCCCTGTTCTTAGTCAGCACCAGAGGTTCCTCCCCCTCCAAGAGATTCAACACATCGATGAGCAACATTAAGACTTATACTGGCACTCTTATGAGTGACCCCCAAAATGTTACATGGCATTTCCATCAGGTAGCAAGTACAAAATAAAGCTGTATTTGCTTGTAGTTGTGAACTATCACCTCCAGGTGTCTCTGGTGATTTTTATTTAGAGCCAAAGAGTCATAGAGATGTACAGTGTGGAAACAGACCCTTCAGTCCAACTAGTCTACATTAACCAGATATCCTAAACTAATCTAGTCCCATTTGCCAGTATTTGGCCCATATCCCTCTAAACCCTTCCTATTCATTGACCCATCCAGCTGCTTTTAAAATGTAGTAAATGTACCAGTCTCCACCACTTCCTCTGTCAGCTCATTCCATACACACACCACCTATTGTCTGAAAAAGCTGCCCCTTAAGTCCCTATTATATCTTTCCCCTCTCACCCTAAACCTATGCCTCTCGTTCTGGACTCCCTCACCCCAGAGAAAATACCTTGTTTATTTAGCCTATCCATGTCCCTCATTTTTATAAACCTCTGGAAGGTCACCCCCTCAGCCTCCGACACTCCAGGGAAAACAGCCCCAGCATATTCAGCCCTTCCCCATAGCTCAAATCCTCCAACCCTGGCAACATCCTTGCAAATCTTTTCTGAACCCTTTCAAGTTTCACAATATCTTTCCAATAGGAAGGAGACCAAAACTGCACGCAATATTCCAAATGTGGCCTAACCAATGTCCTGTACAGCTGCAACATGACCTCCCCACTCCTATACGCAATGCTCTGACCAATAAAGGAAAGCATACCAAACGCCTTCTTCACTATCCTATCTATCTGCGACTCCACTTTCAAGGAAATATGAACCTGCAACACTCCCCAGGAGTGTGTAAGTCCTGCTAAGATTTGCTTTTTCAAAATGCACCAGCTTGCATTTATCTAAAATAAATTCTATCTGTCACTCCTCAGCGCATTTGCTCATCTGATCAAGATCCCTTTGTACTCGGAGGTAACCTTCTTTGCTGTCCACTACACCTCCAATTTTGGTATCATCTGCAAACTTACTAATTATACCTTTTATGTTCACATCCAAATCATTTATATAAAGTGACGAAAAGTAGTGGATTCAGCACCAATCCTAGCAGCACACCACTGGTCACAGGCCTCAAGTCTGAAAAGCAACCCACCACCACCACCCTGACTTCTACCTTCGGTCAGTTCTGTATCCAAATGGCTAGATCTCCATGAATTCCATGAGATCTAACCAGTCTCCCATGAGGAACCTTGTCAAATGCCTTACTGAAGTCCATATCGATCAAGTCTACCACTCTGCACTCAATCCTCTTTGTTATTTCTTCAATCAAGTTCGAGAGACATGATTTTTTCCACGCACAAAGCCATGCTGACCAGCCCTAATCAGTCCTTGCCTTTCCAAATAGGAGAGAATCCTGAGGGACAGGATTTACACAAACAACTTGCCTCGCACCAATGTCAGGTTCATTGGTCTATAGTTCCCTGGCTTGTCCTTACCGCCTTTCTGAAATAGTGGCACCACGTTAGCCAACCTCCAGTCTTCCAGCACCTCACCTGTGACTACCAATGATAAAAAAGGGCCCCAGCAATCACTTCCCTAGTTTCCCCACAGAGTTCTAGGGTACACCTGATTAGATCCTGGGGAGTTATCCACCTTTATGTGTTTCAAGACATCTAGCACCTTCTCCTTGGTAGTATGGACATTTTTCAAGATGTCACCATTTATTTCCCCACATTCCATATCTTCCATGTCCTTCTTCACATGAAACACTGGTGCAAAAATACTCGTTTAATATCTCCCCCATCACCTGCAGTTTCACACATTGTCTGCCTTGACGATCTTTGAGGGATCTTATTTTCTCTCTCTAGTTACCCTTCTGTCCTTAATGTATTTATAAAATCCCTTTGGATTCTTCTTAATCCTATTTTCCAAAATTCTCTCATGTCCCTTTCTGCCCTCCTGATTTCTCTTAAGTATACTCCTACTGCCTTCATAACTAAGCATTCAGTCAATCTCTGCTGTCTATACCGGACATATGTTTCCTTCTTTTCTTAACCAAAACCTCAATTTCTCTAGTCATCCAGCATTCCCTACACCTACCAGCCTTTCCTTTCACCCTAACAGGAATATACTTTCTCTGGACTCTCGTTATCTCATTTCTAAAGACTTCCCATTTTCCAGCCATCCCTTTACCTGCGAACATCTGCCCCCAATCAGCTTTTGAAAGTTCTTACCTACTACCGTCAAAATTAGCCTTTCTTCAATTTAGAACTTCAACTTTTAGATCTGGTCTATCCTTTTCCATCACTATTTTAAAACTAATAGAATTATGGTTGCTGGCCCCAAAGTGCTCCTTCACTAACACCTCAGTCACCTGCCCTGCCTTATTTCCCAAGAGTAGGTCAAGTTTTGCACCTTCTCTAGTAGGTACATACTGAATCAGAACATTTTCTTGTACACACTATGCCATAACACTATGCCAGTTTCTGTCTATGTTTCGAAAGTTAAAATCCCCTACTATAACCATGGTATTATTCTTACAGATAATCAAAATTTCCTTACAAGTTTGTTTCTCAATTTCCCACTGACGATTAGGGGGTCTATAATATAGTCTCAGTAAGGTGATCATTCCTTTCTTATTCCTCAGTTCCACCCAAATAACTTGCTTGGATGTATTCCCAAGAATATCATCCCTAAGTACAGTAGTATCCCTTATCAAAAAGGCCACTCCCCCTCCTCTCTTGCCCCTTTTCGATCCTTCCTATAGGATTTGTATCCTAGAACATTAAGCTGCCAGTCAAAGAGATGTACAGCACAGAAACAGACCCTTCAGTCCAACCCATCTATGCTGACCAGATATCCCTACCCAACCTGCCAGCACTCAGCCCATATCACTCCAAACCCTTCCTATTCATATACCCAGGCAAATGCCTTTTAAATGTTACAATTGTACTGGCATCCACCACTTCCTCTAGCAGCTCATTCCATACATGTACCTCCCTCTGCGTGAAAAAGTTGCTCCTTAGGTCTCTTTTATATCTTTCCCCTCTCACCCTAAACCTATGCCCTTTAGTTCTGGACTCCCCGACCCCAGGGAAAAGACTGTCTATTTATCATATCCATGCCTCTCATTATATTGTAAACCTCTTTAAGGTCACCCCTCAACCTCCGACGCTCCAGGGAAAACAGCCCCAGCCTGTTCAGCCTCTCCCTATAGCTCAAATCCTCCAACCCTGGCAACCTGTCCATCCCTGTGCTATGTTTCTATAATTACAGTAGTAGATGTCGGATGGAAGTTGAATCAGGAGCTGAAATTGGCCTGTCGCAAAGATGTTACTACAGTTGTTATGGGGGATTTCAACATGCAGGTAGACTGGGAGAATCAAGATGGTATTGGACCTCAAGAAAGAGACTTTGTGGAGTGCCTCCGAGATGGATTCTTAGAACAGCTGGTGCTGGAGCCTACCAGGGAGAAGGCAATTCTGGATCTGGTATTGTGCAATGAACCATAATTGATCAGGGACCTCGAAGTGAAGGAGCCATTGGGAAGTAGTGACCATAATACAATAAGCTTCAATCTGCAATTTGAGGGGGAGAGGGTACAATCGGAAGTGTCAATATTTCTGTTGAATAAAGGGAACTATGGAGCTATGAGGGAGGAGCTGGCCAAAGTACAATGGTGCAATATCTTAGCAGGGATGACAGTGGAGGAACAATGGCAGATATTTCTGTGTATAATGCAGAAGATGCAGGATCAGTTCATTCCAAAAAGGAAGAAAAATCCTAGGAGGAGGCATGGG
>NC_057737.1:40933782-40946950 GCF_004010195.1 Chiloscyllium plagiosum | reverse complement strand
GTTTCAGCTCCCCTCCCAGTATCACCTCCCCTCCCAGTATCATCTCCCCTCCCAGTGTCAGCTCCCCTCCCAGTATTATCTCCCCTCCAAGTTTCTGCTCCACTCCCAGTATGGTCTCCCCTCCCAGTGTCTGCTCCCCTTCCAGCGTCAGTTCCACCCAGTGTCAGTTCCCCTCCCAATATCAGCTCTGCTACTTGTGTTGATGTCGTCTAATGACAGCTCCCCTCTTGGATTCACTACCTATCACAGTGTCAGCCTCATTTTTGATGTTCAACTCCTCCCTGATGTTTAGAACAGCAAGAATAGAAGCACGAGTAGTCCAAGCCATTCAATACAAACAGAGCAGACCTTTGACTCCAACTCCCTTGTACCTACTCCCTGTATCCCTTGTTTCTGGAGAGAGATGAAAATTCAATTTATTTCCACCTTAAATGTATGTTAGTCCCTTGATACATGTAACAGAGAATTTAATATAATCAGATCCTGCTATTAAACATGACAGGACCTCTGGGGGACCTTTTCTTGCCAAGTTTCTCAGACATTAAATCATTACACCAAATTTCTCCAAATTTGAGGAAAGACATTCTGGCTATTGAGGGAGTGCAGTGTAGGTTCACGAGGTCAATTCCTGGAATGGCGGGACTACCTTACGCTGAAAGACTAGAGAGACTGGGCTTGTATACCCTTGAGTTTAGAAGACTGAGAGGGGATTTGATTGAGACATAAGATTATTAAAGGATTGGACACTTTGGAGGCAGGAAACATGTTTCCACTGATGGGTGAGTGCTGAACCAGAGGTCACAGCTTAAAAATACAGGGTAGACCATTTAGGACAGAGATGAGGAGAAACTTCTTCACCCAGAGAGTGGTGGCTGAGTGTAATGCTCTGCCCCAGAGGGCAGTGGAGGCCCAGTCTCTGGATTCATTTAAGAAAGAGTTGGATAGAGCTCTCAAGGATAGTGGAATCAAGGGTTATGGAGATAAGGCAGGAAGAGGATACTGATTAAGCATGATCATATTGAATAGTGGTGCAGACTCGAAGGGCAGAATGGCCTACTCCTGCACCTATTGTCTATGGTCTACTATGATATCTTAGTCCCATGTTCCTAGCCTGAATTCATCTGCCTTCCCTGTATGGCCTCTTGCATTGAAGTAAATGCAATTTAATTTATCAGTCCTACCTGGTCCTCGGTTCCTGCCTGCCCTGACTTGCTCCCTTTCCCGTTATATCTTGAAGCTCTATTAATTTAACTTTAAGTCAAGTCATTAATTTCCAGGTATTCTTTCTGCATTATTTTTGAAGTGGTTCTCTGTCTTTCCCCTTCACCTAACTTTACTACTGTACATTTCTTTGATCTCATCAGGTAGCTCAGCCGCGTCTCTGCCAGATCATTGTCAAAGCCATTGCTTCCCAGTTCAGCACTCTTGCAGCCATTTCCTGGCCTCCACAGCAAAACTACTGGAGTATAGTAAGATAGATACTGAAATATTTAGAGTGGAAAGGTATATTTGCTTTCTATTACATAAATCATCTCAACATGAAACTCAAACAGAATGTTATTTTGGGGGGGAGCATAGAAAAGGTCATTCTAGAATTTTTATCCACTTGTGGGACACTGATATCACTGGCTGGCCAGTTATGTATTGGCCTTCCCTCACTGCCCTTGAACGGAGTGGCTTGCTCGGCATTTTAGAGGGCAGTTAAGAGTCAACCACATTGTTGTGGGTCTGGACTCACGTGTAGCCCAGACCAGGTGACGATGGCAGATTTCCTTCCTTCGAGGTCATTGGTGAGCCAGGTGTGTTTTTCCAACAATTGGCAATGGCTTCATGGTCATCAGTAGATCCTTAATTCCAGTTTTTTTTAAAAATTGAATTCACATTCATCCATCTGCTGTGGTGGGATTTGAACCCAGGTCCCCAGAACATTACCTGAGTTTCTGGAATAATAGTCTAGCATAATTACACCAGGCCATCATTTCCTTGCTTACGCCTGTTCCCTTCCCTGTAACAGTATTTTTACACTCTGGTTTTAAAAAGAAATAATTATACTAATAAGAGAAGTATACCTGTCCAGTTATTAAATTCCACATGACATGTCAAAGTACTTTACAGCCAAATTATGTTGTGATACATCTTCAGGGCAGGTGGAATTTGAACCCATAACACTACCTCTGCAATACAAGACCCTCACACTTTTGTAGGTAAATATGACACCAAAATGCACATAGCAAGATCTCAAATTGTACAATGAGATGAATAAAAATTCAATCTTGTTGAGGTGGTGCTGCTATTTGAGAAGTAGATGTTGCAGACAATATTAAAACTTCCTTACGTACATGTCATGCTGTGGAATCTCAATCTGCCTGTACGGGCTAAAAAGATTTAAGGTTAAATTTGCCTTGACTCAAACTAACAATTTCCTCATTAACTCAGAAGTTGTGGGTCTAAAGTGCACTCTAGATGATGTAATCGAAACTGACACATCAAGAATAGTACTGGAAGGCTTTTTCTTCCCCCAATCAGACTTTAAATTGAGGCCCTATCATCGTAAGTAAAAGTTCCCATTGTACCATACAAAGAACAGGAATGTTCTGTGTTTTGACTTTTTTTTCTTTCAACATCTTTAACAATAGAGATCATCATTATGACATTTCTGTTTGTGGGAACCTCGTGTGTGGAAATGGCTGTTCATTTCCTACATTAATAAAATGACTGTGCTTTTAAAAAGACCTCATTAGCTGTAAAGCATTTGGAATGCTGTGGTCATGAAAAGTTTACAAATGTAAATCTTATGTTATCCACCTACAAGACCACTTTAGTTCTGAAGTATGGTACCAAATGATAAAGAGGAGCAGAGACATAAGTATTTTTTAAAAGACAACTTGGGAACTAGTGTAAGATTTTGAAATATATGTGTCGAACTCATTAATCAATTATTCCAGCATATGCTGCAACCTTGAATGTTTCTTCTGCCTCCTCCATGCCTACTTTTTTAACCAAGACACCCGCCCACACACTGAGGATCCCTTCTCCCACCTCCAACACACCCCATCCACCTGGACACCCAGTGCTGGCCTGCTACCCGCCCTTGACCTCTTCATTTCAAACTGCCGCCGTGACATCGACCGCCTCAACCTGTCCAATCACCTCACCCACTCCAACCTCTCACCCTCAATGCTCAGCCCACCACTCCGTCTGCTCCAATCCCAACCTCACCATCAAACCCACACCACACAGTAGTAGTGTGGCTCACAGACCTCTACACCGCTGAAGCCAGACACTAACTTGCAGACACCTCCTCCTACTGCCCCCTTGATCACGACCTCACCTCCCATCACCAAAACATCATCTCCCAGATCATCCACAACTTCATCACCTCTGGGGATCTCGGATCCACAGCCTCCAACCTCATTGTCCATGAGCCCCGCACTGCCTGATTCTACCTTCTTCCTAAGATTCACAAACCTGATTGCCCCGATCGACCCATTGTCTCAGCCTGTGCCTGTCCCACTGAGCTCATCTCCTCCTACTTCGACACTGTCCTGTCCCCCTTAGTCCAGAAACTGCCCATCTACATTTGTTAAACTACCCATGCCCTTCACCTCCTTCAAGATTAGTTTCCCTGGCCCCCAACACCTCATCTTCACCATGGACATCCAGTCCCTGTACACATCAATCCACCATGATGAAGGTCTCCAAGCCCTCCGTTTCTTGGTCCTCACCTTCCACACCACCAAACTCCACATACAATGCATCATCCTCCACCACCTCCAAACGGACCCCACCAGAGATATATTTCCCTCCCCACACCTATCAGCATTCCGAAAAAGACCATTCCCTCTGCAACTCCCTTGTCAGGTCCACACACCCCACCAGCCCACACCTGGCACCTTCCTTGCCACCACAGGAAGTGCAAAACTGCACCCACACTACTCCCCTCACCTCCATCCAAGGCCCCAAGGGATCCTTCCGCATCCATTAGAAAGTCATCTGCACCTCTCCTAATGTCATCTATTGCTTCTGTTGCACCCAGTCTGGTCTCCTCTAAATCGGGGAGACAGGACACCTTCTTGAGGATCATTTCAGAGAACATCTCTGGGGCACCTGCACCCACCAACCCCACAGCCCCGTGGATGAATACTTCAACTCCTCCTCCCACTCTGTCAAGGACATGCATGTCCTGGGCCTCCTCCACCGCTAAACCATTACCATCCAATGCCTGGAGGAGGAATGCCTCATATTCCACCTTGGGACCCTGCAATCACACTGTGGATTTCAACAGCTTCCTTATTGCCCCTCCCCCCACATTATCCCAGCCCCAAGCCTCCAACCCAGCACTGCCCTCCAGACCCTCATCCACCTATTGCTTTCCCAGCTACCTCCCCCCAACCCTACCCCCTCCCATTTATCTCTCAGCCCCAACCCATAAACCTCATTCCTGAAGAAGGGCTTATGCCCGAAATATCATTCTCCTACTCCTTAGATGCTGCCTGACCTGCTGTGCTTTTTCAGCACCACACTCTTAACTCTGAGCTTCGGGCAGTCCTCACTTTCTCCTAGCTGGAATAATTGTGTAAATAACATAGCTGCTTAAGTGAACATTGTACCACTTCAGAAAAATAAGGTGGTGATTACAAAACTGCAACAGAATACAATTAGATGAAACACTGGCACATTTCCAAGAAAAGTTTACCTTTTTTAAAATCCCAGCTGTCTCTTTGTGCCAGAATAGTGCTGTAGTGATTTCATCTCAGATTAAAAATTTTCTACCCCTACAGATTTATAACTCGCCTAATCCTTTTCACTGTCATAATCGTTTTGAAGAGAAATGTATTTGCACCTAATGATTGGATTTACCAGGATCCTACTGCTAACCCTTGTACCAGTCTGCGCTGTATTCGTGAACGCAGCATTCATTCCAAGTGATAATTTGCATTAAAAATAATCTTCCGGACACGAATTTTCCCATCAGCCTTGCACAATTATTCGATTGTGCTATAGCATGACCCCGAACTGAGAGTGCATCTGCGAAACCAACATTGACAAGAGCATGAAATAAAGTAGACAAATGGGAACAGCGGCCCGCTTCGTCATTCCTAAACGTGCCAAGTTGATTATGCACTCGAATAAAAATAGAAATACTGCGGATTCTGGAGATTTCGAAATAAAAAAAATAGTGCTGGAGAGTTAATGTTTCGAGTTTAGTATGACTCTTGAGAGTTGCTGCCAGACTCTCGAATTTCTCCAGCACTGTTTTATAACTGATTATGCATTTTGTTTTTGTATGTGGTTACTGCTGAAACCTTGATATCTTTATAACTGCAGAGTTCACTTAACGTGGCCTGTGCAATTAAGTCTCCCCTGTTAGACTTGCACAATTATTTCGATAAAGTTTATTACCAAGTTTCGTTTCTTGGCTCGCACCTGACACCAGTCGTCAAGAGAGGGTGCTAACTGCAGCGGGGTCTCATGGGATTTGGAGTTCACAGCGGGCGAAACAGCAGCTAGACTTCCGGTGACTGTGACCGGAAAGGACTGCAGTTCCCAGAAGGCAGTGCGGTCGTTGACACCCTGGAGACGAGGAAAACAGTGGGAGGGAGGAGTTTGGATCGGAAAGTTCTCGGTGTTTGTTGTCGCAGCCGATATTAAACTCTCGGACCCACACGGACATTGACTTCGGGGAGGACGAGGATGGCAACGCCGGGCTTCGGAAACGGAGGGGCTGCTGCTGGAGGTGGAGGAGGCGGCGGCGGCCTCGGTGCCAGTGGCTCGGCTTTCTCCGTCAGCCCCTTCCCTGTGTCGGGCTCCGGAGCCGGCCTGGCTCCGCTGGTCGCCGTGTGGGAGTGGGAAGACGAGGCGGGCCGTTGGAGGCCCTACAGCAGCCGTGTGAGCGAGCACATCGAGCGCAGCCTCCAGCATTTACAAGGAGCGGCTGCGGCTAAAGGAATCAGCAGCATCTCCCTGGGCCAGGCCGAGCCTAGGCTGGCCCCCTACATCATCGATATCCCCACACTCACCCAGTTCCGACAGGACACAGGTAAGACCAGCCCCTCGCTCCCACAAACACTCAGCAAGATCCGATCAGTACTGCCTTCACTGCTGTCCAGAAGCGTACTGATCCTTGCCAGTCCTCAGCTTCACTTTTGGTGTTGCTGTCAGTTGTTCATTCTGTGGACCTAAATGTTCATTTAAAAAGGTGCAGATCTCTTTCTTAATGCCTGCATTTCTTCAGTAAATTGCATTCGATTTAAGTCTGAGGTGTTTTGACTGAAACGAGGTTCCGTTTTCGAACAACATTTATGTATTTGGAGCTCATTTCTCCCAAAATTATGAAGAAATCAAACATTAGCCATATTAAAGATTAAAACTTTTCCATCGCACCATAGTTTGTCTGGACTATCAAAACTAACGAATAGGTATGTTAATATTTAATTGCGAGACTAATCATTTCAATTAGTTTCCCTGGTAATAGTTACCATTGTGATTAGGCTGTATATTTCAGATTTCCCCCCTCCCTGTTTCAGAGATACTGAGGTAGTGGTAATATCACTGGATTGTTGGTCCAGAAGTGCTGACTGTTGCCCCAGAGAAATGGATTCTAATCCCAGGGTTGGAAGTTTGAATTTAAGTTCAGTTAAATAATTCAAAAGGGGATTGTGCGACAACACAACTCCAACATTATTTTAAAAACCTATCTGGTTTGTTAATGGCATTGATAAAGAAAATCTGCCACCTTAACCTGGCCTGTGTGTGACTCCATACTCACAGCAGCGTGGTTTAATTTGAACTGCCCTGTGAAATGGCATAGCAAGCCACTCAATTTAAGGGTGATTAGGGATGGGCAACAAATACTAATTTTGTCATTGATACCTACTGCTCATGAAATTAAAAAAAAGGAACTTTCTTTGGTATCTTCCCATAGTTGCAACTAAGATTGGAGAAATTGGGTTCTTAGCACTCTGACCTTAAGTTGACATTCTGCGATTCTGCTGTGCTGTGGAAATCTATTAACTTGCAATAGTACGTAATGATCCATTTTTCAGGGATTTTAAGTCTGAAATGAAGCAAGACAAATGTATACTTTCTCAAGTCAAACATAAGATTCCTTATTTGCATTTGTGATTTTAGATCTAGACTTAAACTGATATGAGTAATGATTCAAACACTTAATGTAAAGATGTGCATTCACAAAGCTGAATAGGTTGAGGTATGTTGTCAGTACCTCTTCCACAAGGGAACTATTGAATTGCTTGTATATGACCAGAAAACTGAAGGTGTTTGCAACCTTAAAGCTGGCTGTCAAGAAAGTTAAATGCTCCCTACAGCGAACAGTCCCTACAGAAATCTTAATTGTCATGTCAAAACTACAGTTTTCACTGTTCAAATTTAGAATCTTTCTACACCTTCATCTTAATATTGAAATCTGGCATGAGGGAATTTATTTGGCTTGACTATTCAACCACGAGACAAAAGGCACCTTCAGCCTTGCACAGCACAACACAAACAGGCTTTCTCTGGGTGGATGAGAAGAGAACAAATAAAGCTGCCTTAGGCTTTTGACTTCCATTTTAAATTGAAATGCAATCTGTAGCTTAAAAATTTAGTTTTGATTTTTTTAACATGAGTTGCCATGTACTTTGTTAAATTATAGTTGTTTGAGAGTTTTTCATATGTTTGATTAACAAAGACCAATAATTTGACAAAGAATCCCTATAGTGTGGAAACAGGCCCTTCATAGATGTTAAAACATTGCTTTAACATTTGAGACCTGTTTTGCTGAGGCATTAGATTGCAAGAATGTTCATTTTTATAGTAACTTTCATACCATGTACATCCCAAAGTTGGCTGCATTACCTTTTGCATGTAGGTGTTCTTACCAAACAGGCGAAAGTGGGTACTGCAGATGCTGGAGATTAGAGTCAAGGTTAGAGTGGTGCTGGAAAAGCATAACAGGTCAGGCAGCATCCAAGGGGCAGGAAAATTCATGTTTCAGGCAAAAGCCCTTCTTCAGGAATGAGGCTGGGAGCCTCGGGGGTGGAGAGATAAATGAGGTGGGAGTGGCTGGGGGACGGTAGCTGAGAGCACAGTAAGGTGGAGGGGAAGGTGATAGGGTGGGAAGGAAGATTGACAGGTCATGGGGACTGTGTTGAACTGGAAGGTTGGAACTGGGGTAAGGTGAGGGATGGGGAAATGAGGAAACTGGTGAAGTCCACTGATGCCGTGCGGTTGAAGGGTCCTGAGGCGGAAGCAAAGACGTTGGGTGGTGAGGGAATGGCGATGGAGGAGGCCCAGGACCTGCGTGTCTTTGGCAGAGTGGGAAGGGGAGTTGAAATGTTCAGCCAGGGGCGGTGGGGTTGATTGGCGTGGTGTCCCGGAGGTGTTCTCTGAAGCGCTCTGCAAGGAGGTGGCTAATCTCCCCAATGTAGAGGAGACCGCATCGCGAGCAACAGATACAGTAAATGACACATGTGGAAGTGCAAGTGAAGCTTTGGATGTCGAAGGTTCCCTTGGGGAGTTGGACAGAAGTGAGGGAGGAGGTGTGGGCGCAGGTTTTGCACGTACGGCGGTGGCAGAGGAAGGTGCCAGGAGGGGAGGGTGGGCTGTTGGGGGTTTGGACCAAACCAGGTAATCACGGATGGAACAATCTTTATGGAAAGCGTATAGGGATGAGGAGGGAAAGATATCTCTGGTGGTGGGGTCTGTTTGTAGGTGGCGAAAATGGTGGAGGATGATGCAATGTATACGGAGGTTGGTGGGTTGGAAGGTGAGGACTGGGGAGGTTCTGTCCCTATTGCAGTTGGAGGGGTGGAGTTCAATGACGGAGTTGCAGGATGTGGATGAGATGTGTTGGAGGGCATATTCAACCACGTGGGAGGGGAAATTGCGGTCTTTAAAGAAGGAGGCCATTTGTGTGTTCTATGGTGGAACTGGTCCTCCTGGGACCAGAATCAGCGGATGCGGAGGAATTGGGAATAGGGGATGACATTTTTGCAGGAGGCAGGGTCGGAGGAGGTGTAATCCAGATAGCTGTGGGAGTCGGTGGGTTTATAATGTTAAGTCAGTTACCGTTGCTGGAGATGGAGAGGTCCAGGAAAGAAGGCGAGGTGTCAGAGATAGGCCAGGTGGACCTAAGGTCAGGGTGGAATGTGTTGATGAACTGTTCAATCTCCTCGCGGGAGCATGAGGTGGTGCCAATGCAGTCATCAAAGTAGCAGAGGAAGAAGTGGGGAGTGTTGCCAGTGTAACTCTGGAAGATGAACTGTTCTATGTAGCCAACAAAGAGACAGGCATAGCTGGGGCCCATGTGTGTGCCCATGGATACCCCTATCGTCTGGAGGAAGTGGGAGGATTGGAAGAATAAATTGTTGAGGGTGAGGGACCAGTTCAGCCAAATAAATAAATGAATGTGTCAGTGGCAGAGTACTGGTGGGGACGTTGGGAGAGGAAGAAATGGAGAGTTTGGAGGCAGGTCATGGGTGGAGGTGCAGAGGGACTGGATGTCTATAGTGAAGCTGAGGCATTGGGGGCCAGGGAAACGGAAGTCTTCGAGTTGATGGAGGTGTGGGTGGTGTCCCAAATGTATGTGGGGAGTTCCTGGACCAGTGGGGATCGGACAGTATCGACGTAGGTGGAGATGAGTTCAATGGGGCAGGAGCAGGCTGAGACAATGGGTTGGCTGGGGTGGTCAGGCTTGTGGATCTTGGGTAAGAGGTAGAATCGGGTGGTGCGGGGTTCCCAAACTGAGGGTGGATGCTGGGGGTGGGAGATCTCCTGAGGTGATGAGGTTGTGTGTGGTCTGGGAGATGGAGGGGTGGGGTCATGGTCAAGAGGGTGGTAGGAGGAGGTGTTTTCGAGTTGGCATCTGGCTTTAGCAGTGTAGAGGTCAGTGTGCCAAACTACCACTGCACCCCCCCCCATCCTCTACTTTGATGGTGAGGTTGGGTTTGAAGCTGAAGGAGTAGAGAGTTGCACGTTATGAGGATGAGAGAGCGGAGGGGGGTAGACAGGCTGAGGCAGTTGATGTCTTGGTGGTAGTTGGAAATAGAGGTCAAGGGCAGGTTACAGACTGGCATGGGGCGTCCAGGTGGATGGACTGTGTTGGAGGTGGGCAAAGGGGTCCTTGGAAGGTGGGTAGGGGTCTTGATTGAAAAGGTAAGCTCGGAGGCGAGTTTACCAAACACAACAGTCAAAACGCACAAACAAAAACAGAAGTTGCTGGAGAAACTCAGCAACTCTGGCAGCATCTGTGAAGAGAAAAAGTTAATGTTTCGAGTCCATTGACCCTTGTGCAGACCTCAAATCAGTGGTCTTAACTTGTTATTTTATTATAATAAAGTCCCACAAACAGAAATTTTACTGGAAACAAAGGATAAATATTGTCTAGATCCCAGGCATATTTCTCTGCTCTTCAAAAGGGAGTCAAGATGTCAGTTTAACATCTTAATCAAAAGACAACCTCTGCCAGTGAGACTTCTTCAGTATGCACCTAATTGTCAGCCTACATTACACACTCAACTCCTGCTTACTTAGAGTCATAGAAATGTACAGCACGGATAAACACAGGTTTTCTGATTTCAGAAGTGAACATGCTACCAGTAAATCCAGGTTGATATAAGTAGGCTGCTGATTTTATAAAGATCCTATTTTTAAAAAATATTTTCTTTAGGAATTGGTGGAACTTACTAGTTCCATAGTCACAGTTAGAAATTCACACATGGTGTATTTGGCCTGCGTAACTCCTCCACGGGAGTTTAGCGTGGCCTCAAACATTGATTGCTGTAGCTGGCATTGAGTAGATTATAGGAACTGTGGCTTGTATATTGGTTCCAACACACAATAACGTTTTGTTCCCAAGATCGTTAAGTCAAATCTTATACGAGACTTTCGTTTCACCTGTTTGTGCCATCTAATCTATCAATAATAAATTCACGAGTCTTATTTGTAATTTTTGATTATTAAACACTGAGTAGTTTTTAACATAAACTGGAAGGATCGCTTTCAATCCCTGTTATCCAATTTCTTGTAACCTATTACTGCTGAAATCAATTATTTTCTTAATCATTATGGGATATAAACATTGTTGCCATGGCCAGCATTTGATCTACATCTCAGTTTGCTGCTGAGAAGGTGCTGGTGATATCCTTCTAAGTCAAGATGGAGTGTGGAGGAGAGTCTGCAGGTAGTGGTGTACCTGTGTGTTAGCTGCCCTTGTCCTATCAGCTAGCAAAGGCAATGATCCAGAACCTCATTTTATATTGGAATACATCCATCCCATGATAATCACATTTACTTTTCTGTATATTTGATGGAAGACTTCTCAATCTGTCTTGTTCTGGATGTTTACATTGTGGGCTCCTGTCTAAGCCTGAATGTAGTGCTAGGGAGGCAAAGCCACCAACCATCATCACCCAAACACCAGATGACCTGGGTGTGAACACCCCTTAGTGGCAGTAGCAAATAGCATAGAGTTAACCACAAGACAAGCATAACGAAGCATTATTTAGATGTTATCTAGCTTTCCAATTATGTTTCCATTTCTTTTAAGCATTTAATGTTACTTAATTGTGAAATCATTTCTAAAACCACCTTAAAAGTTTAATGTCAAAATCTAGTTTGCTTTTGCTCAATTTTTTTTAAATGATTTCGAGTGAATGAATATGGGTGAGTGATGTGCATGGATAAGAGGGTAGATGGTAGATGAAGACCAGATGAGGTTGAAGTGTTTGGAAGAGAATCGGCTGGGGGTGGGGGGAATATTGGGCATGAGTATCAGGCTCAGTGGTTAGTATTGCTGCCTTGCAGTACCAAGGACCTGGGTTCAATTCCAGCCTCGATGACTGTCTATGTGGAATTTGCACATTCTCTCCATGTCTGCGTGGATTTCCTCTGGGTGCCCTGGTTTCCTCCCATAGTCCAAAGTTGTGTGGGTTAGGTGGATTAGATATGCTAAATTGTCCATAGTGTCCAGGGATGTGCAGGCTAGGTGGATCAGCCATGGGAAAATGGGGATAGGATAGACTGGTCTTGATGGATGTTCTTCAAGGGTCGGTGTGGATTTGATGGGCCAAATGGCCTGCTTCTACACTGTAGGTGTTCTGTAATATTTCTGTAATTGGTAGTGATTGGATAGGTGTGGTCTGGGGTTGAGGACAAATAGATTGAAATCCAGTCAGGTTAAGTCAAGAGGGGAGATGATGTCCAAGGTAATTGGGATTTGGGCGAATGGAATTGTTTTGTGGGGATGGTTAATCTTGAGTGGAGTTGGCGTTATGATATGGAGACAGACAGTCAAACCAAATCAGCCTTTCTCCCTTTATATTCGCAACATAGTAAAATTAAACTGTCAAAGACCCTCCGTAGTTACTACAGTGGTTCCCTGATCAGACTTTTTGAATAACCAATTCCAGAGTTTTTGAATAACCAATTCCAGACAATGGTTTTGTATCTCAAACAATAATGCACCCTACACAATAACTTTAGCAGAGAAAAAATTAAACACAGGGAAACTCATTAATGTCTATCCTTTAAATCCAAAATATTTGTGAACAAGGGCTAAAAGCAAAAGACAGTCAGACTGACAAACAGAGTTAAGGGGGTAAATAAAAAGAAAATAACAAACAGGCCAGATTATTAGATTATTTAAATGGCTTTCATGATGCATTGTTTAACAGGCATAGTGTGAAATCCTTGGTTGTTCTCTTTTGGAACTGCTGATTAAGGTCATCACCTCTTCACCCAGGTGTACGTAGCAATAGTACTAACCTTGTTGTGGTTCTGTTCGCCGAGCTGGAAGTTTTTGTTGCAAACGTTTCGTCCCCTGGCTAGGCGACATCATCAGTGCTTGGGAGCCTCCTGCAAAGCGCTTCTTTGATGTTTCCTCCGGTGTTTATAGTGGCCTGTCCCTGCCGCTTCCGGTTGTCAGTTTCAGCTGTCCGCTGTAGTGGTTGGTATATTGGGTCCAGGTCGATGTGTTTGTTGATGGAGTTTGTGGATGAATGCCATGCCTCTAGGAATTCCCTGGCTGTTCTCTGTCTGGCTTGCCCTATGATAGTAGTGTTGCCCCAGTCGAATTCATGTTGCTTGTTGCCCGACACCACAACTATCATAGGGCAAGCCAGACAGAGAACAGCCAGGGAATTCCTAGAGGCATGGCATTCACCCACAA
>NC_057737.1:40931234-40932897 GCF_004010195.1 Chiloscyllium plagiosum | reverse complement strand
AGGACTAGTCACACTACCATACATCAGGAGCATCTCGGAACTGACAGCCAGACTACTGCGACCCCTAGGACTCATAACGGCACACAAACCAACAGCCACGCTCAGACAGCAACTCACCAGAACGAAGGACCCGATATCCAACATAAGCAAGACAAATGTAGTGTACAAAATACCATGCAAGGACTGCACTAATCACTATATAGGACAAACAGGAAGACAGCTAACAATCCGCATACATGAACATCAACTAGCCACGAAACAACACGACCAGCTATCCTTAGTAGCCCCACATGCAGACAACAAGCAACGTGAATTCGACTGGGGCAACACTACTATCATAGGGCAAGCCAGACAGAGAACAGCCAGGGAATTCCTAGAGGCATGGCATTCATCCACAAACTCCATCAACAAACACATCGACCTGGACCCAATATACCAACCACTACAGTGGACAGCTGAAACTGACAACCGGAAGTGGCAGGGACAGACCACTATAAACACCGGAGGAAACATCAAAGAAGCGCTTTGCAGGAGGCTCCCAAGCACTGATGATGTCGCCTAGCCAGGGGACGAAACGTTTGCAACAAAAACTTCCAGCTCGGTGAACAGAACCACAACAACGAGCACCCGAGCTACAAATCTTCACACAAACTTTGAGTACTAACCTTGCTTTCTATTCTTTTGGTTTCTGGAGGCGAGTGTGAGAGATTAAGCAGAGACCTTTTTTCATTTGTTCGCTTGTGGACTTTGGGAGTTACTGGCTGGTCAACATTTATTGTCTGTACAAAGTTGCACCTGAGACGGTAGTGGTGAACTTTCATGCAATGATAGTGAAGGAATGGTGATTATATTCCCAAGTCAGGATGGGGTAAGTGGCTTGGAGGGGAACTTGCAGGTAATTGTTTTCCCAAGTAACTGCTGCCCTTGTCCATCCACATGGAAGTAGCTGTGGTTTGGAAGATGCTGCCTAAGGATTTTTGGTGAAGTCTTCATGCTGTGTTGTCAGCAGTCAAGATCATCATCTCAGAAAACACTTGAGAAAAAACAACTTCAATTCTACCCTGATGGACTGAGTGCCTACCCAAGGCCTCAGTTGCCATTCAATAACTGGCACTTGCCTAAATATATGGCCTCTTTTAGACTTGCCAAAACTCATTCCACTCTACTGTCCTCGTTAGTAGTCAACTTCTCCTCCTATCTGTTTAAACAGTGTTCTTCCTGGGGTTGCTGTGTCTGTAAGAACCTTTTTGATCAAGACTCAGCCTGCAGTGAGCCTCCAGACCTGGTGTCTCTGATTCTAACACCAAGCTGGGATCTTTTTGGAGGCCTCCAGATGCCAAGTAATTGCCTGTTGGAACTTGCAGAAGGATGCCTGCAGTCAGCTGTGTTGATACTTCCTCATGGTCTTAATTTGCAACATCAGTCAATGTAGTTGCAACAGTTAAACTCCAGTTAGAAAATGTGGGTATATTGCTTTGGAAGGAAGCTCTCCACTTCTCGAAGGGGTTTTGTTAAGTTATCTTATATATTTGTTCATGGGTATGGGGCATCACTGGTTAGGCCAGCATTTATTGCCTAACCCTAATTTTCCAAAGGCCAGTTAAGATTCAAACATATTGCTGTGGAGTCGCATGTAAAACAGACTAGGCAAGGATGGCAGTCG
>NC_057737.1:40891341-40930734 GCF_004010195.1 Chiloscyllium plagiosum | reverse complement strand
GGACAGTGCTGAGCTGGAAGTTTGGAACTAGGGCGAGTTGGGGGAAGGGGAAATGAGGAAACTGTTGAAGTCCACGTTGTGCCCTGGGGTTGAAGTGTTCGGAGGCGGAAGAGGAGGCATTCTTCCTCCAGACGTCTGGTGGTGAGGGAGCGGCGGTGAAGGAGGTCCAGGACCTCCATGTCCTCAGCAGAGTGGGAGGGGGAGTTGAAATGTTGGGCCTGGGGCGGTGTGGTTGATTGGTGCAGGATGATGTTGATGACAGGATGTTGATAGTGAGAGATTCAACTATGGCATTGCTGTTGATCATCAAGGGAGATTGTGATATTCTCTCATTATCTGGAACATGTAAGATTTATGATGCCCTTGACCCTTAATAGCCCACATTAGAATGTTGTTTGGGTCTCATTGCATTTGGGTATCAACTACCTTCACATGAGGAGTTTCACTGTGCAGGCAACAAAATGCTAATAATTGTCCTCAGAAAAACCACAGCCCTCCTTTCTTCTAGAGATATGATTGTAGTAAGTTCAGAGTCGTCTTTCTCCCACAAACACCCTCACGAAAAAAAATTCGCATTTGTGGTTTTGTTAGAGTTTCTTGATATATTTAGTCATCTGTTGGCTTGATCTCAACGGCAATCACTCTCAACCTTAGCTTGAATTCAGGTTTTTATTGTTGAGGTATTAATAACAGTGTAACCCTCCATGTTTTACCTCTGCACAACTTCTTTCAGCTTCTATACATTCTGGCAACTGGAAAGCTGTTATTATCAGATTTTATGGATTTGGTCCACAAAGCACCATGAATCATTTATTTGTGCATTTGTAAGGGAAGTGAACCATATTGGTTAATGGGGTGAATTTAAAGCCTGAAGTTGGCTGTAGTCCAACCTTTATGACCAAGCTGTTCCTAGTTGGGTGTTTCATGTCTTTACTAGCCATTTTTTTTTCTTCAAAAAGTGAACATTTATAAATTCTTCTTCTGTTCCTTTTTTTTTACTGCCCTCTAGATCCTGGCTCACCAGTGATAACAATACCTCTGTTATCATCTTAGCTTGTCAGTTTTGAATCCAGTCAAAATTTCTTTTGACTTAATTTTATAGAATATTTGTAGCATAGAAGGAGGCCACATCACACTGTGTAACTGGCCTGGTACCACTCCCCTTTCTTTTCTCCATTGCGTAGCACAATTTTCTTTTCAAAAAATAAACATTTCCCATTAGAAAGCAATAATTGAACCTGCCTCCACCATCCTGTCAGGCAGTGCATTCCACCCAATGTATAATGTAATCATTCTTTCAGTTACTGTTGGTTCTTTGCTATTTACCTAAAATTATTGTCCTTTCATTCTCAACTCTGCTGATGGGAACATCTTCTCCTTCTCCAAGCTGTCCAGACCTGGTGTGATACTGAATACCCCAAACAAATCTCCTCTCAGCCTTAATTGAAGTCTCCCACCATCTTGGAACAATTCTTGTAAATATTTCTGTACCCTTTGCAGTGGCTCCACATCATTCATAAACCATGATGCCCAGAATTGAATACAATGCTCCAGTTGAAGAAAGAACAGTGTCTGAGAAAGGATTAGAATAACTCTTCGCCACTAATCTCTCTCTTGTCACTCAGCCAACTTTAAATCCATGCTGCTTTAGTTTCTTTAGGACTTTAGGCACAGTGGTTAGCACTGCTGCCTCACAGCACCACTGAGGGTTTGATTCCAGCCTCAGATGACTGTCCGTGTGGAGTTTGCACATTTTCCCTGTGTCTGCATGGGTTTTCTCTGGGTGCTCCAGTTTCCTTCCACAGTCCAAAGATGTGCGGGTTAGGTGGATTGGCCATGCTAAGATTGCCCAGAGTGTCCAGGGATGTGCAAGTTAGGTCGATTAGCCATGGGAAATAGAGATTTGCAGGTATACGGTAAGGGGTGAGACTCTGTGGGATGCTCTTCAGCGGGTTGGTCTGGACTCAAATGGCCTGCTTCTACATTATAGGGATTCCACAATAACCATAGTTTCTAATTTTTATTATTATCTCAGCAATTGTTTTCTTTTGTATTTCTGTGTTGGAGCCTTCTTTCTCCCCTAATATGGGTGATCCAGAGGAAGAAGTGATTTTGTTGCAGTTTATCTAATGATTTGTGAGAAGGAACCTGATCTCTTTGCTTTTTTTATTGCATATGTTTAAAATCCTCAGTCATCCTCTATAGACTGTACCCTAGGTGATCTTTATCCCTTCCTCTTCAGCTTGCTCCAGCTGTATAAGCCCCTTCTGATTCTCAGCTTCTATTTATATTCTATTTCTTCATTGGAGCAAGAGCCTTTAGCAGCTTTGGTTGCTCTCTACAGTTCCCTTTTTAAATATTTCCCCTTTCCCCCCTTTAAATGCTTTCAAAGTCCATCTCTGTAATTACATTTTTTTTACCTCTTCTAATTGCTTGCTCTTAAAATCCATTTTAGTTTCTTACCATCTGTAAAGAGTCTTGGAATGTTAGCCTACGTTGGATTTGCTGTGCTGTTTCATGTTTCTCTCTATTGCCCTTTGTCAGCAATTTTGTGAATGTATATTTTCCGATTCCTTTTTATAACGGTTTGCTAACAGTATTTTTTTCAACCTGTATTCCCAAAGCACTATTAAGTTTTGCCTAACGTGGTGAAAACCGACGTAAAGACAAAGTGCTGGTAAAACAACTTAAAAGAAACCTGGCTGCAATGTTCACCCTTTTTCAGAACTCTTATGTTTAGCCTGCAGTGATGACATTTCACTTGTAGCATTGCTGTTGTTACTGAGAAACTGTTAACCTCCTCCACATAGTATCGATAAAATAATAGATGGCATTGTTCTGTCTAAGTCTGAAATTATTTCTTCTGTGCAATTATTATAAACTATTACTTCAGGAATGTACTAATAAGTTAGTGCTGACTTGTAGGATTTTCTGCAGCTGAAATAATTTAAATTCCAAATGGAACAACACTGGTACACTTTCAACACCAGATAGGAATGTGTCTTGTGGTCCAATTTGCTGCACAGCAAAACAAGTTTATTATGTTTTGATAGGATCTAATGTAAGTGGGTTAAAGTTATAAGGTTATGAATTTGAACCTCGCGTCAGGGCCTGAGCAAAAATTAAAGTTACAATGCTTCATAGGCAGTGCCTTTCCCATTCATTAGGTGTACTCTTCTGATTGTTCAGATGGATATTAAAGATTTGTGCTGCAATTGGAAGACTGGGGTGATCTTCTAGCACCATTTTAACCAAATGTGATGTCAAGGAGCCCAAGCAAAATTGAAGTTAGTGGGAATCTGTATAAAATTTTTAATGACTGAAGTCAAGTTGGGCATAAAGGTACAAAAACAGAAACTGCTGGAGAAATTGAATAGGTCTGGTAGCATTTGTGGGGAGAAAGCAGTTAATGTTTCGATTCCGGTGACTCCTAGTCAACGGACTTAAAATGTTAACTGTTTTCTCCCTACAGATAATGCTAGACCTGCTGAATTTCTCCAACAATATCTGTTTTTGTTTCAGATCTCCAACATCTGCAGTTCTTTGTATTATTTTTGATGTAAAGAAAGATGGATATAATTGTTGGGAGCTTCAGGACACTGGAGGAGTTCCTCAGGATGATACTGTAGGCCTGGTCATCTTCAGCTGCTCCATCAATGACACTCATTGCATGATTGCTATTCCATTCGCATTTCCTCAGAAGCTGAAGCACTCTGTAATCATATACAGCAAAACCTGGATAACATTCAAACTTCCCACTTATGCAGTGGGAATATCACTTCCCACCTAAGTGCCATGCAATGACCATTGTCCTTTGACATTCTAACAGCATTGCACCATCAACATGTTGGAGTTTACGAAAGACCAGAAACTAAACTGGATGAGCTCACAAAATTTTTGCAGTGAAAGAACTGGTCAGCTGGGAATTTTAGGCTGAATAACTGACCACCTGACTCCCCAAAGCTTATCCACTCTATGGTTCATAAGCCAGGGGTTTGATGTAATATTTTCGAACTTAATACCAATCAGGGCAAAGCACCCAATCCGTCACCCTAAATGTTCACTTCCTCGAGCATCAATGCACAGTGGTTGCCTTGTGTACCATATACAGAATGTGCTGAAGCAACTCACCAAGATTCCTTCAACAGCATTTTCCAAATCTACGATCTTTGCTGTCCTAGAAGGACGAGGGCAATAAATGCATGGGAACACCATTGCAATTTTCCCCTCCAATCCATACAGCATCTTGACTTGGAAGTATGTCACCATTTCTTCACTGTTACTCAGCCAAGATCCAAGAATGCCCCCATTTCCTTATAGCATTGTAAACTGCAGGAGTTAAAAAAGGCACCCAGCATTACTTTCATGAGGACAATTAAGAATGGGTAATAAATTCTGACTTTGTCCGCAGTGCTTAAATAAAAAAAAATCTGACTTGCATCACTTCTTCCTCAAGCAGCATCAACAATAATACAATTCAACTCATTAGATTGCTTTGCTTTCTGCGGCATAGTTGTCTCATGCACTGACACATCTGCCTACTTCACACCTGTCTGGGTTTCAAAGTGTGATTGTATGCAGTTGAGACATATGCTTTATCAATATTAAAATCTCCTTCATGTTTACACATAATCAAGAACGCTTGAATTTTTGAGTTTGAGAGGTCGGAACATAGGGTATAATGAAATTAATGTAGGAGATGGAAGGTAAGAGATGAAGAAGAGTGAGTAAATGAGGGAAGGGGCAATGAGATGGAGCGATGGCAGAGAAGACAGAAAGGAAAAAGCAGAGGAACAAGATGGTGGTGCAGTGGCAATGTCATTGGACCAAGTAATCCAATCCCCAGCCAAAAGTTCAGAGAAGGTTGGTTTAAGGCTCACTATGACAGATGGTGAAATTTGGACTCACTAACAATCTGAGGGGAAAAAGAACTAGCCTAATGGTGACCATTTACCCATTTTCAACTTGTCATACAAACCCAACTGGCTTGCTAATCTTCTTTCAGGAAGGAAATCTGATGTCTTACCTGGTCTGATCTTTGTGTAAGTGCTGACCCATAGCAATGTAGTTGATTCTTAACTGCCCTCTTGGCCATCGGGGAAAGCCAATAAATGCTGGTCTCACCAGTAATGTCCACAACACAGAAATAAATAAAACTGAGGAAGCTGCTATAAAATCAACCAATGAGGACAAGTAAACAGAGCTAGTAGAAGGCAAGAGTCGTTATGCTATGGATAGTTAGAGGAGACTATTTCCTGATTTCTATTTTCATTTAATTTTTAAGTTTTCACTTGGCAAAATATCTTCAGTTAACCAGTTAGTTATGTGCAGTTTACAAGCTAGCAAAAGTAACAATGGCCTGCAGACAGGAATACTTAATTGCAATTTTGAAACTGAGAAACCAAAACCCCCGAGTGCAATCATATTTTAAAAATACATAAACTTTACAAAATTATGAGCAGATTTATTTTATACCTGAAAAATGGTTTTAATTGCATCCCGTTCAAATTTGAACTTTTTTTGGAAAACAAATGCAAGCAATGCAAGTCTGAGACACTGTATCTGTACAAGCTTCAAATAAATCAATTGAGCACAAGTGCCTTTTCTTAAATATTTGAAAGATTTCATGCAATGTCCATTTTGGCCACCTTGGTTATTTTGAGTGAAACTACAATCACTGAATCCAAAACTACTCCTGTGTCAGGTTGTTGAAACTACATGACATTAGGAGATCTCTGACTGCTTGGTTTTGTTGTGTTTGGGTATCATGTGGGTTCTGAAGCTTGAATTACATAGCCACTAGTGTGAGAATAGACATTTGAAAGCGAAGGTGTATACCCAGTTCTGAAGAAGGCTCACTGAACCTGAAACACTAATTCTGCTTTTTCTTCACAGATGCTGCCAGACCTGCTGAATTTTCCCAGAAATTTCTGTTTTTTCTGTTTCTAATATCCAGCATTTGCAGGGTTTCCCCCCCACAGTTTTAGCATTGAGTTCTGAAGATTCTCTGCAGTTTTTGATCATGCCAAAAACTTTTCTTAAAATTCACCACTTGTAAACATTGTTGAAACATTCTGCAAGTTTAGTTTTTTTGTTTTTCAATATATTTTTGATTTCATTCAAATTTACAAAGGAATTGGCATAGGCAATTAAATTATCAGTTTTAACATTCATTTAGAAAATGACTGATCTATCTTAACTCCTCCAATGTGCTTTGTTTCTCACTCTGTTCGAGTAAAAAGTTACAGGTTTCCTAATATGAAAATAAATCTTCCTGATATCTCAAATTTTGGTGTCATCCTAAGCAACCAAAAAGAGATCAGCTCCAGAAACTTTCCTTTTTGAAAAGCACCACAACCCTGCCCTATTCTCCCTTTTCAGAAAGCTTAAGGTGAGCTGCTTCTAATTTGGGAACTGCATCAAAAGCTTGTATTTTTCATGATTTATGTGCTGCTTTTAAAACAAAGCATTTTCCATGATACTGCACAACTAGATGAAAGAGATTTCAAATTCATCAGGACAGAACGGGACAAACTTCTAATCATTGGTTACCATTGTTAAAGAAAGGAGTGTGTTTCCATATTAGCATGCAGTGTCGGGTTCATCTAAGCAGAGGCGCTGTACGGTGATAATGTCCCTGGACTAATAATCCAGAATGCCTGGCCCATGTTCTACGGCATTGGTCCAAATCCCACTATGGCAGATGGTGAAAATTGAATTCAATTTAACAAAAACCATATAACTACTGGTGATTGTCATGAAAGTACATCTGGTTCATTGATCCCCTTTTAAGGGGAGGAAGTCTGTCTCTTTGCTTAGTGTGGCCTAAATGTGATTCCAGATCGACAGCAATCTGACTCTTGACTGCCTTCTGGGCAATTAGGGGTGGGTAATCCATGCTGGCCTAACCCTCATGACCCCCTCATCCCATGAATGAATATGTTTAACAAATCCTGTTCAGCTTTTTTTTTGGGGGGGAGGGGAGGGGAGAGGGGCCGAACTTTAGCCAAATAGCCTTTCCATGTTAGCCATACCTGCAATCTCTTTGAGAGCTTATTCGACACTAATTTGTACTGAAATAATATGGCAGATTGCCCTTTGAACTCCTTACAGGGGACTGGTTTGAGAGGTGTTTGTAGCACAGTTGTCAAAAAGAAGACTTGTTTTCTATGTAATTCCAAGTCCTGGTAGTGAGGGGCAGGATGCCAATCTAAAATTCGTGACTTGATGGATTTGTCTTCCTATCATATTTTCTAAATGCAGTGAGAAATGTTCATTCTATTTTATGGAATCATAAGAGAAAAAATGGATTTGAACAGTTAGAATAGACTTCTTGACCGTCTAGACAAATACTCCTTGATAGACACGTGGGCTGTATTGTGCAAAACAGTTTACCAGCTATCTGCACACTGACACAGTGGCCTTCACAGGAAACCAGAAAGAATAACAGGAAACCTGTTTATGCAGAGGTGATTGTTGAAACTACAGAATGGTCCAGCTACATGTAGTTATTGTATGTTAGACAGTTGGAAAATGAATTGCATAGATAAATGACAGGTGCTGTGTTTTGGTCGGGCAAGCCAGGGCAGGACTTGTACACCTTAATGTTAAGGTCCTGGGGAGTGTTGCCAAACAGACACCTTGGGCTAGAGGTTCATAGTTCCTGGAAAGCGGAGTTGCAGGTAGTGAGGAAGGTGTTTGGTACAGTTGCGTTAATTGGTCAGTGCAGTTAATTGGTCAGGATAGGAATTGGGAGGTCATGTTGCAGCTTTACAGGATATTGGTTTGGCTACTTTTAGAGTATTGTGTTTTGATTCTTGCCTCCTTACTATAAGTCAAAGGTTGTGACACTTGAAAGGATTCAGAAAAGATGTACAAGGATGTTGCCAGGGTTGGACAGTTTAAGCTATAAGGAGAGGCTGAATAGGCTGGGGCTATTTCCCTGGAGTGTTGGAGGCTGAGGGGTGACCTTATAGAGGTTTATAAAATCATGAAGGTGAATGGCCAAGGTCTTTTATCCAGGGTGGGGGAATCCAAAACTAGAGAGCATAGATTTAATGTGAGAGGGGAAGGATATAAAAGATATAAAAGGAGCAATTTTTTTACGCACAGGATGGTGCATGTATGGAATGAGCTGCCAGAGGAAGTATCGGAGGCTGGTACAATTACAGCATTTAAAAGGCATCTGGATAGGTACTTGAATAGGAATGGTTTAGAGGGATATGGACCACATGCCGACAAATAGGACTAGATTAATTTTGGATATCTGGTTGGCATGGTCGAGTTGGACCGAAGAATCTTTTTCCGTGCTATACATCTCTGATCCTGTCCTGTCAGTGGAGTTGTGATGCATGTGGTTTTATGCAACTGAAAGATAGGCTGAAGATTTGAGTGCTGTTGGGATAGGCCTGTAAAAGCCTGTAGGTTCTGAGTTGATCTGTTATGTCATTATTGCCAGAATGATCTACTGACCCTTAACTTCCCTTCATCAGTGGCTTAGTAAGCGATTCAGTTGAGTCAAGCTATTACAAGTTTGAAACTAAACAGACCATTAGTCTGGGCACTGGACCCACAAGCGTACGCAGACCAGACAAACCTAATGTTATTTTCACCAATATGTCGCAGCTTATCTATAAGACTACACTTCAAATTTTATCATAAGTTCAGAACCTTTTGTTTTGAGAGACTGCAAAAACAAGACATGGATGAGGGAGGAATTGGTTGGGGAATCCTCTCATCAGAGCAGATCCATTTTTTTTCTTTCACCCCTTCATTTACACCCTTTTTAATATCTCTTTCTCCTTTACTGCTATTACCACTAGCCTTTGGCCTTTGTCTTTTGCTTTAGGCAGCCTCACAAACCATTTCACTTGTTCCTTACCCTCTGGCAATAACATTGTAGAATGACACTTTTTCTCTCTACAGATGCTGCCAGGCTGCTGAGTTTCCCCGGCAATTTGATTTTGTTCTTGAAGGGTAGCATTGAGGTTAATCCATACTGATCTAACATTTTATTTAGAGTAAAACATGATAAGCATCTGCATCTTGGTTTCAGTGAGTTTTTTACACCTCAAATTAATGCCCTCCACTTGCATATAATTAAGGAGCAATGTTTGTAATTGAGGAGCAATGTTTACTTTCTACTTTGAGTAAATTCAGAACCGATCCATCTGCTCAAAACTAGGCATTCTGTGGTGCAATAAAGTATCAGTGATGGAGTTCTATTCGATCACCATCTATAATTTCATGACCTAATATTCCTCATTCTATAAATACCATGAGGCCAGGAGGTCAGTCTAGGCTCAATGAAGATAATGTGCCAGCAGCAATGGCAGGCATACTAAATAATGAAGTTTAGGATCATAGGAATTGGGAGCAGGAATAGGCAATTCAGACCTTCAAGCCTGCTCTACCATTTAAAATGATTATGGCTGATCTTATCCTGGTCTCAACTCCATTTTCCTGCCTCCTCCCCAAAGCTCTTTATCCAACTTTTCATCAGAAACTTATCTATTTCTTAATATGTTGAGTGATTCTGCCTCCACATCACTCTGGGGAAGTGAATTCCACAGATTCACAACTGTTTGAGAGATGTAGTTTCTCCTCATGTCAGTTTGAAACTACCTCTTCTCAATCTATGTCCATGTTTGAGACTGATGCACAAAAGGGAACATCTAATCAACATCCACTTGTCAATCCCCTCATTTTATATACCTCAATCAGATCTCCCCTCATTTTTGTGAACTCCAGCAAGTGCAAGTACAAGCCCAAGCTATTCAACCACTCCTCAAATAGCAGCTGTTTCATCCCTGGAATCAATCTGGTGAGACTCCTCTGAACTTCCTCCAGTGCTACCACATCCTTCCTCAAGGAGACCAAAACTGGACACAATACTCCAGGTGTGGTCTCACCAACGCCTTGCATAATTGTAATAACAATTCTTTATTTTGTAATTCAGTCCTTTTGCAATAAGTGTCAGGATTCCACTTGCCTTTCTTATAATGTGCATATGCTGCACCTGCATACCCACTTTCAGCAATTCATGCACAAAGATGCTCAGATCCCTCTGCACTGACGTGCTTTGAATCTGCTTCCCATTTAAATAGTAATTTGCCCTTTTATTTTCTGGCCAAAATGGACAACCTTGAGCGTGTTCACATTAAACTCAATCTGCCACATTCTGGCCCATTCTCATTGCCTAATAATATCCATCTGTTAACTCTTTAACTCTTCATTATAGCCTGCTTTCCCACCTATTTTTGTATCATCTGCAAATTTAGCTATGTGACACTTTGTTCCTGCTTGCAGATCATTTACATAGATTGTAAATAGTTAAGATCCAAGAACTGAATTCTGCGGTACCCCACATTTCACCATCCAGAGAAGGACCTATTTATCCCGACCTTCTGCTTTCTGTTATTCAACCAATCCTCTATTTCCAACCAATAGTGTACCCTTAACACCCTGGATCTAACCTTCTGGATCAGTCTTTCATGTGGCACCTTATCAAATGCCTTTTGGAAATCTAGAGATACCATATCCACTGGTCCTCGTTATCCATCTTGCTGGGTATATCCTCAAAGAACTCCCAAGTTTGTCAAGCACAGCTTGCCCTTTGTGAAACCATGCTGGCTTCAGTGAATTGAGCTTTATTTTTTTTCAAAGGTTCAGTTAACTCCTTTATGATTGACTGCAGGGGTCAAACTAACTGAGCTACAGAATCATAGCGTTGTAGACCATGGAAACAGACCCTTCGTCCAACTTGTCCATGCCAACCATATATCCTAAATTAATCTAGTCCTATTTGCCAGCATTTGACCCATATCGCTCTCTCAACCCTTCCTGTTCATATACCCATCCAGAGACCTTTTTAAATGTTTTTAGTGTATCATCATCTTCCACTTCCTCTGGCAGCTCATTCCATACATACGTCATTTCTGTGTAAAAAGTTGTTCCTCAGGTCCCTTTTTAAATTCTTTTTCTCTCTCGCCTTAAATCTATGGCCTCTAGTTTTGCGCCGCGCCCCCTTTCTTCCCCCCCCCCCCCCAAATCCTGAGGCAAAGACCTTAACTATTCAACCTATCCGTGCCCTTCATGATTTTATAAACCTCTATAATGTCACCCTCCGCCTCTGATCTTCCAAGGAAACACTCCCCAGGACCTTACCTGCATAAGTCCTGCCCTGATGTACCTTTCCAAAATACAGCACCTCCCATTTATTCAAATAGAACTCCATCTACTACTCCTCAGTCCATTGGCCTGATCAACTCTGTTGTACTTTGAGGTAACCACCTACGCTGTCCACTACAACTCCAATTTTGGGGTCATCTGCAACTTACTAATCATACCTTCTATGTTCACATCCAAATAATTTGTATAAATAATAAAAAAATCGGCAGACCTAATACTCATAGTTGTGGTACACCACTGGTCACCGGCCTCCAGTCTGAAAAATAACCCTCCACCACCACCCTCTGTCTTCTACCTTTGAGCAAGTTCTGTATCCAAATGGCTCCTTCTCCCTGTGTTCCATGTGCTGTAACTTTGACCAAGACTCCTTGTGGTAGACTGGTTAGCAAGCACTTTACTGAAGTCCACATAGATCACATCCCAGTCTGCCCTCAATCTTTTTCATTACTACTTCAAAAACTTCAATCAAGTTAGTGAGACATGATTTCCCATGCACAAAGCCATGTTGACTATCCCTAATCATTCCTTGCCTTTCTAAACACATGTAAATTCTATCCCTCAGCATTCCTTCCAACAACTTGCCTGCCATGATGTTATGCTCACAGGTCTATAGTTCCCTGGCTTTTCCTTACCACCTTATATAGTGGCACCATGTTAGCTAACCTCCAGTGTTCTGCTACCTTACCTGTGGCTATTGATCTAAATATCTCAGCAAGGGGCCCAGCAAACACTTCCCTAGTGTCCCACAGAGTTGGAGGGTACACCTGATCGGGTCTTGGGGATTTATCCACCTTCGTGTTTTAAGACGTCCACCACAACCACCTCTGTAATATGGACATTTTTCAAGATGCTGCTATTTATTTCCCCACATTTTATATCTTCTATATCCTTGTCTACAGTAAACACTGATGCAAAATATTCGTTTCGTCCCTCCACCATCTCCTGTGATTTCACACATAGGTGGCCTTGCTGATCTTCACGGGCCCTATTTTCTCCTTAGTTACCATTTTGTCCTTGATGCATTTGTAGAACCCTTTTGGTTTCTCCTTAAACCTATTTACCAAAGCTATCTCACGTCCTCTTTTTGCCTTCCTGATTTCCTCCTTATGTGTATTCCTACTGCCTTTATACTCTTCTAGGGATTCAGTCAATCTCTGCTGTCTATATTTAACACATGCTTCCTTTTCTTAATCAAAACCTCAATTTGCCTAGTCATCCAGCCTTTCCCTTCACTCTAACAGGAATATACTGTCTCGACTCTCGGCATATTTTTGAAGGCTTCCCCATTCCCAGCTGTCCCTTTATCTGCAAACATCCACCTCCAATCAACTTTTGAAAGTTCTTACCTAATACTAGCAAAACTGGCCTTCCTCCAGTTTAGAATTTTGACATTTAAATCAGGTCTATCCTTCTCCATCACTATATTAAAACTAATAGAATTATAGACATTGACTCTAAAATGCTCCCTCATTTCCAATGAAGGGCTTTTGTCTGAAACGTCGATTCTCCTGCTCTTCGAATGCTGCCCGACCCTCTGTGCTTTTACTGCACCACACTTTAGACTCCAGAATGCTCTCCCAGTGACAACTCAGTTGCCTTATTTCCCAAGAGTAGGTAAAGTTTTGCAGCTTCTATAGTAGGTACATCCACATATGGAAACCATCTCTTTTGCCTATCTCTGTTTTTGACTTAAAACTATCACATTAGCATGTTTCCAATCCAATGGTACCTTTCCAGAATCCAGGGAATTTTGGAATATGGTAACTCGTGCATCCACTATCTCTGCTGCCAGCTCCTTTAATACCCCAGGGTGTATGCCAACAGGCCCTGTCATTAATCCCATCCATTTTCTTATACCTTTTCCCTAGTTATAGTAATTTCACCAAGTTCCCCTGTACGAAGTGCAGTTTTTGATAAGAAATTATTCTTTTACCGGAAAGCAGACAAAATTTTGACTAAGTGCCTCTGCCATTTGATTTCCCACTATTACATAGAACAATGCAACGCAGTACAGGCCCTTTGAACCTCGATGGTTCCACAGGTCGGCGCAACAATCTGAAGCCTATCTATTCTACACTATTCCATTTTCATCCATATGTTTATCAATGCCCATTCAAGTGTCCTTAAATTTGTAGAGTCTACTACTGTTGCAGGCAGGGTGTTCCACACCCCTACTGCTCTGTGTAAAGAAACTACCTTTGGCATCTGTCCGATATCTATCACCCCTCAATTTAAAGCTATATCCTCTCGTGCTAGCCATCACCATCCGAGGAAAAAGGCTTTCACTGTCCATCCTGTCTAGCCCTCTGATTATCTTATACGTCTCAATTAAGTAACCGCTCAACTTTCTCTCGAACAAAAACATACTCCAGTCCCTCAGCCTTTCCTCTTTACCAGGCAACATCCTGGTAAATCACCTCTGAACCCTTTCCAGAGCTTCCACATCCTTCCTATAATGTAGTCACCAGAACTGTATGCAATACTCCAAGTGCAGGCACACCAGAGTTTTGTACAGCTGCAACATGGCCTCAAGGCTCCGAAACCCGATCCCTCTACCAATAAAAGCCAACATGCTGTATGCCTTCTTACCAACCTGGGTGGCAACTTTCAGGGATCTATGTACATGAGCACAGAGATTTCTCTGCTCATCTACACTGCCAAGAATCTTGCCATTCACCCAGTACTCTGCATTCCTGTTACTCCTTCCAAAGTGAATCACCTCACACCTTTCCGCATTAAGCTCCATTTGCAACCCCTCAGTCCAGTTCTGCAGCTTATCTCTGTGCATCTATAACCTGCAACTTCCTTCAGCATTATGCACAACCCCACCGACCTTTAGTGTCATCTGCAAATTTACAAACCCATCCTTCTACGCCCTTATCCAGATCATTTATAAAAATGACCAACAGCAGTGGCCCCAAAACAGATCCTTGTGGTATACCACTAATAACTGAACTCCAGGATGAACATTTCCCATCAACCACCATTCTTTGTCTTCTTTCAGCTAGCCAATTTCTGATCCAAATCGCTGAATCACCCTCCATATTTTGTCCAACAGCCTACTGTAGGGAACTTTATCAAATACCTTACTGAAATCCATATACAACACATCAACCACTTTACCCTCATCCACCTGTTTGGTCACCTTCTCAAAGAACTCAATAAGGTTTGTCAAGCACGATATACCCTTCACAACCGTGTTGACGATGCCTAATCAACTTATTCCTTTCTAGATGATTATAAATCCTATCTCTTATAACCTTTTCCATCATTTTACGCACAATCGAAGTAAGGCTCACCGGTCTATAATTACCAGGGTTGTCTCTACTCCCCTTGAACAAGGGGACAACATTTGCTATTCTCTAGTCTTGCATTATTCCTGTAGGCGATGATGATTACCTTGATATTTTTGTCTTCTAAAGGGCCAACATTTATTTTCACTATTCTCTTCCTGTTTATATTGGGTCTTGGGTTGTTTCGCGCTCGCTCATGCTGACACATACACACCCACACATACATCCTCTCACAGACTTATACCCCTTTACAGTCTCGCATGCACGTGTGCACACACTCTCACAGACACTCATACTCGTGCAACCTTCCAACCATGCATGTACACGTATGTAAGTTTGTGGGGGCAAGTTCATACTTGCAGAATTACATTTTATTTTGCTCAAAAACTGCATGAATTCATATAAGATTCTGTAAGTCCCCTTTTTAGAAATAGAATCAGTCTGAACATTGGGGCACAGACAGCCTCACACCTTAAATGAATTATCTGGTCCAACATGGTACCTATTGTTAAAGTTCACTTGAGAATGTAACTTTTTAAAAAAAACAGTTCTGGGATTTACATATGAAAGAACTGAAGCCAACATGGTCATTCTAAAAGATGAGACACTTAACAAACAATCCAGGTCTTTTTCAATATATAATTTCATCTGCATCACACTGTAAACGTTTGCTATAAATTCTGTCTTATGATCTTATATTCCACAACTACCTGATGGAGTAGTGCTTCCAAATAAACCTGTTGGACTATAACCTGGTGTTGTGATTTTCTTTTTAGTTTGTACACCCCAGTCCAACACCGGCATCGCCAAATCATGACTTCCTTTTTATATACTTGGAGAAACTTTTGGTATTAATGCTAGTTTCCCCTTGTGGTTCATCTTGGCTGTTTCAATTTTGTTTTGACTGAGGCTTTGGCGTTCATGTTTTCCCAATCCTCCAGAGTGCCACTAATGTTTGCAGTATGATCTGCCCTAGATTTTGACAATGTGATCCTTGACTTCCTTGTTAAGCCATCGATGATTTTTCACCTTTTTACAATTCCTTTTCCTCTCAGGAAGATACTTTAATTGAAAGGTATTTAGATTCTCCCTAAGAATTTGCTACTATTCTTTAACTTAACTACCCTTTAACATTTTTGCCCAGTCCACTCAGGCCAACTCCTTCCTCAGGTCTGTATAATTATCTTCCCCTACACAAAAACTCTTGTATGAAACAGTGTTTTCACTCTTTGAAACTCTTAGCATGTTGTGGTCACTCCATCCAAGAGGATGCTTAACTACAAGACCATTTATCAATCCTTCCTTGTTACATAATACAAAATCTAATATAGACAGTTCCATGATATGTTGGTGTAAGAAACAATTGTTCTTACATTGTGTGAATCTTTCTTTGAGTAAGCTGTTGTCAACTTTATTAATCCAATCAATATGCATGTTCAGTCACCCATAATTACTGTTATGCCCTTCGCACAACCTCTCATTTCTCTCTGGTTTATACTATGCCCTACTTCTGAAGTACTCTTTGGGGCCCTGTAAATTACTCCTACTAAGGGGTTTCATCCCTTTTATTTCCACCCAGACTGATTCAACATTTTCATCCCTAGCACCAATATCATTTCTTAATGCAGCCTTGATGTCATCCTTAACCAGTAAAGCAACTCAATCTCTTGCTCCTTCTTGTCTGTTCTTTCAGAATACCGAGTACCCTTGGTCATTTAACTCCCAGACCTGATCTTCCTGTAACCATGTTTCAATAGTCCCCACCAGGTTGTGCCCATTTGTCTTAATTTGTGTTGTCACAATGTTTTTTTTTCTCCTAATACTGTGTGCATTTCGTTACAAGATTTTTAAATACATTCTACTGATTTGTCTTTTGCTTTTAACATTGCCTTGTGTACTACGCTTTCCACGCTCTCTATCCTTGTCTGTCGATTCCATATTTATCCTGAACATGAGCGTTATCACTATTATTTATTCCAACTTTCAATGCACATTTTGATCTTTTATGATTTCTTCCCTCACCATGGTATAAGTCTTGAGGCAACAATACAGCATGATTACTAAGCAACAAAAGAAGCATGCTTGAATAGACAGACTGAAATGAATCCTTAAAGAACCCTTGCCCCATCCAATGTTAGAGAATTAAAGAACTAACGAGGGGAGGAGGTGCAACTAATTTTTCCATCCGCAGTAGAGAAATCCAGAAAGTGGCTGCACATGTTGAGACTGAAACACTTTGTAAGTACGAGCAGCCAGAAGTACTAAAGATATGATCCTTCTCTTGAGATCCTCAGAATTTTGTGTTAGTTTGCAGCCAATTCAATTCACTATATTAACTTGTATTTCACAACTTTTCAGATTCAGGCAATCTGTTTGAAGTGCATGCATTTGGTGGTTGGGCTGAACACAAAAGTATGCAGGTTAAGCAACTTTTCCCCCGAGAAGTGTCACTTGTTACTGTGCAATCAGTTCATTAATTTGTGTGATGAATAAGTAATGCTAGACGTTTTTCTGCCTGTTCAATATGGCATTCCCTGTGCCTACAGAGTCACTTCCCAGCTAACAGGACAGACCAATTGAATTATTCCAGATTTGTTCTTCCTGTTACTAACACCAAGTCAGCACACAAGTTGGGGCTGACAGTGGATTCTTTTGAGGAAACGGTCTTAGGAGGTCTGGGATAGTGATGCCTAGGGACTTCTTTATTGATTGTTCACCTCACTTTCAAGTATTGTGGGAAAGGAGAAGGTGCACTTCTAGAAGATGAAACACTTAAGTTACTGCCCAGTGTATTTTAATGAAAAGTGTTGATTATGTACGGTCATGAATACAGTATTGTGCTTTCCTATGTGTTCTGTCTCGATTCTAATTTTGTTTCACAATATTCTTACAGGAAGAATGAGACGAGTTAGGAGGCAACGATATGCTCAGTCATCTGCACCAGGACAAGGATTATTATGGCAGTGGGAAAATGATGAAGGTGGCTGGACAGCCTATGAAACACCCATCTCCATTTTCATAGAGGATTGTCTTATTGCAAACCAGCAGATAGCTGATTTGGGACACTTTGGTTACAGCTACATAGTGAATTTCACCAACTCATGTCAAATAAATAAAACCACTGGGTTCAGAAGACGTGTTCAAAGACTTTCTGATGCACCCTATCCATCAGCTGTTTCTGGCTCGTCGCATGGAAGTCAAATCTGCTCTTGCAACCAATGTTTAGCTTATACTGGCTCTGGGCCTATTTCGAATCGTAGTCGATACACTGTATCCAACTTGGCAGGCCCTTCTACTCAGCTAACTTCTAATAGATCATCTCTAATAATGCCTCATAACCATGGATACTCCCCTTATAACAAGAGACCAGCGTCAGGGGGCCCTATGCCTTTTGTAAATCCCAGTCGGCCGGTTAATGCAGCAGGTATTCCAGGTCAATCTACAACCGCTGGCTCTCAGTTCACCAATGGTTCAAGGTATAGTAATAAACCTTAATGCAGTTGCTTCATTTGCAATCTAAAAGACACTGAATACTCAGTGATACAGAACCTGTCAGCTAAATCAAGGCCTTGTAAATGGAAATATTGAGGATGAATTAGTAGCTCTGGTGATGTTGATGTAAAGGATAATTTAAAAAAAGTATAGTTACATAAAGGGAAAGCAACTGGTTATGATTACAGTTAGTGTACTGTAGGCTGTTTGTGGGTATATTGTCAATGACCACGAGGAAATGGCAGAAGTATTGAGCAATTATTTTACTTTAGTATTCACAGCAGTAAAGCTTAATCAAAACAGCAAGAACTGCAGATGCTGTAAATCAAACAAAAACAGAAGTCCTTGGAAAGGCTCAGCAGGCCTGGCAGCATCTGTGAGAGTTAACGTTTCGGGTCCAATGACCCTTCCTTAGAACTGAGTTAAGAAATTAAGAGGATCATGGACAGGGTGTAAATAAAATTAGTTTATGGGGAAATTAATGGAACTGATGAGTGACAAGTTGCCAGGACTTGACTGTTTTAATCCATGGGTGTTAAAGGAGGTAGCGGAGCACCGTGTCGATGCCATAAACACCATCTTTGAGTTCCCTGTGTTCAGGAGCTGTACCTTTTGGATTGGAAATTTGCTCATGTTACTCTGCCATTTAAGAATGATTTATAGTCAGAAACCAGGGAATTACAGACCAGTTGGCCAAACATCTGGTGGGGAAATTGTTGGAGCCTGTAATCAAGGATAGGGTAACTTAGCACCTTGAAAAATTTTGGTTATTCAAAGAGAGTCGTCATGGATTCATAAGGTAGGTTATGCTTGACAAACTTCAAATTTTTTTTTTTGAAGAGATGACAAAAGTGGTAGACAGAGTTAAGTTGATGGATGTTGTTTATGTGGACTTCCAGAAGATTTTTGACAGCCCCATACAAGATACTGTTAACTAATGTAGGAAAGGGACCTCCATTCTTTACAATATTCATTAACAATTGTAATGGAACTACCCAAAATTTCTGATGGCACAAATTGTAGACCGTGATGACAGCGTAAAATGACAACAGGATGTTGATTAGGTGAATGGGCAAAGCTGCGGCAGTTAGGTCTTGAGTGTGGAGTTATCCATTTCGGACTGAAAAAGGATAGATCAGGGTACTTTATTTTAAAGAAGGCACAAAGTGAAGTACAGTGGATACCCAATAAGATTTGGGGGTTCAGGTGCATAGCTCTATAAAATTGTCAAACAGGTACAGAAAGTAGTCACTAAGGCAAATGGAATGCTGCCCTTCATTTCTAAATGGCTGGAGTGAAGGAGTGCAGATGTTATGCTGCAGTTGGCAAAATCTTAGTTAGACTGTAGTTAGAGTATTGTGAGCAGATCTGGACATCACACATTAGGAAGGATTTTTGGCCCTGGAGGGATGATACCTGGTCTTTGAGGGGGTAAGTTATAAGGAAAGATTAGACAAATTAGGCCTTTATTTTTGAGAATTTAGAAGGGGACAGGGTGATCTATGAGTTAGATTTATTGTCACATGTAGTTACATACAGTAAAAAGTTTATAAGTCACACTTATAGTGCCATCTTAGGTATAAAGGTAAGATTCTTGAGTACAAATTCTTGGGGGGGAGGAATTAGAAAAATTAAAAAATAAAAAGTCCACATTATTGAACTTCAAAAGTACAAAATCATAGTAATAAATTAGAAAGATGAAGAAATAAGAAGTTGTTAATAATCTTTCCATGATAATACAATAAAATAAAGAATTTAAGACAAAGTCCACTTAATCCATTTCATGGCACTAGGCTTGAGGACCTGACCCTCAGGTTTTTAGGTTAATAGCAGGGGCAGACAGAGTAGATTAAAATAAACTATTTCCACTGACTCAAGATTTAAGAAACCGGGCATAGTGTAAGAATTAGGGACAGGCCATTCTGAGAGATGTTAGAAATTACTTCTACACACAGTAGTGGTGATTTGGAACTCTCTTTCTCAAACGGTGGTCATTCAATCGTTAAATTTAAATCTGAGATATGGGTGCAAGGCAGGCAGTTTGGAGTTAGGTCACCGATCAGCCATGATCGTACTGAACGATGGAACAAACACAAGGAGCTGATTGGCCTACTCTTTTTCCTATATTCCTATTGAAGAAAGTCACTGAAATAATGGCAAAACTGTTAGTGCTGCTTTTCCCTAAATCTTTGTCTTCTCTGACAAAATATATTTTTCTATATTCTGACTATGGGAGTACATAGAACAGTTGTGCGTTGTAGCAAGTGTAAGATGCTATGGGAAGCTACATAATGATGTGTCCAAATGGTGTAACACTTTGGTTTAAACCAGATTTATCTCCATGTGTATGATAGCACCTTTACATAATTTAAAAGTCCAAAGTTTTTGACAAATTGTAAAATTGTAAAAAAGAATTAGAATTTTAACACAACCACATGGTGGTCTGTGTGTTAGTGTCTGACTTAAGTTTCATGGAATGTTGGGACATGCCAGAGTTTATGTAACATTGTATGGTTCCACTAGGGCAATGCAGCAAATACAACAGGTGCAGTAGGATTCTGTGTTACTGTGAGCTTAGGAAAATTGAGGCCAGTATTCTGCTTTCCAATTGTCAGATTTTAGTTGTCATCCTTGGCAAGTGTCATCCTCCAATTGTTATTGTTGGGAAGATGTAAGTGTTCTGCAGTGACTGGGATACCCTGCTCTTGACTTGTTTTGTCCTGAGCTGCTGCTCAGCAAATACCAGAAAAACAAATTCATTGGTCACTTACTCTGAAAGGTACAAGAACAACCCCAATGCTCTCTTTTATAGCTATTTCTCAAAGCTGTCAGATTTCCCTCTGCTATCTTGTGCTCAACTAAGGGAATCAATTGAAATAAATGTTGTTTTGTACTCTCTTCTCTGTCCTTTGCTGGAACAATACCAGAACTTCATGTAAATATTTAAAACTTTAAGATACCTTTCTTCTTTGAAACAATGAAATAATTATCAACATCCCATGAATCTAGCCTGATAACAGTTGCTAATACATTATGAACATCAGTACATAAGAGACAGCTTGGCAAAACGAAGAAGTCACCAAACAGATAAACTACTCATCAAGTTGAAACCCAAACCAGAACCTTTGTGCAATTCATCAGATTATTTTCCATATCTACAAATCATTACCTATCCAGTAATGACTGGAGCTTTTGGGAGTGAGTGAGTGATAACAACTGAGTGGAGGATGGTATTGACTGTAACATCGTCTAGAAGTACTGCAGAAGTTAGAGCCACTGGTTAATCTTCAATTTGAAAACTGATTAGGTAGTAAAATAACTTAAAGGTAATTTCATATTTAGGTTAGACTTTGCAAGTTCACAATTTGCAAATAATAAAATTTACATCTCTATGTTTGGTAAATTCTTGGCCTCTTAACTGCTAATGGGTTAAATAACTTTTATTATGCCAACTGGTACATTTGCATATTTTATGCAACACAATTTCATCTAATTCTATACTAACTCACTAACAAACAAATTCTCATCTTTTTCTGCTTCTGTTGCCAGTAAACGTTTTCTTATCTATTTTTGCTTTATCCATACCCGTTGTCACCTTGAAAACTGGCTAAAAGCTGATATGATTTGGAGATGCTGGTGTTGGACTGGGGTGTACTGCTCCTTCATCAGGTGCTCCGAAAGCTCGTGTGCTTCCAATTTAAACCTGTTGGATTATAACCTGGTGGTGTGATTTTTAACTAAAAGCTGATAAGTTGTGATCTGTCTTTATCTCCACAGTCGTCTTTAACTGCTGCATGTCTTTTCAAACTCTCTCCTACCTGTCCTGTTGCCTCAAATATAATCAAATTCAGAATAAGACCAGAAACTATCTCAGTGCAAAACATAGTTTCAGATGTGCAGCATCTCCTGAAATCGAGGTGGGTAGAATCAGCTTGTGAAGCAACATCTGTGGAGAAATGGATGTCAGTCAGTTAATGGTTTTAGTGAAAGACCATTTCCTCCAAACCCTTAGACCCAAAATGTTAATTTGCTGTCATTCGTTTTCCCCAGAGTTGCTGCATGTTTCTTTTCTGACGTTTGCTTTTATTCTTGCCTCAGTTCGCACATTTCAGACTTAAGTACTCTGTTTCTATCACACCACCATCCTTCCTGCTTGGCCTACAGCAAGTACCTGATCATCCAGATAAAAGTCTTACGTTGTCAACAGCAGAGTGGGTGCAAAAGTTCTTTGGACATGTCCCGCAATCAGCGAGTACTTTAAGATTGCTGAGAGGATATGTTACTGTTTTACTTTAATTGCAGTGGGTGGTGAAGTCCTCTGTGTCTCTCTTACTCTCTGTCAGACTGGATGGCAAAAGGGACGAGTATTGCATGTATAAAACCACTTTTATTTTTGAACAGTGGACTGAAAATGGGGTTGATATGTTTTAAGCCACGTAAGATGTTTGCAGTTTTAAAATCAAGTTGCTGGAGCCCATTGTGAATTGTATATACAATGTTGCCTTATTCAGGCAGTGAAGGAGAAGTTGAGCCAAATCAGCACCAATTGTGTGTTCAGGGCAATTCTGCCCAAAGGTAGTCTTTTGATTTGTCTTTCCTGAGAAAGTGATGGATGTGGGTATAATTACAACGTTTAAAAGACTTTTGGATAGATACATAAATAGGAAAGGTTTGGAGGGATATGGGCCAGGAGATGGGACTAGTTTAGTTTGGGATTATGTTTGGCATAAACTGGTTGGACTGAAGGGTCTGTTTCTGTGCTGTATGACTCTTAAGTGGTACCTGTTGTCGGTTCAGGAGACCTCCGCATTGTAACAACTTCTTGACTGGTTCCTGGGCAAGTAGCTGTAGCCTTGTGTGTGTACAATACAACATCCATTTCTCTTTCCTTTGTGTGTGAAGTGAAAGAAAGTTTTTAGTAATTAGGTACTCTCCCTCACCTTTTCCCTATAAGCTGATCTTTGCAAATCCCCTGTTGAAATCAGAAAGCGAAAACTACCTTCAAAGACACTGAAAGAGTGAAATGTCAAACCAAGGAATAAAAGGCTAAGATTCACTGTACCTACCACTCTATCGATGGCAAAGAGTCAGAAAGAAAGCTACCTCTCCATGGCTTTAGTTTAAACTGGTGCTGAATGTCTGGAAGTGTGAAAAGGAATTTTTAAAAGGTAAAGTTCAACTTAAACAGTTATAAATGACGTTAAAAATTGCACAACACCAGGTTATAGTCCAGCTGGTTTATTTGAAAGTACAAGCTTTCAGAGAGCTAAAGGATGAAGGAGCAGCACTCCGAAAGCTAGAACCTTCTAATAAACCTGTTGGAGTGTGACCTGGTGTTGTGATTTTTAACTTTATCCACCCTAGTCCAACACCGGCACCTTCACATCATGGCCAGCATCAACACCACTAGCTATAAATGAGCAATTCAACTTGACTACTTTTTTGCCATTAGCTAAAAACAGTTTGATTATAGCAGTTATTTGTTAATGGGAAAATATCTGTTGTGCAGTTTTAAGATCATGTGGGGTTGGGATAATTTGTTAGCATGGAGGATTGGCTAACCATCAGCAGAGAGTGGGAATCAATGGGTCTTTTTCTGATTGGCAAAGTGTATCTATTTTGGTACCACAGGTGTTGGTCCTTGGTGCTCCAACTATTTGCAATCTATGTTAATGACTTCAGTGCAGGGATAAAAAGTGCTATAGTCAGTACTATATTTGCAGAAGACACTAAAATATTTCGAAAAGTAAGTTGCACTGAAGAAATAGAAAATTTGTAAATGGATGGGCTAGGTGAATGGGCCAAACTATGGCCAGTGAAGTCAAATGAAAATAAGTGTGAGGTTAGCTGTTTTGGTTGGAGGAATAGAAAGGCAATTTATTATCCAAATGGAGTGAAACTGCTGAGTGCTTTGGTGCAAAGGGATTTGGTGCATGAATAACAGAGAACTAGTTTGTAGGTAACAAAGCAGACAGCTGGAATTGTAGCATTTCTTGCAAAAGGGATATAATATAAAAGTAGGGAAGTATTACTGCAACTGTACAAGGCATCATGAGACTCCACCTGGAATGCTGCATATAATTTTGGTTCCCTTATTTGAGGGATGTCGTTGTATTGGAGGGCGGTGCAGAGGAGGTTCACGAGATCGACTCCAGAGATGAGGGGTTTGTCTTATGAAGAGTGAATGAGCAGCTTAGACCTTTACTGTCAACAGTTAGAAGAATCCGAGGAGATCTATTTGAGGTACATGCAGAGAATGTTTCCTCAGGCCATAATTTTTGGGTAAAGTGGCAACAGATTTAAAACTGATTAGGAGAAATTGCCTTTCTCCAATGGTCGTGAAATGGTGGAATTCACTACCCCAGAGTGTGACCAATACCAGGATATTGAATGAATCTAAAGAGAGCGATTTCCCATTAGTAATGAGCAGGCAGGAAAGTGGAATCGATGTTGAGATGTGACCATTCATGATCGTATTAGATGGTAGAGTGGGTCTGAGGGGCTGAATTGTCTACTTCTCCTTCAAGCTCCTGTGTTCTTATGTACCACCTTTTAACTTGAATTAGTCAGTGAGGTAAAATTGAGAAATTTGATGGTTTTATCAAATGTTCACATTTTTGATGACTCTGGGTGTGGTAGGGTTTGATTTGTGGTACACGTGCCCCAGTGAGTCATAATGCATCAACTGTTTTTTTGTATTTGGTCATTTAACTAGTTAATGATACCAGTCAGGGATCAGTCTTGAATCAAGGTTACAAGAGATCCAATTAAAGGCTTCTCACAAAAACCAATAACTGTACTGCAAATGTTATAAATCTGAAATAAAAACAAAATGATGAAATGCTCTATGTCTGGAGTGACAGAAAAAGTCAACATTTCAGGTCTGTAACTGTTTTTAGTGAACAGGATTTCCACATTGTCTATAGACAATAAAAGTGAAGATGAGAATAGCAGCTGTCCCACACACTTCCTGTAGTTGTTTGGACGTGTGCATCACTAATCACAGTAAATGTTTTGTTATCTGGCATGCTGAAGGAATGGGTGGTGCCAGTTAGTCTTAACAGGGAATTAGATTACTCTGGACTCAAATACTTTCTGTTCTGTCTTTGACTCATTAAGGGTGAGGGGAAGCAGTTTGGGAAGTGAATGCCCCAACACAGCAGGGCATCGCAATGAAACCATTAGAACTGAACACCAGGCTGAATGAAACCACCTCCCTCAGGCCCTCTTTTTTTTTTTGGAAATGCCATTCAACTTTACGGACAGTTGCTTGAACAGTATGTCACTTTTTTTCAAGGCACAATAACTGAAAATAACACACTAACTTAATTTCACTATAAATCCTAAAAACCTGTGCAGATTTATAATTTTTTTATTATTAGCTGTTTTAAAAGAATGCATATCTCAACACTGGAAGTTTCAGGCCCTTTGATCATTTAAATGTGCTGTTCGAAATTCTGGCTTGTTTGATAGTGTGCCGGTTAATACAGTGTACTGTGTTTTGCGTATCATTCGGTCAAGGCTGCTGCTGTTTTCGATTTTAGTGTTTCACATAACTGTGATTCTACATTGACTAAATGTACTAGGCCTCCCTTTGAATGCTAGAGTATCAGACTGAAATATTTCTTGCCATCTCTCCAGATTGATTTTTTTTTATTCCATGCTAACTGTGGTTCAGTCAACAGTAGCAGTACCCAATACTGTGGCTGATCTTAACGTGTCATCCTTTGTTTGATTTGGAGATGCCAGTGTTGGACTGGGGTGTACAAAGTTAAAAATCACACAACAACAGGTTTAATTGGAAGCACACTAGCTTTTGGAGCGACGCTCCTTCATCAGGTGGTAACCACTATCACCTGATGAAGGAGCGATGGTCCAAAATCTAATGTGCTTCCAATTAAAACTGTTGGACTATAACCTGGTGTTGTGACTTTTATCCTTTGTTTGAGGTTTCTTAGTCGAACATAATTCTATCTTCACTGGATACCTATAATCTACACAACATCCTAGCTGTATGAAGCATATTGTGACGCTCTTCTGTGGCAGAACATTTGTCATTATCTACCATTTTGACTAGTTTGCAACAAAGTTGCCGTTTTCTTACAAGTGTGGATACTGAATAGGATTAACCATGCGTAATGTAGCTTGGAGATAAAACAGTCTGTCGATTTGCTGTGTCTCACTTGTTATGAAAATCAATGTTAGAAAGGTTACTTGGGTGAGGGGCTGGAAATGTTGCATTGTGTCAAAATTAGGCCTTTGAAATAGGAGGGAGGCAGATCAAGAGGAAAAATATAAGATGTAAATGTAACATGTAAGCTGACAGTGGTTGCAACTTTCCAAAAAAAGATGTAAACAATAAATTCAGTTCCCCTAATGTATGTGAAAATATCAGACTTTGTAATCAGACTCCCTTTATTACCTTCATGGCCTCCTTGGTAGCTACTGCAAGCTCATGAACCATTGGAAATCTGTTCCACCTCTCAGCTTCTGCAGAAGAAAGGAAAAATTGGGCAGAGGACCACTTCGGATGTATTTTGAGTTTTAAAACAACAAATCTGTTGCAACATGAAGTTCCTGACTTTAATAATCTGTCAATCTCTAAATGACCCAAACAAATCCCTGCAGCAACAACTAATCTTTCTACACACTGATGTCGTGCTTGGCAAGCTCAGTCAAGCTATATGCACCATAACCCTCAATGCCAGCAATTATTTATCTCTACACACTGACAGGAATGTTTTTTCAAGTCTTGAAGGTGTTTGGTAGTTTTGCACCATTATATGTTGAAAGTATATTGATTGTTGCTGTTCAGGTTGGAGTTGGAAGCTATCTGTTCTTGCAGTCCCCACCGCCATTCTTCTGTTTCTGCTGCAGTTCAGTTGGGACTAATTCACCATTCCTCATGTGTAAGCCTTGATGGCAAATGTTGTAGGATATTTCTTCATACGTATCATAACATGTTAGGACCTTTAGTGGTAGGGTTGCTATGAATTTGAGCACTCGATGAGAATAATGAATTTGAGGCTGGATTTGAAGACTTCATTAATCAGGCAGCAGTAAATGGTAGATGACCAGGACTTTGTGAAAGCTGAAATACAGCTAGCAGATGTTTGGGTGAAATTTTAGAGCTTGTACAGTGAGAAGCCATTCAAGAGAGCAATGGAATAATGATATCTAGTTTTTTTTTAAAAAAAAAGGCATGGATGAGGAGTTCCTCAACTGGTGGATAAAGTTTGCTAAGACTGTAGACCAGAAAACATAGGAACAGAAGTAAGCTATTAGGTCCATTGACCATTCACTGAGATCATTGCTGATAATCCTCCAATTTCCTGTCTTTTTCTCAGACCTCTTGATTTACTTGCTGATTTAAAAAAAAAATCTGTCTATCTCCATCTTGAGTACTTTTTATCCAATTCGACAGCCCTCTGTGGTAAAGAATTCCACAGATTCACTACTTTCCTTCAGAGGAGAAATTCCTCCTCTTCACTGTCTTAAATGGACAAGTCGTTTCCCTGAAACTATGCTCTCTGCTCCTAGATTCACCCACAAGGGGAAACAACTTTGCCATTTCTACTCTGTCAAGCTCCTTCAGAACCTTTTGTTTCATAAAGTTTGCTCATGATGTTATGCAGGTGGGAATAATCGGAGCACATGCAATCAGAAGCTCTGTGCCTGGGTTCAGTGCAGCCTGCTATTGTGAACTGTCTTGTTTAGCTAAAGGTGGTATGTAAGAGAAAACATCTGCCATTGTTGAGACTGAATTTTGCACGAACAGCACGTCAGTCAAGAAGGGGTTGAAAGAGCTGTTCATCGTCTTCAGTCTTTATCAGCATGTCTTGGGTCTATTTTTACAGAATAGTTTGACACAACTAACCAGCTTGGGACTTTGGTCAAAAATTACAACTCATTTTGCGTGTATGCTGACTTGTGTCAGCCCTGTTCCGTCATCATCCCTGTCAGTGCTGACCCATGTAGGCTCCCGGTCTTGTTAGATTATTTAAATATCCAATTTTAGTTATGTTGAATCAACCTGTTCAGACATGTTATAACACAATCCTATAGTGAAACCTGAACCTAGGTCTTCTAGCCCACACTACTACTGTACCACAAGAGCACTTAAAGTCCAAATCTATACTTTTGGTTTCCTTAGTCTGGGACATTCAGTAATCAGAGATAGTTGATTTCCAGTATGGTTAAAAGGAAAATGTCCACTTGCAACTAGCCATTGACATTTACCTTGTGTTTTTGGGTGGAAAAGGAAGAACTGAAAGCATTTTTAAAAACCCATCATAGCTTTGCTTTTCTTGATGTGAATGTGTTTTCCATAACACCTTGTTGACAACCCTTATATTTGTTTTTAATAGCGAGAAGAATTAATTTCTTAATTTATTGAAACAAGTGATTCAGTAGTTTTGATCATTGTATCTGAAGAACAGTTGTCTTTAACTCCTGAGCATTTGCACAGATGTAATCTGTGGAGCCGTGTTTAAGTGGGTCAGTCAGTGTTTTACACCTGTGTTGGTGAGGAAAATCTGTCAGGGCTTGCAAAGGTTAGATTACATGCCTGAATTAAACTCTGGCACCTTTTTTTTTGTTCCTAATTTGTTTGTCCTTTTGATGTGATGTCTTAACTGTGATGTCTGAAGAGTGCAAGCTTCTCCAAAACTTCTGTTTAGCTATTTATCTTCATCTGACACAAGAATGTGTTACTGCTGCATGGTTCCCAGTGTGGTAAATGGCTATTCATGGAGTCTTGTGTTTCTCAGACATCTGAAATGAATGTTTCAAGGGATGTAGACCATCCTCCTATAGGTACAACCACTGTGTTATTGGGAAAGGAGTTCCAGAAGTTTGATCCAACAAAAGTTCCAAGTCAGGATAATGTATGGCTTGGAGGGAAACTTGTATTCAGTGACGTTCCCAAGAACTTGCTGCCCTTGTCCTTCTACGTGGTAGAGGTTGCGGTTGAAAGAGCTTTGATTTACTACAGTGCATCTTGTAGAGTGCATACTGTTGCCAATCTGCACTGGTAGTGGAGTTGTGATTGTTTATGGTGATGGATGGGATGTCCATAAGAGTGATGTTAAGCTTCTGTGGTGTTGTTAAAGCTGCACTCTTACAGGCAAGTGGAGAGTATTCCAACACAATTCTGATTTGAGCCTTATTGCTGATGGATAGGCATTGGGAAGTGTGACTCTCCCCATTATTTATCTGACTGGCCCCATGCATATGAACATAAGTTAGAAATGGGAGTAAACCACATCCCCTCAAGTGGTTCCATCATTCATTAATAACATGGCCACAACTCTACATTTTGACCTATCGATCCATGATAATCTGGCATTCTAGACTAATAAAGGAGTCAAATCAATTTATGCCTTAAAAATATTCAGTGAGCGTGCCTCCACCTTCTGAGAGAGAAAATTCCTTGTCTGTCTTGAATGGGTAAACCGTATTTTCTAACTGTACCCACTAGTTCTAGTCCCTATCATAAAAAACAACATTCTTTGAGCATTCACCCTGTCACACCACCTTACCTCAGGATCTTGTATGATTGAATAAAGTCACCTCTTATTTTTCTAAACATCAATGAATATAGGCCCAGTCTATCCAATGTTTCTGATAGTGTAATATCTATCAAAGGAATTAATTGAGTTACTGCTTCTCTGACCTGCTTCTGATGCACTAATATTCATTTTTTTTAATAAACAGAGCAAAACAATTCACAATACCTCAGTTGTAGTCTCACCAACGCCCTGTCAAGTTTAGCAAAATATTTTAACTTTATACTTCATTCTACTTGCATGACAGAACTGCATTCCATTTGCCTCTTAATCACTTGCTGTACCTGTACATGAACTGTTTGTGATTCATACACCAGAACATTCCGATCCCAATGTACCTCAGTTTTATAATCCTCTCTATTTTAATAATCTACTGTTTTGCAATTGTTCCTGCCAAAGTGGTCAGGTTCACATTTTTTTTTCTCACATCATAGTCCATCTGCCTAATTTTTACACTCACTCAAGTTTGCAAAGGAAAATAGATCACGTCATGGTCACAGAGTCCTACAGCACGAAAACATGTCATCTTCACTTTTCCTGTCTTCTTGCCGTCAGCAAATTTAGCAACCATGTTATGTTGATTTTTTTAGCATGTTTGGTGTCTCCATCCAAATTATTGAGAAATTGCAAATACTGAAGGCCCTGCACTGATTCTTGTGGTACCCCATTTGTCACCCCTTTCCAAACCAAAAATGACTCATTTATGCTTACTGTCTTTCTCCTGTTAGGACTGATAGAGTATCTGTTAACTAACAAGTTGTACCCTATGCCATGACCTTTTATTTTGTGTAATAATCTTTAATATAATACACCTTGTCATGTGCCTTTTCAAAATATTCTCTTTATCCACATTTGCTGTTAGATCCTCAGAATTTCCTTCTACAAAGCCATTTTGATTCTGTTTGATTGCATTGCTTTTCTGTTCAGTGGCACTATGTGGGAGGAACATGTTGAATTTTGTTGATACACTTGTGCCAGGCAACGAATATATCTTGATTGACCCTTGTCTCATACATAACAATACTTGGACAATATCAGAATTAACTGTGGACTGCTTCAGTATGTAAGCAGTCCTAAATGGTGCTGACCATTACTCAATCATCAACAAACATTCCCCTACTGAACTTACAATGAAGAGAAGATCATTCATGAAGCAGCTGAAGGTGATCGGGACCTTGGACATTACACCTAAGGACTTCCTGCAGTGAAATCCTGAGGCTGAGATGACTGACATCCAATAACAAACGTTTTCCTTTGTGTTAAATATGATTTTGTGGAGACTTTTTTTTCCCCCAGTTTCATTAACTCCTTTACTAAGGCACATTCCGTCAAGTGGACCTTGATGTTAAGAGCAGTTGCTTTCAACTCACCTCTGGAGTTAAGTTCTTGTATTCATATTTGGACCAAAGATTTGCCTCTGGCCATACCCGAGTGCTTATCATTGAGCAGATTATTGCTGAGTAAATGCCACTGGATACCACTGTCAACAATACCTTCATCACTTTGCTGATGATTGAGATATGGCAATGATTTGTTGAGTTGGGTTTGTCCTGCATTTTGCAATTAGGACATAGCTGGGCAATCTTCCACATTGTTGTGTAGATGCCACTGTTGTAGCTGTGCTTGTAGAGCATGGCTAGGCTGCACCTAGTTCTGGAGCCTTCAGTGTTATTGCCAGACTGTACTGTTATCAGGAACCCAAAGCCTTGGCAGTATCGAATGCCTTCAGCCATTTCTTGATAACCCATTAAGTGAATTGAATTGTGGAATTGAATCTGTGGTGCTAGAAACCTCAGGAAGAAGTCAAACTAGATCATCTACTTGGTACTTCTGGCTGCAAGTGGTTACAAATGCTCAACTATGCATTGAATATGGAGATGTTTGAGGAAGAGCAACCGCTGCCTCTGGTTAGCTATTAATTGTCTGCCCTTGTGTAGGACTGTAGAATTTTAGGTGTGATCTACTGGATGTAGGTTTGCTTGGCCAAGACTGTTGCATACTACTTGTGCTGTTAGGTCTACTTGTGTACCACTGTCACTTCAACACGTTAATGCCTCATTTTTTGGTATGCTCCTTGTATGCCCTCCATGCTTCATTTGAAGCACAATTGATGCCCAGCTTGATATTAATGGTGGAGTGGGAGATATGCCAAGGCAAGTGATTGCAGATTCTAGTTAAATACCGTTCTTTTGGCTACTGGTAGATGCCATGTTTTAAGATGTTTGAGTTCACTCAGATCTATGACATTTAGCACTATGGTAGGGCTGCACAACATGATTGAGGGTGTTGTCCATGTGAAAGTGAAATTCTGTCTCCTTTTCTGGACTGCTGCATCTACAGATAGATTGGTGAGGATGAAGTTAAGTATGTCTTGTCCTTTTGTTGGTTTCCACGTCACCTGCCACTGACCCAGTGTAGCAGCTATGTCCTTTGAGCAGACCATGTCCTAATCAGTAGTGGTGCTACCAAACTTCTTTTGATGAAGTCCCTCATCCAGAATGTGTTCTGTCCCCTTGCTACAGTCCATTGTTGCTTCCAAGTGCCGTTGAACATGGAGGAATGTTGATTCATCAGCTGAGGTGGCAGGGGGTGGTACCAGGGGACTGGAGAGTGGCGAATGTTGTGCCCCTGTTCAAAAAAGGAAATAGGGATAACCCTGGGAATTACAGGCCAGTTAGTCTTACTTCGGTGGTAGGCAAAGTAATGGAAAGGGTACTGAGGGATAGGATTTATGAGTATCTGGAAAGACACTGCTTGATTAGGGACAGCCAGCACGGATTTGTGAGGGGTAGGTCTTGCCTTACAAGTCTTATTGAATTCTTTGAGGAGGTGACCAAGTATGTGGATGAGGGTAGAGCAGTGGATGTAGTGTACATGGATTTTAGTAAGGCATTTGATAAGGTTCCCCATGGTAGGCTTATGCGGAAAGTCAGGAGGCATGGGATAGTGGGAAGTTTGGCCAATTGGATAGAGAACTGGGTAACCGGTCGAAGTCAGAGAGTGATGGTAGATGGTAGATATTCAACCTGGAGCCCAGTTACAAGTGGAGTTCCGCAGGAATCAGTTCTGGATCCTCTGCTGTTTGTAATTTTTATTAATGACTTGGAAGAGGGAGTCTAAGGGTGGGTCAGTAAATTTGCAGACGATACGAAGATTGGTGGAGTTGTGGATAGTGAGGAGGGCTGTTGTCGGCTGCAAAGGGACTTGGATATGATGCAGGAGTGGCAGATGGAGTTTAACCCTGCCAAGTGTGAGGTTGTCAATTTTGGAAGGACAAATAAGAATGCAGAATACAGGGTTAACAGTAGGGTTCGTAGTAAGGTGGAGGAGCAGGGGGATCTTGGGGTCCAAGTTCATAGGTCTTTGAAAGTTGCCACTCAGGTGGATAGAGCTTGTAAGAAGGCCTATGGTGTATTAGCGTTCATTAGCAGAGGGATTGAATTCAAGAGTTGTGAGGTGATGTTGCAGCTGTACGGAACCTTGGTAAGGCCACATTTGGAGTACTGTGTGCAGTTCTGGTCGCCTCATTTTAGGAAAGATGTGGAAGCTTTGGAGAGGGTGCAGACGGTTGCCTGGAATGGAGAATAGGTCGTACGAGGATAGGTTGAGAGTTCTAGGCCTTTTCTCATTGGAACGGCGAAGGATCAGGGGTGACTTGATAGAGGTTTATAAGATGATCAGGGGAATAGATAGAGTAGACAGTCAGAGACCTTTTCCCTGGGTACAACAGAGTGTTACAAGGGGACATAAATTTAAGGTGAAGGGTGGAAGGTATAGGGGGAATGTCAGGGGTAGGTTCTTTATCCAGAGAGTGGTGGGAGCATGGAATGCGCTGCCTGTGGGAGTGGCAGAGTCAGAATCATTGGTAACCTTTAAGCGGCAATTGGATAGGTACATGGATAGGTGCTTAAGCTCGAACAAATGTTCGGCACAACATCGTGGGCCAAAGGGCCTGTTCTGTGCTGTATTGTTCTATGTTCTATGATAATGAGCAGTATATTTTTATGCTCATATTTAATCTGATATCATGAGACCTAATGGGTTGTGGAGTCAATGTTGAGGACTTAGGGAATTCCTCCTATCATGTACAACTGTGCTGCCACCTCTAGTGGGTACTTTCTGGTATGCCATATAAACAGGCATGGAGTAGCTGTTGTGTTAAGCATTATGATAATGCTTAACACAAGATTAACATAAGAGACCTGACCATGACTATCAAGTCATTGCTTGACTAGTATTTGAGACAGCTCTACCAATTCTGGCACAAGCCCCCAGATATTAGCAAGGAAGACTGCAACTCCACAGGGCTAGATTTTCCCATGTGTCTGCTCCATGGAAAGCAGAGTCATGGATTTTGATTTTCTTTTAAATTACAAAAGAAAAGCACAAATGGGTAGAGTCAGGCACTCCAACACAAGATTTTAGTTATTGCTTTTAGTTGTTGGAGTTTTGGGAGTTGAAGCTGCTGGATGCAACACCCTCTCTGCTGCTGTAATAAGTTTGAGTTCTCTCTCTGCTGCTAGATTCATGCTTTGTTTTTCCTTTCTTCTGGACAAAGGAGATCACAAGTGAGAGAAATTTGTTTGGTGGAATTTTCCTTTGCCAAGGGTGTTTTAGGAAACACAAGCAAGTTGCTGGAAAGGTTGAGGAGGTCTGGCAGTATTGTGGAGAAAAAGGAGTTAAGGTTTCAGGTCGAGTGTTCCTTCCTCAGTTTAATAGAACAGAGTCGCTTGCTGGCCAGTACCAAGGGCATTTAAGAACCAACATCATGGCTGTGAGGCATGTCAGGTAAAGGTGGCAGATTTCCTTTGTTAAACAACATTAGTAAGCCAGAAAGGTTTATGACAGTCATTTGATAGCCACCATTATTGATACAAGCTTTTAATTCCAGATTATTAAATTGAATTTAAATTCCACCAACTGGCATGATCTGTACTCTCCGTGCATTAACCAAGGGCCTCTGGATTGCTAGTCCAATGAAGTTACCATAACACAACTGTCTCCCCTGATCTAGCTGAAGCACTTATTTGGAAAGTGCAAAGTTCACCTGATGAGTGTAAAACTAAAACAGAAAGATCTTGATGGGAACAGAAATTGCTGGTGGAACTCTGGTCTGGCAGCATCTGTGGAGAGAAAGTTGAGTTAACGTTTCAAGTGTAATGACCTTTCTTCAGAACTGGTGGTAACTAGAAAACAACAGTATTTATGCTAAAGAACAGGAGAAGGGGTGCAAAGAGTGAGAGGATAGGCAGAGATGGAGCCCAAAGAGAGTGAGAAACAGTTGGCAGGTAAAAGGGATGGATAACAATATGCTCAGGAGAAAGAGAAAAACTAATAATGTGGACCATAAGTCAGTGGAAATGGCTGTGCTAAAAACAGCCCATGGCATTATGGGGTCTGGGCTGTGAGGTGGGTAAAGGAGGTTAATGGGGCCCTTGGCTATGTCTGACACACAGGTGATGAGTCTGTAAATTATTGAACTCGATAGTGAGTCCTGCAAGCTTCAGGACCCTCGAAGAAAATGAAGTGCTGCTCTTCCACTTTGCACTGAGCCCTTCTGGGCCACTGCAGCAGTCCCAAGGCAGAAATGTTGGCAGCGAATATGGTGGTGTGTTGAAGTAACACCTAGAAGGTTACCATTTTTACAAACAGAACGCAGGTGTTCAACAAAGCATCACAGTTTGTGTTTCATCTCCCCTGGAAAGAGGAGGTTGCGTTGTGAGCAGCAATTATTGTAGATGAAGTGAAATGTAGGTAAATCGCTGCTTCACCTTGAAAGTGTGTGTGGAGCCTTGGATGGTGAGGATGCAGGATATAAATGGGCAGGTGTTGCATCATCTGAGATTGCATGGGAAGGCATAGTGGGAACGTCAGGTACTGATGAGGAATGGACCAGGGTGTCTAGGAGAAAATGTTCCCTGCAAAATGCTGACAAGGGAATGGAATGGAATATGCGTCTGGTGATGGCATCCTGCTGGAGCTGGTGGAAATGATGGCTTGTGAAACTTTTGGATGCAGATGCTGGTGGGGTGGAAAATGAGGACAGTGGGATCTTATTAGCTTTGTGGGAGGGGAGAGAAGGGGTGAGGGCAGAAATATAGGAAATGGGCTGGACACAACTAAGGGCCTCGTCAATCAGGCAGGAGTAATTTCCTCATTTCAGGAAAATGGTGGATATTTCTGAGGCCCCCCCCCCCTGCAGAAGATTTTCGTGGTGTTGGCTCACCTTTCTTGGAAGGAGGGTTGGTCTTTGACCTAGGGGTGATCAAAATCAGCCGGGTTTCCCAATCTTGATTGTTGTCCAATGATTTCTTTAGCAATTTTATATGAAGATCTTTCGACTGACCTTGTTATAAATATGCAATATACAAGTCAGACCAAATGTTTTCCCTTTGACAAAGAGTCAGTTAGACTCGAAACGTCAGCTCTTTTCTCTCCTTGCAGATGCTGCCAGACCTGCTGAGATTTTCCAGCATTTTCTCTTTTGGTTTCAGATTCCAGCATCTGCAGTAATTTCCTTTTTCTCAACGTTTTCCCTTCTGTTATACCAGTAACTGCTCAAAATGTATATGTCTTTGTCATAGTGTGATATTTTTTCTCACTTTGAAACAATATGAAGTTCAAAGCTTCACAATTTCAATTTATAATCTATTTTTATGAAAAATGATAGTGACTAAATAGCTACTAAAATTAGCTCTTCCTCCAGATTGTCATATTGGGACCTTTTTGAGCTGTTACTTTGCACTGCATCTAACAATTCTAACCATTCTTGTGCAGTCAGTGTTTCCTGTTTGGAGGTTTCTGAAAATAACTGTTCCGTAGAGAGAACACTTCCTTTGGTGTCACTGTCAAAACAGTCATACAGATGAATTGTTTATGGGGTTTCTTTCCTTGCCCTGATAACACAGGACAATACTGAACCTCCACATGTCAGCCTGCCTTGGTATTAGGATGTCTGGAATTAGGAAAGAGTGGGAAAAGTGTCTTAATGCTAGGAGTTGTGAGGGAGTGGAATGCCCAGAATCAGTGATTTAATCAGAAATTATTGACAGTGCTTGCATTTATATAGTCAAAAGGTGTGGTGCTGGAGAAGCTCAGCAGGTATGGCAGCATCTGTGGCACAGGGGAGTCTATGTTTCAGGCATAAGCCCTTCATCAGGATTGTGGAGGGAGAAGGCAGCTGTGGGATAAATGAGGGGGGTGGGGTGGGCGAAGGTAGGTGGGATGGTGATAGGTGGATGCAGGTGGAAGGTAATTGTGATCGGTCAGCTCAGAGTGCAGAGCGGATAGGTGAAAAGGAAGCTGGACAGGTCAAGAGTGTGCCAAGTTGGAGGTTGGATCTGGGATGAGTTTGGGGGAGGTGAGATCTGGAAACTAGTTAAGTCAATGTTGAAGCCATGTGGTTGTCTGGTCCCGAGGTGGAAGATGAAGCGTTCTTCCTCCAATTGGTAGGTAGCTTTGATTTGGCAGTGGAAGAGGCCTAGGATTTGCATGTCCTTGTGGGAGGGTGAGTTAAAGTGGTTGGTCATAGCAGGGTGGAGTTGTTTGGTGTGTGCAGACCAGAGATGATCCCTGAACTGCTCTGCGTGTTGGCATCCTATCTTCCCAATGTTGAGGAGGCCACATTGAGAGCTACAGATGCAGTAGATGAGGTGGGTGGAGTAGTGCCTATAACAAAAAATATACCAAGATGCTTTACAGGATAAATATCAAATGTCAACAGTCCCATTTATTCTGCTTGTGTTTAGTATGATAAGTGGTTTTTATTTATCTTGTTCAATCCCAATAACTTGCACTGCATTTGTGTTTTGTTTTTGCCAGCATTCAAACGTTGCCAGTACAGCTGAATGGTCCAAACAATGTATTCCCAGCATTTGCAGGTAATCAGTTGACTTATTAATGATATGCGGGTGATCAGTAAAATGACCCCAGAAGCTCCAGATCCTGTGAAAATACAAAGGGAATCTGTCATTGTTTGCATCTTCTAAAGTAGTAATGTCTTCTCAATATTAAAGTTGTCTTGATGGATTTCTGATTTATAGGGCAGTATACTTTCAGTCTTTGAAACTTGTACAGTTGGTTCTGCTATAATGGTGGCTCCAGTGGTTAGCACTGCTGCCTCACAGCACCAGGGACCTGGGTTTGATTCTAGCTTTGGGCGACTGTCTGCATAGGTTTTCTCTGGGTGCTCCGGTTTCCTCCCTCAGGCAAAGGATGTGCAGGTTAGGTGAATTGGCCATGCTAAATTGCCCATAGTATTCATGGATGTGTAGGCTAGGTGCATTAGTCAGGGGAAATGTATGGTCGGTGAACGGGTCTGGGTGGGATACCCTTCAGAGGATCGGTGTGGACGTTTTAGGCCAAATGTCCTATTTCCACACTGTAGAGATTCTATGATAACGTGGTAGTTCCATTCTTGTGCAATCCACGTTATAAGAAAATTGTGTAATAGCCACTGAAACTAATGGGGCCAGAACCACATTATACCCAATACATGCTTTAAAAGTTTGCACTTTAGAAACTGTACCCCCATTTCGTCAATCGTGTTGTAGAGAATTTGCATTAACGAAATGCATGTCATAGCAGAAAGACCTGTATCCAAAAAGTAACCTGACATGGTGCAAAAACATCATGTTCCACTGTTAATATTCTGTCAAACAAGACACATGAGAATGGTTCCTTCTCCATCAGCCCAGTTACTGCTGAACCAGCTGATCTCTTGTCAGTTCTGTGGCAGAGCTAATATAGTTGTCTTCAGTAAATCAAGATTAGAAGATGTAAATAAGGATTACTTTGAGCTCTTAATCCTTTTAAGTAAATCGCTGTTGGCTGCCCCTCAATTCAACAAAGATGTCTTCTCGGGATTGAGGGTTTCAGCTGTGGATCTCCATATGACTGAACAGGCCAGTTCTCAAATAAATACACAGGTTTTGAGCAAGTCACAATTGTCATGGAGTAATAGAGATGTACAGCATGGAAACAGATCTTTCGGTCCAACTCGTCCATGCCGACCAGATATCCCAACTCAATCTGGTCCCACCTGACTCATATCCCTCCAAACCCTTCCTATTCACATACTCATTCAGATGCCTTTTAAATGTTGCAATTGTACGAGTCTCCTCCACTTCCTGTGGCAGCCCATTCCACACACGCACCACCCTCTGCATGAAAATGTTGCCCCTTAGGTCTCTTTTATATCTTGCCCCTCTCACCCTAAAAGTATGCCCTCTAGTTCTGGACTCCCCGACCCAGGGAAAAGATCTTGTCTTTTTGCCCTATCCATGCTCCTCATGATTTTATAAACCTCTAAGGTCACCGCTCCGCCTCTGACGCTCCAGGGAAAACAGCCCTAGTCTATTCAACCTCTCCCTGTAGCTCAAATCCTCCAATCCTAGCATCATCCTTGTAAATCTTTTCTGAACCCTTTCAAGTTTCACAACATCTTTCCGATAGGAAGGAGACCAGAATTGCACGCAATATTCCAACAGTGGCCTAACCAATGTCCTGTACAGCTGCAACATGACCTCCCAACTCCTATACTCAATACTCTGACCAATAAAGGGAAGCATACCAAATGCCGCCTTCACTATCCTAATAATCTGCAACTTTACTTCCAAGGAGTTATGAACCTGCATTCGAAGGTCTCTTTGTTCAGCAACACTCCCTAGAACCTTACCATTAAGTATATAAGTCCTGTTAAGGTTTGCTTTCCCAAAATGCAGCACCTCGCATTTATCTAAATTAAACTCCATCTGCCACTCCTCAGCCCATTGGTTCATCTGATCAAGATCCCATTGTAATCCGAGGTAATCTTCTTCGCTGTCCACTACACCTCCAATTTTGTGTCATCT
>NC_057737.1:40843434-40887301 GCF_004010195.1 Chiloscyllium plagiosum | reverse complement strand
CCCTGGCTTGTCCTTACCACCTTTCTTAAACAGTGGCACGATGTTAGCCAACCTCCAGTTTTCCGGCACCTCACCTATCGATGATACAAATATCTCAGCAAGAGGCCCAGCAATCACTTCCCTGGCTTCCCACAGAGTTCTCGGGTACACCTGATCAGGTCCTGGGGATTTATCCACTTTTATGCGTTTCAAGACATCCAGCACTTCCTCTTCTGCAATATGGACGTTTTTCAAGATGTCGTCATCTATTTCCCTACACTCTATATCTTCCACATCCTTTTCCACAGTAAACACTGATGCAAAATACTTGTTTAGTATCTACCCCATTTTCTGCGGCTCCACACAAAGGCCACCTTGCTGATCTTTGAGGGGCCCTATTTTCTCTCTCGTACTCTTTTGTCCTTAATGTATTTGTAAAAACCCTTTGGATTTTCCTTAACTCTATTTGCCAAAGCTATCTCGTGTCTCCTTTTTGCCCTCCTGATTTCTCTCTTAAATATACTCCTACTGCCTTTATACTCTTTGAAGGATTCACTCGATCTATCCTGTCTATACCTGACATAAGCTTCCTTCTTTTTCTTAACCAAACCCTCAATTTCTTTAGTCATCCAGCATTCCCTTTACCTACCAGCCTTTCCTTTCACCCTGACAAGAATATAGTTTCTCTGGATTCTTGTTATCTCATTTCTGAAGGCTTCCCATTTTCCAGCCGTCCCTTTACCTGCAAACATCCGCCTGCAGTCAGCTTTTAAAAGTCCTTCCCAAATACCGTCAAAATTGGCCTTCCTCCAATGTAGAACTTCAACTTTTAGATCCCGTCTATTCTTTTCCATCACTATTTTAAAACTAATAGAATTATGGTCGCTGGCCCCAAAGTGCTCCCCTACTGACACCTCAGTCACCTGTCCTGCCTTATTTCCCAAGAGTAGGTCAAGTTTTGCACCTTCTCTAGTAGCTGACCTCCATATACTGAATCGAGGACAATACTGCTAACCACTTGACTATCCCTAATCAGCCCTTGCCTTTCCAAATACATATACTGAAAATTTTCTTGTACGCATTAAACAAATTCCTCTTCATTCAAACCCTTAACACTATGGTAGTCCCAGTCTGTGTTTGGAAAGTTAAAATCCCCTACCGTAACCACCCTATTATTCTTACAGATCTCCTTATAAATTTGTTACTCAATTTCCCTCTGAACATTAAGCTGCCAGTCCTGCCCATCCCTGAGCCATGTTTCTGTAATTGCTATGATATCCCAGTCCCATGTTCCTAACCATGCCCTGAGTTCATCTGCCTTCCCTGTTAGGCCCCTTGCATTGAAATAAATGCAGTTTATCAGTCCTATCTTGTTCTCTGCTTTGTCCCTGCCTGCCCTGACTGTTTGACTTGCTTCTTTTCTCAACTTGTACCAGTCTCAGATTGATTTCTTTCCCCACTATCTCCCTGAATCCCACCTCCTCACCTTACTAGTTTAAATCCATCCATGCAGCTCCAGCAGATCTCCCTGCCAGTATATTAGTCCCCTTCCAATTTAGTTGCAATCTATCCTCCTTGTACAGGTCACTTCTACCCCAAAAAATATTCCAGTGATCAAGGAGCCTGTCAACATTCATATGATGAATGCTCAATTGTATAAGTTGGCCTTTGTGATTTATTATCATACTTTGTGGCTTAGTGAACCTTTTGGGGGAGATCTAGAAAAGTAATATTTGTTTAAGAGCACTGGGTCATGCACTAATATGGGTTTCAAGAAGTAAAAGTAAAGTACTCTTTATAAAGGATAAGGGAGACCCAAGGGGCAACTTTTGCACACACAGGGTGGTACGTGTATGGAATGAGCTGCCAGAGGAAGTGGTGGAGGCTGGTACAATTGCAACATTTAAAAGTCATCTGGATGGGTATATAAATAGAAAGGGTTTAGAGGGATATGGGCCGGATGCTGGCAGGTGGGACTAAATTGGGTTGGGATATCTGGTCGGCATGGACGGGTTGGACAAAAAGGTCTGTTTCCATGCTGTACATCTCTATGACTCTGTGATTCTGTAACTCAGTGGTGGTCCATTTCTCTGATACAGTAAGTTGTATCTCGTATGAATCTATATACTGTTAAAAGCAAAGCTAGTACTAGGGTGGAAAGGAAAAAGAGCATAGTCAGATATGACAGCAGTAAGAGTCCAGAAGAAAATGAGGACTGCAGATGCTGAACAGTCCGAGTCAAAGTGTGTGGCGCTGAAAAAGCACAAGCAGGTCAAGCAACATCTGAGGAGCAGGAAAGTCAACATTTCAGGAGTAACCCCTTCATCAGCAAGGGTCTAGGTGATCTCCATCTAGTTTCCAGTTAGGCAAAACCACAGAACAATACTATCCATTAGATGGCTCCAAGAAGACTGGAGGTGCAAAGAACATGGGAAATAAATATTGTGAAGCAATAGAGTCTGTTATTTTGAAAGTGGGCGAGAATACATTTTAAAGCATTATTGGAGGTGCCCTGCAATACCTTTTTGTCTGTGTTATACATTATTTTCAGAATGGTTGGTTAGTATTATTAATTCCTAAAAAGATGTGTTCTGTTTTCTACAACTTCAATATATCAATGTATAAAATATTTTTTTCATAGATTTCATCATTGAATACTTTTCATTCAGGAGATGTGGGTGCCACTGGCTCGGCCAGCACATATTGCCTGTCCCTGATTGTCCTTGAGAAGTTGATTGAGAGTCATTGTCCTGAATTGCTACAATCTGTGAAATGTAAATACACCCATAAAGCTGTTAGGTATGAAGTTCCAGGAATTTACCTCAGTGATAACTGAGGAACAGGGATATAATTCCAAGATTAGATGGCGTGAGATTTGAAGGAGGTAGTGTTTCCAAGAACTTGCTACCCTTTCCAGAAAGTACAGGTCACTCATTTAGAAGGAATCATCAAAGAAGCTGTGCAGCACTGCTGCAGTCCAGGCATGATACTCAAGACTGTCGATTGAGGTGCCAGTCAAATAGGCTGATTTGTTCTGGATGGTGTAGGGCTGCTTGTGTCACTGGGGCTGTACTCCTCCAGACAGATGAAAAATACTCTTACATTCTTTACTTGTATCTTGTTGATGATTGCAGACTTTGGGAGCTGGGAGAGGTGTCATGCACAGTTCATATTTAGTGTAGCTCACTTTCTGAAAACTTGCCTGAAATTAAGTCTGAAAATTTTCATTAGCTATTCTTCATGATTGGACCACTTAGTTTGCCTGGTGTACAATATTTCCTTTTTAGAATGCTATAAATCCACTATTTATTTGTAAAGCCATGCTCAAAACTTGCACGAGGGATACCAAAACATGAAGCCTTAATATGCTCATCTGTACTGCCTCTGCCAACATAGAAGAATTAATCAGCTGATTGTATTAATGTCTGTAGTCAAAAAATGTGCTGAACGTTCATTTGTCAGTACAATATAATTTCACAGCCCACGTTATTTTATTCTTTCATAGCACGGTTACCTGATCGTGGCTCCTCGTAAATGACTATAAAGGAGACCGTTTCAGGCAAACACTGGATATTTAGCAGATGTTCATGTCAATGGCAGAACTGTCTCTCCTTAGCAAAGGCAGGATTAGACTGAGTTTTCACTTCAACATTTGCATTCCAAGAAGTTTTCCGCAGCAATATAGAGCTGCCACGGTCACTGTTTTGAAGTGATTCACTGAGATGCTGGACCAATTATTGAGATCCTGCCAGAATATCTCAAGGTACTTAAATATTGAGGAATTGGGAAAGCAGATTTGTTTTTATGGTGCTCGCAAATATTTTGCTATAAGATTTTACCTTGCTCTTCAAATATATTCAACTTTTTTAAAGTAAACTGTAAAAGTAATGAGTGAAAACAATGATCTGAGGTAAACCTTTGGAGCGTTAATGTGTTGCTTAATTTCAAGGCTATAAATTTTACCTGAAAATGAAATGGAATGTTTATTTAACATAAATGCAGTATCAAGAGTGGATTCATAACAAATGGTTCAGAGCTCCGGTTTCCGTTGCTGCCTAATTAGTCGAAAAGCATCATCCTCTGGAATCGTGAAGTTTTTCAAGGAGCCAATGAAGAATCAATTTACACTGATAGGAAAATCTAATCACTATACTTAGTTCCAAGCATCTGATCTTCCCTTCTAATTTATTATCTTTTATATTGGTATCTGTTGCTGTATCATTCCAGCTTATCTCCTGCCTAGATCTCCCTTTTCAAAGCACAGTATCTAAACCGTTCTCAGTCCACTGTGTGGTTTGATCTGCCCAGTGCATTATAAATATTCCTCCTAAATCTTAGCACAATTATATCATCTGACTGTGTGCTCTGACATTCATATTTGCTTCTTAGATGTCCTTACACACGATCTAAACATTGAAAGTGATGCAGTTTGACATATAGTATTGCAGTTCCTTGAAGGAGACAATCATTGGTGCATTGTTATATACTTTTCTACTAAACCTTCGAACTTCCAAGCTTTTGTTTTTAACTAAACAGCTTTTGATTGCATTCAGATTTCTTGTTGATTCTTTCAAATTGACCTGATCTGCTTGCATCATCCCTTAAACACCCACGGCATCCTTTCGAAATTTGACAAGTGACTTTCAAAGTAAGCCGGGTGTTTTGTTTGTTATTACTATATTTCAATTCCCAAATTTTTTGCATGAATAGAGTTTGGATTGAGACTGTATAGACTACAAATGCTGTGCTCCAATGAAACACTGACTTCATTAACTATGCCACACTCAGGGTAGTTGAATCATAGCAGCAGTTTGATTTCTCTTATCAGAAGAGTGAGAAATTCTTCTCCAGCATGCATTACTGTTTAGAGGAATTTCTGCCTTTTCATTGGAAACATTTTCCATCCAGTTGAGAAAAATCAGAAGAGTTTGCCGAGGAAGTTGCTCAATATACTGCTTTAATTCCACAATTCTGATCAAATGAACAATTGGAAATTAGATTATCTGAAAGGGAAGTGGATTGGGGCAGTCCTATAGAGAGCACCTGCACCTAATATCGAAGTTGAAATGCTTTTTCAAAAAGAAAATGGTTGTTCACCCTTTCTCATGAAAACAAATGCAAACCACAGGATGATGATCATAATCGGAGTACCAGTGTCAGAACCTCTAGGTGTTGATGTTTTCATTGGATTTTAAATAGACAATGTGGTTATTTCATGTTAGAACTCTTTCTGTGCTGCAGGAAAACATTATCTGAATGGAAATGTTCTCTGATTCAACTGTTTCAGAAGATTCTGCTGTTGCCATAGTATTTGCACAGCTTTGCTGCCCTTATTGCTTGTTCTGTGGGATTTTACTCACTTGGTCTCTTTCAAATCACTGATGAAGCCTACAATGTTTAAACTAATTGCACTTTTTTAGCCTAATGAAATCATTTGTCACTTGGTGATTTGAATTTTATTTAGTTCTGTTGACTTTCCTTTATTTTCTCTGGTTCCTTTTTAAATTTATTTTGTGTGCTTTATTTTGTTTTTTTTTTACCATTACCCTTGTGCATGCTGATGACCACTGAACCTCTGTAGGCATGACTGCAATTCTGATGTGTGCTGCTGGACTGCCTGTGTGCTTCACCCGCGCAACTAAACCTGTACACAAACCTGACTCAAGAAAAAGCGGTAAAAAACTCAGCACTGCCCAAGATAAATCATTTAGGAGATCGAAGAAAGTATCCAGAAAAGGTAGTTAAATAAAGACATTTCCTATCTACATCTAGTTTTAATCTGTTTTCTGTTGCTCAGTGGGGAGAAGTCTCAAATTTTGTTGTAATGGCATTTTTTTTTTCTTTTCATGTGTGATACTCCAACCAATCCCAGAAATTTTCTGAATTTGAATATTTTTGACTGATATACTTTTGGGACCGAGCGTGGATTGTAGGTGTCAAGTGTGGTCCTGCACTAACTTCAGTGTAACCTTAAAAAGTAAAACCACAAATGCTGGAACTGCAGAGTAGGTTTATGATCCAGCAGTGTATGATGTTTCAGCCATGCCCCAATCAAGGAGCATGCCAGAAATGTTAACCCATCCCTCTCTTTCAAGTGCATTTCTGGCATTTCTATTTCCGGACTATTTTGGGTTCAGGCAAAGGTACCAAAACTTCATCTTTGTCTCTTGGTCACTATATTCTTTTGTACAGGTAAGTAATATGAATTCTTACATGTTGACTTAAATGTTGAAGATCAACATTTATTTTATGTTTCCATATGTGTCTCGCAATGTGATGTTTATCAACCAGTGACCAATCATGTCAGATTTTATCCTGTGAGGTGCTATTCCTTAACGAACCCCATTCTCAAGTTGAAGGCAGAGTACAGTCTTGTATATTGGCTACAGCAAAATGCATGCTACCATCCTTTTGAATGAAAAACCATCAGGTTTTTGTTTGAAACAATTGTGTATTTGTTGGAATTTTTGCAAATGCAATTTTATAATTCATGCAATTCTTTGTACAAGCTATATCGGATTTTTGTTTTAATCTAAGTACGTCATATTTAGTTTTCTCGTTATACCTGTGCAATCATAAAATGGTTATGCGAACAGCACAGGAGGAGGTCATCTGGCCTGTTGTATTCATATGGCTGTCTGCAAGAGCAACTCACCTAGTCACTGCTGTTTGTTCTTTCCTCATAACATTTTAATTTCTTTCTCCTTAAATAATTCTTCAATTCTCTTTTGAAGATCTGGATTGAATCGGTCTCCATCATGCTTTTGGGCAGAGAATTTCAGATTCTAATTGCCATTGCACCTTTTGCAAATCCCCTTTAAAATGATGTCCCTTGATTTTTGATTCTTCCTTAATTTTAACAGATCTTCTCTCTGAGGAGAACAGATCTAGTTTCTCCAGTCGAGCTACACAACTGAATTTCTTCATTCTTGGAATAATTCTTGTCTTTTTTTTACATCATCGTTAATGCCTTCACATCTTTTACTAAAGTGCCCAGAACTGGATTATGTTTATCCTGCAAACTTCATGTGGCCTTTAAATGTTTTACATTTATCAGATATTGTCATTATAGTTATTTGATAAATGTACCGTGCAAACAAGGTATATGTCAGGAAGATTATAATTTGCCATGCACCAATTTTCACATGCAAGGAATGAAAAGTGAGAGATTTTTCTGAGAGTATAAAAGGACTGACAGCATAATAATAATTTATATTGTAGTTTACTGACCCAATCTGACAGTGCCACCTTAGCTGGTGCAGTAGTGAAAATCCTGCGCATCTTTATCTCCTCCTGGTGCAGGCACGTAGGGGTAAATCCACGGAGAATTGCATCAATTTCAGAAGTATCCATCCTAGTGGCTTTAGTGGCAGCACTCTGGGAACTAACTGAAAGGGATTTTTTAACCTCAAAAATATAATTTATTCATAAAAATATTTTTATATAAATAGTCACTGAAATTTGCGGTTCTGTATAGTAACATGAAGAAGCAAATACATTGGATTTGAATATCCAACAAACAAAGGCATTTCTCACTGGTACAAGATTATATTTACATATGTTTGAGGCATCAGGAGGATCCGATAACCGCATGGACCCTCCTTGAATTTCAGCAGAAAGACTTTAGATGTTGGCTTTTCCCCACTACGCCTTGGCGGTGGCCTCCCAAGCTTTAGTGTGTCCCTCAGCACTTAGTCCTGGAACTTGAAATGTGCCAGTCTGTAACACTCGGTCAAGGTCAACTCCTTGCTTTGGAAGACCAACAAGTTTTGGGCAGACCAAAGAGTGCCTTTCACTGCGTTGATGGTCCTCCTGGTGCAGTCAATTTTTGTCTCTCTGCATCCTGGGAGCCGGCCGTAGAGCACAGAGTCCTGCTTCATGGAGCTGCTCAGGACGAACCTCAACAAACACCACTATATCTCTTTTTGACACTTCTTTCACAAAGGCACATTACAGCAGTTTGTGTGACAGTGTCTGCATCTCCCCCGCACCCCCCAACCCCCCCAAACAACTTGGCAGCCACTTCAAGGGAAGCATGCGATGGGATAGTGTGTCCAGGTGTACATGAAGCCTCTCAGAGGTGGTGCCCTTCTCACCACTGGCCAAGCGACGTCTTGGTGCTTGTTGGGAAGTTCTGTTGATGAGGCATTCTGCCAAGTGATTTTGTCAATCTGCCCAGGGAACAACCTGACAGGGTCCACACTCTCCTTTTCCTGCAGGGTCTCGAGGAGGTGCTGACCACTTCCTGATGGACTGGTGGTCAAAGATGATTTCCTTTGCAAACTTCTCCACAGAGGACCAGTGACACGAATGGTCCAACTGCTTGGGCTTGGTTACAAAGCCCGACCCATCCTTCGCAACCCCAGGGATAGTTAGAACCTGCCTGACTGGGATCTAGTGCATGTCAGGAGGGTATCCAAACTGGATTGTTTTCCAAATAAATCGTTATCTTCTGTTATAAACTATCCCATTGCAGTGATGGTCACCTTACTGAATAAAAGTGTGAATATGCTGTCTGAAGCCTTGGCAAGATGCACAAGCCTCTGTCTTGTACCACACAAGATTCCCAGCTTACACCAGTTTATCTAATATTAGCAAGACAGCAATCAGCATTAACCTCATCTCTGTGCTAAAGAGTAATTAATCAGTCCTTCGGGCCCTTGTTAGAAGTCCGTTTGCATGGATATGCAGAGAGAACAGGATTAGAGTCTGCTGTGGTTTTCTGTCATGAGTTTCTTGCAAGCATCTACTCTTCAGGATCCCATAACAATGGCCCCTTCTAGAAACCAAAGCTCAATCCTACTCCTGCGGTTCTTTTGTTTTATTTAATTCAGATTTGTAGTTTGGTCACCTGTGTGTGTACAAATTATGAGCAATTTAAATGATTCTCAGACAAATTTTTTTCCTGTTCTCATTCAAATCTAATATATAATTAAATAAGATTGATTACTAAATGGTAACACTTGCTTGTCTGCACCTCATTTAACTTCACAGCAAGTTGCTGGTTCGACCCTGTAGCTCCTTTCGTAGGATTCTAGTGCTATTTCTATACAACTTGCATTCTGCACTTTGTGGTTTAGAGTCTCTGAATTCTTCATTCAGCCTAGTCTTATGTTCTGTTAGACATCCATTATTCTGATCTTTAAATTGGAACAAGACACAAGACAGATCATTTGAAATCAATCTCCAAATTAATTGTGCTTTTTATGACTCTCATAAACTTGCATTATTTAACATGAGAGTCTTACTTGGACTTCCATTCAATATCATCCCCCTAACTCTTAAGATTCATTGTTATTTCAACTTCGGTAATTAAGCGCACACAACCTCTGGAGCATTTGCTTTATCAAAAGATCATAACTCAATGCATCCACTCTTGTCACAAAAATGTAGCACAGTCTTAGCATCAACATGATAACTGTAAACTACTCAACCATGTCATTAATTCGTGGGTTATTTATTATACATTTCAATTATACAGAGAAAAATAAACATGGTTTTTCTAGATAGTAATGAAAATGATCCAGCAGTACAAGAGTGCTAAGAGCTTTTCATTTTCAGACTTGAAAGCTCATCAGTAACAATGACTGTGAAACCATCATCAATTTGTTGTGAAAACCCATTGGAACACTACTGTCCTTTTTAGGGAAGGAAATCTACCACCTTTACCTGGTTTGGACTGTGTCTGATTCCAGACCCACAGCAATGTGGGCAACTCTTAGCTACCCTCAGAAGTGGCAGATGGAGTTTAATTCAGATAAATGTGAAGTGCTGCATTTTGGAAAAGCAAATCTTAGCAGGACTTATACACTTAATGGTAAGGTCCTAGGTAGTGTTGCTGAACAAAGAGACCTTGGAATGCAGGTTCATAGCTCCTTGAAAGTGGAGTTGCAGGTAGATAGGACAGTGAAGAAGGCATTTGGTATGCTTCCCTTTATTGGTCAGAGCATTGAGTACAGGAGTTGGGAGGTCATGTTGCGGCTGTACAGGACATTGGTTAGGCCACTGTTGGAATATTGCGTGCAATTCTGGTCTCCTTCCTATCGGAAAGATGTTGTGAAACTTGAAAGGGTTCAGAAAAGATTTACAAGGATGTAGCCAGGGTTCGAGGATCTGAGCTACAGGGAGAGGCTGAACAGGCTGGGGCTGTTTTCCCTGGAGCGTTGGAGGCTGAGGGGTGACCTTATAGAGGTTTACCAAATTGAGGGGCATGGATCGGATAAATAGACAAAGTCTTTTCCCTGGGGTCGGGGAGTCCAAAACTAGAGGGCATAGGTTTAGGGTGAGAGGGGAAAGATATAAAAGAGACCCAAGGGGCAACCTTTTCACGCAGAGGGTGGTACGTGTATGGAATGAGCTGCCAGAGGATGTGGTGGAGGTTGGTACAATTGCAACATTTTAGAAGGCATTTGGATGGGTTTATGAATAGGAAGGGTTTGGAGGGATATGGGCTGGGTGCTGGCAGGTGGGACTAGATTGGGTGGGGATATCTGGTCGGCATGGACGAGTTGGAAGGGTCTGTTTCCATGCTGTACCACTCTGACTCTGAAATGACTTAATGAACCACTCAGTTATCACCACCAACCCCTCAATGCCAATTAGGGATCGGCAGCAAATTTTGGTCTTCCCAGTGACACTCTCATCCTCTTTAAAAAAAAATGTAAAGAATTTTATTTAAATGTTAATGTAAATGTGTCGAGGTCAATGGCTGTCACTATGAAATTCCATCACTGTGTGTTTTGGAGTCAGCAGTGTATAATGTGAAGATATTGCTTAGCTGGTGTAGTAGACTCCACTCAGATGCTGTTGAGTTAAAGAGCAAGAGGGAGTATAAGAGCAAGCTGACCACAAAAGATCCATCATGAGGCAGGAGTTAAAACTACTTAAGTTGTCGAAAAAGATGGGAAGCCATGTTACACAGGGTGTGCTGCTAGTGTCTCTGTGTTCATGTCTGTGAACTCGGGAATCCGTATCAAATTTCACTAAATTGTTGGATATAGTTAATAATGGAGGATGGTGACAATAGAAGAAGACATTAACTAATAAACTTGAAGAATGGGTACACAAACTACAATGTAGATAGGTGTGCATTAGTAGGTTTATGTAATGAAGACTAAGGAGGCCACATACCCCTTGGGGGACCAATGTTTAAATAGAGCTGTTAAACCTAGAGATCTAGGGGTACAAACTTGAAAATCACTTAAAGTAGTGCCATAGGTAAATAAGTAGACAAGCAGGAGGCTGGAAGAGCCCAGCTAGCCAGGCAGCATCAGGAGGTGGAAAAAAGGGGGGTGGGGGGTGGATAGGTGCAGTCTCATTCACTGTGACAATGGAGGAGACCGCGGCTGGTCATGTCGGACAAGGAGTGGGAAGGGGACTTGAAATGGGAAGTGACTAGGAAGTTAGACTTGCCCGTACAGGCCTGATTGAGATGCTGTGCGAAACGTGCCCTTAGTTTATGTTTAGTCTCACCAGTGTAGAGAAGACTACATGGGGAGCACAGGTTACAATAAACTAGGTTGGAGGAGAGGCAGGTGAACCTCTGTCTCACCTGAAAAGACTGTTTGGGTCCCTGGATGGAGGTGAGGGAGGTGGAATGCTGGCAGGGTTTGCACCTTTGACGATTGCGCAGGAGAAGGTATCTGGGGGAGTTAGGGGTGGTGGGGGAGGGGAGAGTGGCACAAACCAAGGAGTGACAAAGGGAATGGTCCTTGCGGAATGCAGAGAGGGATGAGGAGGCGAAGACGTTCTTGGTGGTGGGGTCTAGTTGAAGTTGGTGGAAGTGTTTTAAGAATGATCTGTTGGATGCGTAGACTGGTGGTGTTGAAAGTGAGGACAAAGAAGGCCCTGTCTGTATTATGGTTGGATGGGGCAGGGTTTAGAGCTGTGGAGTGGGGAATGAGGAGATATGGTGGAGGGCTGTCTGGATAACAGAGGGGTGGGAAAGGTTGTTCAAAATAGGTGGACACCTGGGATGCTTATGAGTGGAACGTCTCCTCGTCAGAGCAGATACAACCAAGAGAGAAATTGGGAAAATGGGATGGAGTTTTTGCAGGATACTGGGTGGGAGGAGGTGTAGTCCAGGTAGTCGTGGGAGTCTGTGGGTTTGTAGTAAATATCAATCCATAAACTGTTGCCAGAGATGGAAACAGATTAGATTCCATATAGTGTGGAAACAGGCCCTTCGCCCCAACCAGTCCACACCAACCCTCCGAAGAGTAACCCACCCAGACCCATTCCCCTACTCCCTACTAATGCACCTGTCACTATGGGCAATTAAGCATGGTCAATTCACCTGACCTGCACATCTTTGGATTGAGGGAGGAAACTGGAGCACCCGGAGGAAACCCACGCAGACACTGGGAGAATGTGTAGATTCCACGCAGACAGTCACCCAAGGCTGGATTCAAATCTAGGTCCCTGGCGCTGTGAGGCAGCAGTGCTAACCACTGAGATCAAGTAATGGGAGGGAGGTGTCCAAGATAGACCAAGTGAATTTAAAAATAGGGTGGAAATTGTGAGCAAAGTTGATGAACTGCAGCCTGGATGCAGGATGCAGCACTGATGCAGTCATTGATGTAATGGCAGAAGAGTTGGGGAACTGTACCTTTCTATGTACTGAAGAGGGACTGTTCGGCATGGCTGTCAAAGAGACAGGCATAGCTGGTGCCTCTGAGTGTACCCATGGCTAACCCCTAGATTTGGAGGAAATAGGAAGAGTTGAAGGAAAGTTGATGAGGGTGAGGACTAATTTGACAAGGCAGAGGAGAGTGTTGGTGGAGGGAGACTGGATGGACTTGTTGGAGAGGGCTTGCAGGCAATCATTGTGGGGGATGGATGTGTATAGGGATTACACTTTCATCGTGAAGATAAAGCGCTGGGGTCCGGGTAAATGGAAGTTTCTGAAGAGAAGGAGAGAGTAATTTGTTCCGTATGTAGTGGCAAGTGCCTGGACCAAAGGGGAGAGAATGGAGACGAGATAGAAAGAAATGAATTTGGTGGGGCAGGAGCATCTGGAGACGATGGGTCAACTGGTGTAGTTGGGCTTGTGGATCTCGGGAAGCAGGTAGAAGTGGGTAGTGTAGGGCTGAGGGATGTTTGAGGTTGGAGGTAGTGGAGGGGAGAATTACATTTGGTCTCACCGATGTAAAGAAGACCACATTGGGAACACTGGACACAGTAAACTAGTTGGGAGGAGAGGCAGGTGAACTTCTGTCTCACATGGCAAACCAGGGCAAGCCTGACCACCTGGTCATTGCCCATTTCAATTCCCCTTCCATTGTTCACCCCCTTCAATGTTCTCCAATTTCAAATAACCTTCCCACCTATCCTTTGACTCCCTTTCCAGCCCTGCCTCCTCTCTACCATCCTTCCAACCAACCCCTCCTTCCAGCTACCGACAGGATTTATTCCTCTTATCAACCTACCATGTCTTACCTATTAACTTAATTCACCTTGCACCACCTCACCACTCCTGCCCCCTCCCCACCATAACCCTCTCTCCCCAACCCCCTTATCTACAACCACCCCTGCTCCCACCTCCATTCCTGAAGAAGGGCTGTACCTGAAACATTTGACTTCTCCACCTCCTGATGCTGCCTGGGTTCTTCCAGCCTCCTGCTTGTCCACTTTGGATTCCAGTATCCAGTTTTATTTGTCTCCATGGGTTAATAAGGCCATAAAAATGCCACCTAAGTTAAATATTTAGTAATCTACCTTTGCTGTTCTTCAAAATTTTAAATAAGGCTAGTTCAAGCATGACTTTCCCTTCTGGAATCCACAGAGATTGTGTTCTTTATTATTTTCAGATTCTAGATATTTTTCCAGATCATCTTTGAGTACAGTATAATCTCTCTTATACAGTTGGCTTGCAGTTAATTGGCCACTAGTCCTTGAAGTGTCCTGTCTACTACTTGACTACTATATGTTAGAAGACCATATTGTAGTCCTTGTCTTAATTATGTCTTGCTCAGTTACCTTGAAATTTATTATGTCTTCATTATTTCCTAGATGCTGAACTATACTTGACCATTTTAGTTAATATTTCCCATTGTTGAATTCAGCAGTGCTTCCTTCCTTGTTTGGATTTTTATATCCAGTAAAATTTCTGTTATGTGGCGTATTGCAAGCTGGAATGTTCCATCAATTGGTATATCTGATTTCACTGAAAACCATTGTTCACCCCCTGCCCCCATAATAGTGTGTTGACTATGATTTGATGGATGGATTTGACAATTCATAAGTTATAGAATCATAGAATCAAACAACATGGAAACAGACCCATCGGTCCATTCAGTCCATACCAACCAATGCCACAATCCCAAACTAAATTTCTTCCACCTCTGCATTTGTCCCATATCCCTCCAAACATCTCTTATTCATGTACTTATCTAAATGTCTTTTAAATGTTTTAACTGTACCTATATCTGGGAGTTGTTTACGCACACAAATCACTCTGTTTATATAAAAAGAAATTATCCGTCATGTCATAGAGTGATAGAGATGTACAGCCTGGAACAGACTCTTCGGTCTAACTCATTCATGCTGACCAGATATCCTAGATAAATCTAAGTCCCATTTGCCAGCATTTAGCCCATAGTCCTCTAAACCCTTCCTATTCATATACTGGCCAGACGCCTTTTTAAATGTTTTACCAGCCTCTACTACTTCCTCTGGCAACCTATTTCATAAACACACCATCCTATGAATGAAAATGTTGCCCCTTAGGCGCCTTTTAATTTTTTCACCCTCTCCCCTTAAACCTATACCCTCTAGTTTTGGACTTCCCCACCCCAGGGGAGAAACCCTGTCTATTCACCTTATCTGTGCATGTCATGATTTTATAAACCTCTATAAGGTCACCCCGGATCCTCTGACACTCCAGGGAAAATAGCCCCAATCTATTCAGCTTCCTGGCAACATCCTTATAAATCTTTTCTGAACCTTTTCAAGTTTCACAGTATCCTCCCCATGCAAGATCAGAACTCATGCATTATTCCAAAGGTGGCCTAAACAATCTCGGTAATGCCGCAACATGACCTTCCAATTCCTATACTCAATGCACTGACCAACAAAGGCAAGCATACCAAACGCCGCCTTCACTACCCTGTTTACCTGGGACTCCACTTTCGAGAAACTATGAACCTGCACTCCAAGGTCTCTTTGTTGAGCAACACTCCTGAGGACCTTACCTTTAAGAGTATAGGTCCTGCCCTGATTTGCCTTTCCAAAATGCAGCATTTCACATTTATCTAAATTAAACTCCATCTGCTTCTTATCAGCCCATTTAGTCCATCTGCGATAATCTCCTTTGCTGTCCACTACACCTCTAATTTTGTTTTATAAATCTTTCTCTTCTCAGCTTAAAAAAAAAATTGCCTGTAGTCTTAAAATTCTAATCAGAAAAACTTGCAATATGTTTTGAAAATAATGCATTTTCACCCATATCAGTGCCCACATTAAAAAATGCACTTTCAGCATTTACAACTTACAAATCATGCCTGAGTTATTAAAGTAGCTCTGCATTATCATTATGACTGTTAGTGTTTGTCTACTGTACTTGTGACCATAAAACAACAATCCTGTTTTGAAGATCGGCAGTTATTAAGTAAGCGCATCAGGTGTCAAAGTAAATGTATAAAGTGCGAGTGCTGTCAACTGGAATGTAAAAGAGCTGGTTATATTTGGTCCCTCAATACTAACTGCTGGGTTAGCTTGCATTTTTGATTTGCTGGCACCAGCTAAACCTAGTATATGAAGGAAAACGTAGATCTTGCTGTCTAGGTAAGAAATGAGTTCTGTACACATTCCTAAGAACTCAAATACCTGCACATGGGCAACAAAAGACTTTCCAGACATTACGAAAATATTTTACTGTCAATCTAGAATTTAGAACAAATGTCTGTTTCCACCTATTTTCCTGTCCAGAAGGTAATGTCCAACTTGGGGAAGAACTCAGCTTTTTAAAATTTAATACCAATCCCCCTATTTTTTAAAAAAACACTGTCCACAATAATAAAAAAGGGCCAGATAATAAGGGAGGGGATTAAATCAAAATAGTATCAGAGGGAAATAATGGACTACAGGCCTTGCAGTGCACGTTTCTCTCTGAAAGCTTCAAGAATTCAGCCTTTATTTTTGAAATACCTAATGTCAAATTAACCAAATAACCAATTAACAAATAACAAACACTGCCCAACTGTCTCACTAACAAACAAAAAGACGGGGAAATGAGGGAAGGAATCAAATCAATATATTGTTGGTGGGAGAGATCATGTACTCCATCCTAAGTGGTAGCTATGTATTTCTAAAAGTTTAAAAAGCTTCACTGATAGGTATTTTTAATAAGTTGCTTAAATGTGTTATGACTCACCTACCAGTGCATCACAAAAACCTTAGAGCTCAGCTCTTTTTTTTTTCATCCCCACCAAATCACCTACTCTTTTATAATCAACCTGCTCCGTGTAATGGCACACCTCTGGAATGGTTGGGAATTGAACCTTTTGCCTCTAAAGTAGGGACACTACCACTATATCACATGAACCCAAGAACTCAGCCCTTTTAATTTTGAAACAATATTTTAATCCTCTTTTCAGAGATGTATTGCATACTCTGGAACAGGTCAAATTTGAATCCAGGACTCCTGGTACCAAGTCCAAAGTGGATCACAGCTCCTAATCTGTTTGAGCTTCAAAGGAAACCTGCATCTCTAACTCTGATTTTTTTTTTTTGCCATTTTATTTAATAGTGGTTAAATTCCCCATGATTATTCATCTCTGTCTTTAGACTTTGCCGATTAAGCAATGAACTGATGAATGAGAAGTTGCTGATTACAGAAAAACATCGATCTGAAAATATACTTTCTGCTTCAGGAATTTCTCTCCTAGATCTATGTTGTTTTTTACATAACAAACATGGTAAAAGCCACAATCTATTATGTTTTCCCCTCAATGCCATGTACACATTAACCTTTCCTGTTCCAAGGTCTGGTCTTTTGGGTTTGGCAGTATATGAGGTTCACTCATCTACCCATCCTGAATGAGTTCACCATTTCCCACTTGGATATTTAAAGTCATCTTTTGCTTGAATAAAGATTTAAATTATTCAGCATTTTGAATTGAAATTAGTTTAATAAGAACACAACAGATATTTAAACACCGTTGAATTAACATAATTCAAATAAGCTGATGATTCAAGTTAAATGACTTCAAATTATAAATAGACTATACTTAAAACACTAAGACAATTATAACAGGACTGGATTTGCTCCATTATCCTCTCTAAGTACCTGTGGAATGTTCCTGCATTGTCCACGGCACATACCATTTTATCGCCTGAATTCAGGACTTGTAAAGTATTAATATAAAAACAAGGGCAGAAGTCAGAGTAGAAATGAGATTATCTGAGGAAATAAATGAGATTGGAGAATAATTACTGTCTGGTTGTCTAATTGAACATTGTTAATACAATGTTTGGAAAGTTTGTGAAATATGTGAATCCTACGAAAGGCTGCATTAATACAAGACGATCAGTTAGTCAGACTGTTTTAGATAATCATCCTCGCTTCAGCTTTGAATGTTGCTATCAGTTGCTTGCCTCACATCCTGCAGAGATTTAAACTTGTCTGATGGTGATATTATTTGTCGTATTTTTTTTGCAAATAATTTTTAACCCGAGGGTATTACATGGCACCAAGGTATCGGATGTTGAAATCTCAACATGATTCGTCCAAATTTGTAAAAATGAGCATCGTTGTGGAGATGCAGCCTTAACCATTCATCTTTACTCAAAGTGATTCTGTCAGTTACCACTTAGTGATTATATTTCACTGTTGTTTCACAGCTTATCACTTGTAAAGTTCAGAATGAAGGAAATTTATTTGGGCTGGATGTTAAGCAGTACTGTGTACTTATCAGTCAGCTCAATGTGTAACTGTTGCCTTTCCATTTTTTTCCCATTGTAGAAATGGTAAAGGATCCGGAGGAGGTGGTAAACAAGTATATGATGAGAATAGAAGAAGAAATTCCAGATGAGGTGATGTCAAAATTTTATTGCTGACTATGTGTGATTTTCATGACTTAAACATGAAGATATTTAAATGCATATAATTCCAAAGCAGAAGTGTCCTTTTTGCAATTGCATATCATGGCTGTCCTAAAAAGGTTAAACTCACTATTTTATTCCTGCACCATCACCCCGCCCCTGCAGAAGTTGCAGGAATTCCATTCTTTGTGAATCATCTACATCTGTTGTTTTTACTTTTTAAAATAACAATAAAACAGAAGAACTAGGAGCAGGAGTAGGCCATCTGGCTGCTCGAGCCTGCTCTGCCATTCAATAAGATCATGGCTGATCTTTTTGTGGCCTCAACTCTACTTACCTGCCCTCTCGCCATAACATTTAATCCCTTTTACATTTCAAACAATTAGCGATCTTAGCTTTAAAAACATTTACTGATGGTGTCTCAAATACTTCACTGGGTAGGGAATTCCATAGAACCACAACCCTCTGGGTGAAGACATTCCTTCGTTCACTCCTAAATCTGCTCCCCCTACTTTTGAGGCTCTGCCCTCTTGTCCTAGTTTCACCCACCAGTAGAAGCATCCCCTCTACTTCTGTCTGTCCCCTTCATAATTTTATGTTTCTGTAAGATCCCCCCTCATTGTTCTAAATTCCAAGGAATATAATCCCAGTGTCCTCAGTCTCTCCTCAAGCCAACACCCCCCCACGCACCCACCCAAAACTCCGGAATCAACTTAGTGAACCTTTTATGCATCCTTTCTCAAGTAAGGAGACCAAAACTGCCCACAGTACTCCGGGTGTGGCCTCACTAGCGTCCTATATAGCTTCAACATAACCTCTCTGTTTTTAAACTCAATCCCTTCAGCAATGAAGAACAAAATTCCATTTGCCGCCTTAACTACCCGTTGCACCTGTAGACTAATCTTCTGTGATTCATGCACAAGGGCATCCAGGTCCCTCTGCACAGCAGCGTGCTGCAATTTTTTTACCATCCAAGTAATAGTCCTTTTTACTGTTATTCTGACCAAAGTGGATGCCTTCCCATTTATTAACATTGTATTCCATCTGCCAGATTGTTGCCCACTCACTTAAACTATCTATGTCCCTTCACAAAGGTCTCTGCACACTTCGCTCTATCACTCATATTTGTGTCATTCGCAAACTTTGACACACTACACGTGGTCCTCAACTCCAAAGTTCTTTTGTTCACTGCACTGCTTTCAGTTCAGGAATATATTGGGTGGGGATTGATATTTGGTACAGTTAGCAGAGCTCCAGAGTTAAATCAAATGCCCAACCACTTTACTAAGTGAACCAGGAAGACTTGATGAAGATCATGCAAGAATAGCTTTTCTAAATGGGATCAGCCCTGAGAACAACATATGGGTTTATTTCTTTAGCCCTAACAGCAACTGTATGACCACACAATTGGAATGTCAGTGCACATTCTTCTAATGAAGGTATTTTATTACTGTTTTGTACAAAATCTTTTGTACAGGTCATGCATTGAGGGCATGCAGATATGTGTTTGAGACTTTGTACAATTTAAAGTTGGATCATATGTAGTCACAAATTGTGACTATATTGAAAATGCAGCAGTCCTCTAGAAGACACATCTTGAAAGCATGTTCACGCTCATCTTGTAGATGCGACCTATTGGGTATGTTTACAGGATAGAAGGTGGATGTGTACTCTAGGAATCTAGTACGATCTAGCTTAGATGTATATTACCATTCCTTCACTGTCTTCGGTCAAAAAAGCCTGGAATCCCCAATGGCATCATGGGTCAAGCCACAGCAGGTGGACTACAGTAGTCCAAGAAGGCAGTTCACCACCACCTTCTCAAGGGCAACTAGGGGCAGCCAATAAATGCTGGTCAGTCAGTGACACCCATATTCCTCATGACTTTTTTTTAAACTGGGCCAGAAGAGCAAGGTGCTTAAAGCTCTACATCAAAGATTTTTGAAAACAGCATGTGAAGACCCTAAACACAAAATTACACACCTAGTGACAGTAACCAGGAGCAGAGGAAAATATTGATATTGCCTATGGGTCAGCGTGTACCACCATAACAATCAGTGGCTACCGCAGCTTGGCAACAGATACCGATATTGAAAGTAACAAACCACAACAACATTAGATAACCACCTTCTGTGATGAATTGTGGCAGAAACTGCCTGTCAGGGTTTGGTTTCTTCAGTCACTAGCAGAAGTACATCATGTACAGCTTCTCATCCCCAATGAACTTGCTGCATGTCAGTTGCTTTGGGTAGATTTAAGGGTAAAGCTTGGACATGGGTAGGGAAAGACCCTGGACTGAGACAAAGCCGAATGTAGGAGAAAGTGAGGATTGCAGGTGCTGGAGATCAGAGTGGAAAAGCACAGCAGGTCAAGCAGCATCCGAGGAGTAGGAGAATTGATGTTTCAGGAATAAGCCCTTCATCAGGAATTCTTTGAATTTGTAGTAGGTATGGTTGTCCTGTTCAGATCTAAATTGTGTTGGTCTGAATGTAGTCTGGAGTCCATGTGGGATCTGTTGGTTCTTTAGGCAGGTACTGAGGAAGAAGATGTGGCTGTGGTAGCGAGTCTGCTTCAGGACGTGGCTGAAGAGCTTCAGGGCATAGGAGATGGCCTGGGAGGTGCAGTGGGACAGAGACTCACTGAGATCGTTGGTTTAGATTAGAGTGGTGCTAGAGAGGCACAGCAGATCGGGCTGCATCCAAGGAACAGGAAAATCGACGTTTCGGGCAAAAGCCCTTCATCAGGAATAGAGGCAGGGAGCCACCAGGGTGGAGAGATAAATGGGGTGGGGTGGGGCTCGGGAAGAAGATACCAAAGAGACAACAGGTGAATGGGGGTGGGGATGGAGGTGATTGGTCACAGGGGAGGGTAAACCAGATAGGTGAGAAGGGAGATTGGCAGGTAGGACAGGTCATGAGGACAGTGCTGAGCTGGAAGGTTGGTAGGTTTGTGGGCTACCATGATGCCAAGGGGTCTGAGTAGTCTGGCAGTCATTCCCGAGATGTCATTGCTGTAGGGGAGGGTTTCAAAACACATCCAGAAACTACAAATCTTCTCAAAACTCGCTAAGTATGCTAGACTATATGCTGAAGTTTGGAGTAGGATTAGAAAGTGAAACCTGTAGAGTAAACTGTATAATAACATGTCTTAACACTGTATGCTACTAACTAAGCCAAGCTGACACTGTACATGTCATCTGCATCTTCTTGGAAAGTGAGGATCTGTGAATCAGTCTGAGACCATGGGTTGAATGTTTCAACTAACTTGTTGTTACTCCATTTTTTGGTATACACGTTGAATCAATCCTACTTAATTAAGGTGATTGCCCATTCCTAAGAATTCCAAAGTAGTGTGCACCAGGAAAGTGGTGTGATTACGTTGCAAGCCTGAACTGGATATCAGTATAGTGTCCTCAAACCTGATGAATGTTGAAATTTTAAAACTAAGTATTGATCTTTCTTGCATGTATTTTAGGACTGTATAATCTGCATGGAGAAGCTGAGTGCCTTGTCTGGCTATGATGAAATGTCCAGGACGAGAACCATTCGGCCAGATACAGTGGGAAAGTTCACAAGATGTGGCCATGTCTTCCACTTATTGTGTATGATGGCTATGTATGAAAATGGAAACAAGGTACAGAAAACTGTTGTGCAACTGGCAATAGTGCAGCAGTGTTCTTTCAAAGGGGTGGTGGTGCTGTACTCAGATACTTCCAGGTTACTAATCCAGAACCCCGAGCTGATGTTTTGACCATGTGGATTTGAATCTCTCAACTTCAGATGGTGAAGTTTGAACCCAACAAAAGTCTGGAATTTTAAAATAAATCTAGCCTAATGGCAATCACTATCGGTTGTTATAAAATCTAACTGTGACAGAAAGCAATCTATTGTCTTTACTTGGTCTGTGTCTCTAGGCCTATAGCAGTATTGTTGACTCTTAATTACCCTGTGGACAGTAAGGGATAGTTAATAAACAGCCAGTAACATCACAGTGACAAAAATGCCATTATAATCTTCCCTGAAGCGTTGAATCATAAGATAGCATATTGTGAGTGGTAAGCATTGATTTTGTACTGGATCTACAGCAATGTTTAGGTTGTTAGTTCCTTTCTAAAGTGATCCTATTTGTTTCTGTTTTGTCCCCCCACTTTGTTTTTGATTAAGTAAAAAAAAATCACTCAACACAAGGTTGTAGTCCAGCAGGTTTGTTTGGAAGTACTACCTTTTGGAGTGATCAGAAAGCTACCTGATGAAGGAGCAATGCTCCAAAAGCTAGTACTTCCAGATAAACCTAGTGGACTATAGCCTGGTGTTGTGCGATTTTTAACTTTGTTCACCCCAATCCAATACCAGCAGCTCCATATCATTGTTTTTGACGGTTAACGTCAGTGATTGTGATATGTTGCTAAAAGAACTGTTGTGAAGTCCGGCATAACGCTCTTATGAGTACCCCAGCTGAGAGATGTTAACTCCACTCGGATCTTATCAGGGGCCTTGCTTATCCACGTAATTCTGTCGGAGGATCACATGAATGTTAAACATGATGCACTAGTGCATTGCGATAGAAAAATTTGTTATTCCAGAATAGAGTCATTATTTCAGATTAGAGAACTCTGCTAAGCAATGGAATTAACTCATTTCAGGATGGCAGTTTACAGTGTCCTTCATGTAAGACCATCTATGGTGAAAAGACTGGAACACAGCCAAAAGGAAAGATGGATATTTATTTATTACCACAGTCACTGCCTGGATATGCAGACTCTGGATCTATACAAATTGTGTACAATATCCCACCTGGTATTCAGGTAACCACTTCTTCTGAGTCACTTGTGATAGTAGAAATTATGCTTCTCGAAGATTCAGATTGACTACCTCACGCATAGGTTGTGGGAAAGCTAGATTTTCTTATTATTCATGTTTTGTGTATTGAAAGCAATCTGGGCTTATTGCAATAATTTGAACACAATAAGTAGATATTTTACTGTTTAAATTAATTCCTCACTGCTTATCAATGGGCAGTTAATGTTTCAGGTCTATTCTGACTTGCATTGTACCAATCTATTAGCTTTGGTCATAAAACTGAGGTACCATGTCTGCAGTTTGTGTAATGGAAGATTTGAGTTTATAAATGTCAGAAGGAAGATTGATGCTCAAGTTAAAATCATTCATTATCACAAATTCACTGCAGCCAAGTTTCAAACAATATCTAAACCTGGATGTTGATTCATTCTTTAATTATTTACTATGTACCTTGGTGCAAATCAACAAAATTTGTATCAGAATATTTTATTGCAATGAGGATAGTTCTACTATTTCTGTTGCATCAATTTCCTCCTACATCTGTGACATAGACTGTCCTGTGATGGGAGAGGTGAAGAAAGGCAGTTATCACTTGTTAGGAATTGTTCCTAAATCTTAGCATTTTCATAGAAATTTTGAAGCTGTAACGTTAGTTGCCGTTGGTCTTGGAATTAGGATGCCATTTTATTGCTAGCGTTGGGAATGCATTAGGTGCTGTCCTATTACGAGGCTGGGAGACTTGTAGCACAGGGCATTGTTTTCATGCATGGAGTTTTTATGGGAGTCCTATGAGGAGAGATTGGTTCGACTGACCCTGTATTCGCTAGAGTTTAGAAGACAGAAGATCCATTTGAAACATAAAAATTTCTGACAGGGCTGGACGTAGTAGATGCTGAGAGGATGTTTTATCTGGCTGGGAGAGTTACAATTGGGGACATAGTCTCAGGATATGGGGTAGACCATTTAGGACCAAGATGAGGAAAGATTTTCTCACTCAAAGGTTAGCGCACCTGTGTAATTCCCTACCACAGAAGGCTATGGGGACCATCTGATGAATATATTCAATCAGGAGATAGGTTTTTAGATTATGAAGGCATCAGTAGTATGGGGGGAAATGGGAATATGACATTGAGATGGATGATCAGCTATAATCATATTGAATGGGAAACCAGGCTCAGAGGGCTGAATGGTCTACTCCTGCTCCCAATTTCATTATATCAGTAATGTTGTAAAAGATCTATTTTGAAATAAATTCCCAAGCTTCTCTGCCTGAGAGCAGCCCACCAGCACAACCTTAGGTATAGATAAGAAATGCTAGTCCAACCACAGATGCCCACATTCCATGAATTAATTTTAAAAATGTTTATCAACAAATTACAGCCATGGAGTGTATCCCAGGTAAGCCCAGTCCAGTTTTCACCTGAAAATCGTTGTTACGCTTTTTCATTCAGTAATCATGTAGTTGACTCTCAGCTGCCGTCTCGGAATAAATGTTGGCCTGGCCAGTGATACCTACATCCTGTCAATGAATTTCTTTTTTAAAAAATTAAGAGGAGCTGCAACTCCCACTTTACACTCCACCCTAGCTTAACTCCATTACATGAAAGTCTATTATGCCAACAACAGCCACCACAAAAGAGACCAGATAACATAGCATACACTGGCAGTTAGAATTAAGAACTGGCTGAGCTATAGGATTCTTGAACCAGGCAATCTTAAGAGAGTGCATCTTCTGTTTATCACTCTACTGCAATTATTGCTTTATTCAAGATAAACACTTATGAAAATCAAATCACTGGCTGAAATTCTAATAGGAAACTGCAACTGGAATTCATCTTTTTATTTACTAAACTTAACCAACTTGCCTTTTTTTGACAGGGTCCAGAGCACCCTAACCCAGGCAAACCATATACTGCCCGTGGCTTCCCCCGGCACTGTTACCTGCCTTACAGTGAAAAGGGCAGACAGGTAAGATATAGGGTAACTGATTGGATTAAACTGCTTTAATAATTAAAGAACACCTCAATTGAGTATTCCTGAAGCTTTACATTTTATGCTGATCTGAGAAATTCACAAGAAATACCAGTGTAAAAGGCAATTACCATTTATACTATGAGAGCAGAATTGGCAGGCTGGTGAAGGTGTTGCTGTGGAGAATAGAATAGAATCCCTCCAGTGTGGAATCAGGCCCTTTAGCCCAACAAGTCCACACTGACCCTCCGAAGAGTAACTCACCCAGACCCATTCCCCTATCCTGTTATCCTATATTTATCCATGACTAATGCACCTAACCTACACATCCCTGAACACTATGGGCAATTTAGCCAGTTCACCTAACCTGCACATCTTAGGATTGTGGGAGCACCTGGAGGAAACCTACACAGACACTGGGAGAATGTGCAAACTCCACACAGACAATCGCCTGAGGTTGGAATCGAACCCTGGTCCCTGGTGCTATGAAGCAGCAGTGCTAACCATTGTGCCGAATGTAGCAGTTAATAATGACGACAGTCAGTTCAATTATTGAGCTAGATTCTGGGTAATGATTTACCAGAGAATGGCTGTCATTTTGTTGAATTGATACAGATAAGCTGTATGTACATATTCTTTGTTTGCAAAGGTGATGCTAGTTATATAGGCTATAAATCCCCAAACTAGATAACATCAATGCATATCCCTTAGACTTTTCAGATAAACTCAATACCTCACTTGTTGCAATCAACCTAAGAACCACACAACAGTGTCCAATGTTCGGTGCAATTCCACAGTTGGGCAGTATTTGCTCAATAATTCTGAGTGTGTGAGCAATTATGCTGGTTACCAGTTAAGAATTTTCAGTTGGACTTGCAGTGTGACTGGCGCATTTGTGTTTTGGAAGCTACGTTAATGCAAAAGGTTTTTTTGTTGTGGAATATTCTCATGAGCAGAAGAAGAAATGCTTCAGCAAAATTTCCTTTCTCGTCAGCAGTACTCAAATTCTGTATTACCAACAAACTTTCTGTAATCCATAAAGCACATAATTGTGACTGCCTCCTGTTCTGACTTTGGTATTGGATAGATTTTCCGTTTTAAAGTTGAGAAATTTGAATTAATTCCAAGAATGCCTCACCGCGCCAGAGACGCGGGTTCAAATCCCGCCTCGGGTAACTCTGTGTGGAGTTTGCACATTCTCCCCATGTCTGTGTGGGTTTCCTCCGGGTGCTCCGGTTTCCTCCCACAGTCTAAAGATGTGCAGGTTAGGTGAATTGGCCATGCTAAATTGCCCATAGTGTTAGGTGAAGGGGTAAATGTAGGGGAATGGGTCTGGGTGGGTTGCTGTTCGGAGGGTCGGTGCGGACTTGTTGGGCTGAAGGCCTGTTTCCACACTAAGTAAAGTAATCTAATCTAATCTAATCTTAACAGGAGAACGTAGAGTTTTGTTTTTTTTTAGAGAAAAAAATCGATAATTTACTCCATGAGGGTGAACTGGTTATGCACTTTGGGTTCTGCAGACTGTGCTGGTAAAGGTCTCCTAAAGTTCAGGTAGAAGTCTGAAATGGGCTCAATCCTAGGGTACCCTAATTAATTTCCAATTTATCAGCAGTCAGACTGAAAATTTGTATATGTACTTCCACCAGGGAATGAATGCAAACTGAATTGAATCTCCTATTTCAGGTCCTGGAGCTTCTCAAAGTAGCATGGAACAGACGGCTGATTTTTACTGTGGGGACGTCGAGCACAACTGGGGAAATGGACACAGTGGTTTGGAATGAAATTCACCATAAAACAGAGATGGGGTCCAATGTATCGGGGCACGGATACCCTGACCCCAACTACCTAGACAATGTCATTGCAGAGCTGGCTGCTCAGGGCGTCACAGAGGACTGTCTTCGGCAATAATTGATCAAGTTTTCTCCAATCCAGTGGAGAGCCTGTAAAAGTGTTTGGACTTCTGCACTTTTCTTTAGTGCAAGCTGTGTTTTCATTTTCCTTTCTCCTGCTTGTTTTGTAAAATCCAGAATCAATTTTCATAGCCGTGCATGGTGAAGCAGGGGTGCACGGGTTGCATCTTCCTAAGGCCAGATGTCTCTTTTCACCACACCAGTGATTTTTTCATTCAAAGCCAGACCGAGCTGAGCTGGACTCACATGTTTCCCCTTCTCTTTCCCCTCCTCCTCCCCATCTCCTCCTGGCACCTTGCAACATGTTTACATAGCGTTGGCCAACAAAAGCTTCAACAAATTGGATGTAGTTACAGTTTCTTGTGCATTGTCTGGGATGTTGTATTTTACCATAGCAGCCACGTTAGAAACTGTAGCATCTGAAGTTCTGCGATGTATCCTTCTGTTAATCAAGTTTTAGCCGTAAGCATTAAAGTAGAACAGACTCTGATCCACAGTGGATTTCCTGTAATCTGTGCACCACTGGCTGCTCAAAGTGGGGCTAGCAGGGGAACCTTTATAACATGCACTATTATCTGATTCTAATACTTTTAGGCAGTGGAGCATTATAAGAGAATCTATTTTTTACATCCTAGGACAGTAAGGCAGTGAAATTTTGAAGCATGTGAAATACTATTTTATCCTTGTAGCATGAGGCTCTAAAATCTTGTGTGTTACTGTTTGGTAGCAAATTGTGTAGTTTTGTGCCCAGTTCTACTGCTTGTTTCATACCTGGGGCAAAGCATGGTAACCTGCAATCAGTAAACTTATCACTTTTCTACTGAGCTCAGGGAAGCCTAGTAATTAAGTGATTAAGTAATAAATTTTTTTCACTCGCAAAATGGTTGCGACAAATTGTGTACCATTTAAATTGCAACGTTACAGAATATTTTGGTTTTACCTTTCATTGCCACTAATGGCTGATGGAATAGAAATCTTCTCTGTGGCAAAACTACACTGATTAGTGCATCATTTTTTCCCTAGTATTTAGAGCAGTTGCCTATAATATAGGAACTGAATTTCACCCTGACCCCCAAACCCTGTTACAATAATGATCTGCCAGTTGACGATAAAATCACTAGGATATGGAAGTCCTGAGACAGATATTCCCATTATTAAAGCTTGGACGGGGTGAATATATAAACTTAATAGAGAAAGTAGGTGGTCAAAGACTAGAAAGAGAAATTGCTACAGTCCTTCTCATAAATGGTATGAGGGATAGGGACCAAATGCAAGTTAATGGGACTAGTTTAATTGTGAAGACTGGACAGCATGGGCAAGTTGGGCCGAAGGGCCTGTTTCCATGCTATAGAACTCCGTGATTCTAAATATGTGCAGTTTTCTCACACTATTCTTTTTTCTTCCTGCTGTAGCTTTGGGATATTGATTGACATTCATTCAATTGGGGTACACTGTAATGCCAAATAGAATATGTGTACATATTTCTTAATTTAGAGATGATGTTTGAATTATGCAGAGAATCCACTGTAAAATTTTCTTAAAGACGGCATGTTGAAAGGGAAGAAAATGTGCAGTTTCCACAGGAGTGCCATTGATCTCCTCAAACTGCTTTCATGGAGTTTATTGTTACCACTCATTTGATATGATTAGATTCCCTAGAGTATGGAAACAGGCCATTCGGCCCAACAAGTTCGCATCAACCCTCCAAAGAGCAACCCACCCAGACCCATTCCCCTACCCTATTTTTACCTCTGACTAATGCACCTAACACTACGGGCAATGTAGCATGGCCAATTCACCTGATCTGCACATCTTTGGATTGTGGGACGAAACCGGAGCACCCGGAGGAAACCCAAGCAGACACGAGGAGAATGTGCAAACTCCACATAGACAGTGGCCCGAGGCTGGAATCGAACCCAGGTGCCTGGTGCTGTGAGGTAGCGGTGCTAACCACTGTGCCGCCCACCCATGGGCATTGTTATGACATCTTTTTACAAATGAGTGAATTTAACGTTTTCTTGTAATGTGTTAAAATCTTGTTGGCATTCAGGTGTTGAAGTGCTGGGGAAATGTAGTAGGTACAGCTGATTTTTTGTGTTACCCAACATACCACAAATCCTGTTTGACGTGGAGACCAGGTCTTTGGCCAACCCCTCCAAGCGGCCTGAACTTCATAGACCCAAAAGGAAAATATGAGACATTGGGGCAATCAGTGCCTGGGCACAAATTTGCATGTTCCTGAAACGCATCCTTCGGCCTGTCCCCCAGTTTTATGCAATGTTGAACTTTGCCTTAGTTTCTGAGCTTAGCTTGACCAAGGCAACAAACAGTTTGTTAGTTCCTCAATTAATCTACAATGTCTGTTGACTTTCAATGACTCACTGTAAAATCTAAATTAAGCATTAAAATTAATTCTACAATGATTGGGACAGGCTGTCAAAACTGAGTCAACCGCCTTAATTAGACTCTCTGAAAGCACCATCAGTCTAAATCTTCCTCCATAGTGTTTACTTTTCAACCCAAATACAATGCAATACGAAAAGCCTTACTGTGGTTGAATGCTTAAAGTCATGGGATGAAATCTCTTGATAGTGGGAAGAATGGAAAGGAATATTAAAGCAAACATTCTCAACAACCAGCACCAGCATTTCCAGATTAGCAAACTCCCCTCCAGGTACTGCCGCAGTACATTTGCAGGCCTGTAAATGGTCTAATTTAACCAAATCTTGAGGCGCAAATCATCCCACCAGTGTGCTGTTTCTAAGGTAATGTGAAATTTTAAAGCATATGCACTGTTACCTGATTGTTATAGTATAAGGTACTATGTGTGTTACTATATGATTCATCTTTGGGCACAGTTGTGTGCAGTTTTGTATCCAAGTCTACGTCCTGTTCTACAATTCTACAGAGGTCAAGGAAATGTAACCTGCAAATCATTTTTTGCTAGATATTATGTTCAGGGAGGCATCATGTGACTAACTGCAAACTTAAAATAGCTGTTTTGTTTTGTTTGTTTTTTAAGACTTTGGAAAGCAAATTCACATTCTCCCTCTCCTAAACATAACCATGATGTCTTTCACACTTTCTTTCTGACATTTATTTGGTATTTATGATTTTTTTAGGCACTAAACTAGAGATAGAAAAACACTGCTATTCAAAATACTTATCCTATGTTTTCTGTCTTTTATCAATGACAAGCTTTGGTACTGTTTTATAGAGTTTGGTTATCATTTAACAAGGATGTCAAAATTGTCAGAGACAATGCTTATACCTTTTCATTTTTTTCATGGAATGTATGTATAATTGGCACATTACATTGCCTTTGAACTAAATGCCTTCTTTGACCCTTTCAGAGGACAATTGAGCATCAGTTGAATTGCTGTAGACTTGGAGTATGTGATTAGATCAAGTAAGGATGACTGGTTTTATTCTATAAATGACGTGAGAATTAGATTATTACAACAATTGATGATTGTCTCATGGTCACCATTACTGAAACTAGCTTTCAGTATTGGAATTTTATTAATGGAAACAAAGTCCCTGAGAGCATTAAACTCAGCCTCTGGTTAACTAGTCCAGTGCCATCACTACTGTCTCACATACCACTCCACCCATTTCACTTTGCATCCAAATGCCCATTTGTTTCTGCTTCACTTATTGTTTACTCAGTTTCTAATTTTTTAACCAACTTTTAAGTAGAACGTAGCAAAATTTTGGAGAATGGTATAAACCTTAACACTTGAGAACTATGTTGTTGAGCAAATTAAAGATTTGTTCCCAACCAGCTGGGGATTAAGCTTATATTTGTGCTGATATCCTGATGGCATGTTAATAACATTTTTAATTTATGTAATCATCTTTCAAATTCCTAGCAAAGTTTGTGACCTGATGTCTCCGTATTTTGTTTTTTTTTAGTTGTGCTGTTGCTTCAGAATTTCTTGATTCTGGAACAATTTTCCTTTGTCATTTTATTAAATAACCTTACTGTGTACAGTTGCATTATTAAATTTCTGCGAAGGGTTACTAACCAAGTATGAAATAGTCTCTATAATTTTTCATAACTTGACCGACACAGCTGTTGTCCAGACATATACTTTATTGATGTCCACAACAAGGTAAAGTAGAATTTTCATGAGATATAGGCAAAGTAGCCCCATTCCCGAAACATCGACTCCCCTGCTTCTCGGATACTGCCTGACCTGCTGTGCTTTTCCAGCACCAAACGTTTTGCTTCTGACTCTCCCGCATCTGCAGCCCTACTTTCTCGAAGTAGGCCATTTGGCCCATCAAGTCTGCCTGGCCATTCAATCAAATCATAGCTGATTTGATTATCCTCCATTCCACTTACTTGCCTTTTCTTGATAACCCTTGATTCCCTTATTGATCAAAAATCTCTCAGCCCTTCAATATACTTAACAACCCAGTCTCAACAGCTATCTGCAGTAAACATTTCCACAGATTCACTATCCTCAAAAGAAATTCCTCCTCATCCCTGTCCTAATTGGGTGGCCCCTTATTAGAGATTATGCCCTCAGGTCCTAGACACACTCATGAGAGGAAACAACCTTTATGCATCTGTCCTGTCAAGTCTCCTTTGAATCTTCTATGTTTCAATAACGTCACTTTTCATTCTTCCAAACTCCAATGAGTACAGGTCCAACCTACTCGAACAAAAATGAAAATTGCTTGAAAGATTTAGGTCAGACAGCATCTGTGGAGTCAAAGAGTTAATGTTTTGGGTCCAATGACCCTCCTCCTTCAGACTTGACTCAAAACATTAATTCTGCTATGTCTTCACAGATGCTGAGTTAGAGTCATACAGCATGGAAATAGACCCTTTGATCGAACTTGTCTGTGCCAACCAGGTTTCTTAAACTGAACTAGTCCCATTTGCCTGCATTTGGCCCATATCCCTCTAAACTTTTACTATTCTTGTACCTCTCCAAATCTCTTTGAAATGTTATAATTGTACTGACCTCTAGTTCTTTCTATATGCAGCACCACGCTTTTTTGAAATGATTGCCCCTCAGCTCCTTTCCCTGAATCTTTCCCTCTCACCTTAAACCTATGCTGTTTTGGACTACCCTACCCTAGAAAAAAGACCTTGGCTATTCACCTTATTTATGGCCTTCATGATTTAAAAAAACGTTTATAAGCCTCTGCCTCCCATGCTCCAGGGAAAACGCCTCAGCCTGTCCTTATAACTTAAACCTCCCATTCTCAGTAACATCCTTGTACATCCTCTTTGCATTCTTTCCAGTTTAATAATGTTTTTCTTATAGCAGGGTGACCAAAATTGTATGCAGTACTCCAGATATGGCCTTACTAATGAAGAGGTTTTTTCCAACGGTTTCTGATTTCCAGCATTCACAGTTCTTTGACTACTTTGTTTAGTGTCCGACCTACTCAGTTTATCCTCAAGTAAATCCCTCCTAACCTGTGATCAGCCTTATGAATGTTTTCTGGGCTGCCTACAGTGCCAGAGTAGTTCACCTTAGGTAATAGGACCAAAATTATTTGCAGTATTCTAGGTGTGCTCCAACTAATACTTTGTATAGTTTAGCAAGACCTAATAAACTTGCCTGTTAGATTTTTGTCAGTTATACACAAAGCTTCTCAAATCCCTCAGCACTGCAGTTGAAAGCTCAATGATATTGTATGTTTAATTACTTGTGTCTTAAGATTATTTGTCCATCCCAGACTTGACTTGGTAAATGAAGGCTGGCTTTTCCATGATTGACCAGTTTTGGCTCTGCTGTTTGCCTCAGACTGTGGTACGGTTGTAAATGGAAGGGAGGTAGAGGACCATTGCAAACTACTACAGGGTACAGTCAATTGTTTGCTACTCACCATGCTCCAATGTCATGCACTATAGTTTGGAGTGTATGGGTGATGTTTAATAAGTTATTTTATTTCTTTCCCTCCAGCCTTCTACCTTCATCTCTTCAAGATGTTACTTTGTCTTTCTGAAAGCTCATTCATGGGATGTGGGTTTTGCTGGCAGGGCCAGCATTCATTGCCCTTGAGAAAGGTGGATTGTACTGCATGCTTAAACTGTTGCAGTCCATGTGGTGCAGCTACACCCACAGTATGATTAGGGAGGGAGTTCCAGAATTTTGTCCTGGCAACAGTGAAGGAATAGTGATTATAGTTCCAAGTCAGGACAGTGTGTGGTCTGGGTGAGGGGAAACCTGCACAAGCCCGTGTTAAAGTGTATTTATGTGATGCTTTCTGTTACCATTTCAAGGCGGGTTCCATCAGGAAGTATTAAAGCCAAGCCTGGTCCTGATGGAACTAATGTCCACACATCATCTACTTCCCAGTAGGAATCAACATATTGAGCTTCAGGATGTTGACTGACTTTCCCCATCACATTCCCTGTCTGTCTGAACCCTTCCACTATCCGCTAGAATTGCTGTCCCTTGTGATATCGCTCAATTTTGTATCACTGCAGTTATGTGTGGGATCTTGCTGATCACCCATAATCACCAACAATCAAGCCATTGTGCAATACACAATGCTGCTAACTGTAATCTAAATAGGATGTTGGTCGACATGTTTTATGAAGGTTGCATTAAATTCCTGAACAATTTAAAAATAATTTTTACAGAAAGTCGCAAAAGCAGCTTCACCAGCACCAAGCTGTCATCCCAAGATAGTATTGTGGCTTGCAGTTCTTGCTCACTCACTAAATCACACAACTGGTATGCCAAATCCAAAGAAAAATCGCCCCCAATATCTTTGCTAAACTAACAGCAAGAACAGAATGAGGGCACAGCCTAAGAGTGCCTCTGTTTGCCAGGAGCCATTAGTTGGTTGGGGAAATCAAGTGAGATGTGCAAATGACGCAACTGAAGCACTTTTCCACTTGAGACCGAAGTCCAAGTTGTCCTCTCCTCTTCCCCCTCCTTTCCCCACCTGATCGCTCTGGTTTCCAAAGGGAGATAGGGTGGATGATAGCCCTTAACTAGCCATTCCTTCTATGTGGAATAGACAATTGAACAAGCTTTTATGTCTGCAGGGATTTAAATATATTCCTGGAAGGCGCAAAATCTCCAGTGAAATTCGACCCTTCGTCTTTTTTTTTTAATGGCTAGCAATTCGAATTCTATTTCCACTTACCTCTTTACATTTAGTCTGGCTTGTTTTTCTTAGTATTTTATCTACATTCCATCAGTATTGGAACAGTGTTAGAAAAATTAGTTTTGTTTTCCTGAGTGAGCCTTTCTTCCCTGTTGAGGGTGCAAATACATTCTGCTTGCTGAGCTATTCCTCACGGCTTGTCCTTGTAGGTGGGTTGTGTTTAGATATTTTAAATCAACCTGTTCAGAGATGCAAGTACACACCTCCTGGAGCAAGTGGGACTTGAACCAAGGCCTCTTTGTTCAGAGGTGAAGGCACTACCACTGCATCCCCAGAGCCGTAGTGGATTTTTGAACTGTAGATCACTCTGCTCATTCTAAAACAAATCACTTCTTACCGTGTGTTCAGAATTAAAAGTAATGGACAGAGCAATTTGCAACCAACCCCAGTCAATGCGCCTTGTAAGATGAGTCAAAGTTGTTAAAATGGCCCCTAGATGGCACACTTAACTTGGAGATTAATTCACAATTCTTACAATAGGATCTGTACAATCTTGCTGCTGTAACTTAAAATGCTGCCATTAAAGTGCTTATCCAAAATGAAAACCAGTGAAAATATGCATATTAGATCAATTGTTGTCTTGCCATCAAAGACACGTTTTGCAATTGGTTTTCGTTTGTGCTTTTTGTTTTGTACTTATTGATACCACTGGCCCAAGTAGTTTAACTCCCCAAAGCTGTGCTCTTGAAATCATTGTGGAAATTGAAAAGTGCTGTCTGCTGTGGCATTCAAACCACCGTTCAAATTTGAGCTCTCACTCAGAATGGTTTCCAAAATCAGTCATGAGATAAAAGTGTGAAGCAAAATTAATTGGCATTGAAAAATAGCATAAGTTATTTAATTAAAGCACAGTGAATATCAACAAGTTCTTTGAAATAACAGAAATATTAGATGAGAATCCAAAATGTTGTTTGACAAAATATCATACTAAGTTGTGTAAAGTCTATAGCATTAAAGAAACAATGGCAACCTAGTTTTTTTTTTAATTAGCAAAGGGATAGAACACAGTGTAGTGGAAAGCAGTTCTTTTACAAATTGGGCAGTATATATTGATGTTCCCTTAGTAATAGCATTACAACAGTTCTTAACATGTTCTAGTAACTTAAAATTGGGCATTTGGACATAATTTCAAAATGTACAGTTGATATGGAACTCAGAAATGTAGTAATCAATGAGGAAAATGATACATTTCAAGAGAACAAGAGCATATTGGTAAAATGGATAGTCATGATGGATGAACATAACTGTATTAACTGTTACATTTTGGTAGAACAGAGATGCAACTTGAATTAAGTGGGATAAGCTAGGATTAGCAGAAACAAGGAAATGTGGGCAGGGGGCTGGGATTCGTGCACAGATCTTTGGAAGTTGGTTGATTTAAAAATGGGGTCCATAATTTTATTAATAGAAAAATAGTACACAAAAGCGAAGAAGTTGTGCTGAACACTTAAAAGCACTGGCTGTGCTAAAGTGTTCTGTTCAGTTCTGGGTACCATGCTTTAAGAAAACTGACAAGGCTTTGAAGAGAGCATGGAAGAGGTTTACTAAGATGGTACGGGGGTGAAGGACTTCAACTGCATGGAAACTTGGGAAGCACGGAGTACTCCATTGAGTAGGAAGATTTGAATAAGATGTTCAAAGTAACAAAGGATTTCGATATCGTTAATAAGGGCAAACTTTCTTCAGTGGCAGAGGTCACAGATTCAAGGTCAGAGATTCGTTCCTGCCAATCTCAGGATATACCATTTAGTTCAATTTGCATCTTTTCGCTCCTTGTACCAAAATGCAACACTTCATACTTGACAAAGAAATAAAGACGACCTGAGAAATCTTTTATTTTTACATCGCAAGTTCTGATCTGAAAGGATGATGGAATTGGATTTAGTTCTGATTTTTTAAAAAAGATAAAAATCATACAACACCAGGTTATAGTCCAAAAGGTTTATTTGGAGGCACTAGCTTTCAAAGCACTGCTGCTTTATTGGGTAGTTCATCCAAGGAACATCTTGATAAAGGGCCTCTGCCTGAAATGTTGTGGGCCATTTCCACACTAGGGAATCTGATCTAATCTAGTCTAATCTAATCATATGCCCAATTACCTTCTTTCTCCTCACTACGCATATCTCCAGTCACACCCTCCAGGTGAAGCAATGATTTTAGTTTATTTCACATTTTAGTTTGTTGTCACGTTCCGAGATACAGTGAAACATATTCTTTGTGTGCTAACCAGAGAAATCATTCCTTACATAACTACATCAGGATAATTGAACAGAATGCAGAATATTGTGTTACAGCAACAGTGAAGGTGCAGCGAAAGATCAACTCTAATGGATGCGGTCTGTTTATAAGACTGATAACAGCAGAGGAGAAGCTGTTCTTGAATCTTTTGGTGTTTCAAACTTCTGTATCTGTTGCTCAATAGAAGAGAATATAACCAGGGTTGGAGGGGGTCTTTGATTATGTTGGCTGTTTTCCCAGGTAGTGGAAAGTGTAGACTGGGTCAATGGAAGAAAGGCTGGTTTACGTGATGAATTAGACTGCATTCATGACTCTCTGTAATTCCTTAGGGTCTTGGGAACAGCAGTTGTCAAACTACACTTTGATGCATCCAGATAAGATGCTTTCTATGGTGCACCTACAAAAAATTTGTAAGCATCATTCTGGATGTGCCAAATTTCAGTAGTCTTCTCAGGAAATTGAGGCACTGGTGTACTTGACTGTAGCATCGCTGTATGTGGACCAGGACAGATTGGTGATATTTCCACCTGGGAACTTAAAGCTCTTGACCATCTCCACCTCAGCACCATTGGTGTGTCCTCCACTTTGCTTTCTGAAGTCAATGACAGTTCCTTTGTTTTGCTGACATTGAGGGAGAGATTGTTGTCTTTAGACCATGCCAATAAGCTTGCAGTCTCTTTCCTGTATGTTGCCTAGTCGTCGTTTGAGATTCAACCCACTATAGTTCTCATCAGCAAACTTGTAAATGGTGTTAGAGCTGAATTTGTTCACACAATCGTGACTGCGTAGGGAATACAACAAGGGGCTGAATACGCAGCCTTAATGGGCACCTATGTTGAGGATTATTGTGGAGGAATTGATGTCGCCTATCCTTGCGGATTGCGGTCTGTGGGTCAGGAAATCAAGGATCCAGTTGCAGAGGGAGGAGCCGATACCTAGGTTTCTGAGTTCAGAGGATTTTGGCGGCGGAGCTAAGTCAATGAACAGGAATCTGACATAGGTGTCCTTGTTATCCAGATGTTCCAGGGCTGAGCGTAGACCCAGGAAGATGGCATCTGCTGTGGACCTATTCCCTTAGTAGGCAAATTTTATTGGATCAAGGCAATCTGGGAGGCTGGTGTTGATATGTGCCATTCATCGAAGAGTGTGGTGCTGGAAAAGCACAACCGGTCAGACAGCTTTTCATCAGGAAGAGCTTATGGTCAATGTTGATTCTGCCTGACTGGCTGTACTTTTCCAGCACCACACTCTGACTCTGATCTCCAGCATCTGCAGTGCTCACTTTCTCCCAGTTGATATGTCAATTCTAATCTCTTGAAGCATTTCTGAATGATGTATGTTAAAACCACCCAGTCTACTGTATACGCTGAACATTTTGTGATCTCTATACTGTGGAGATGAAAAGCATTGTGGGTGTCTACTTTGCAGAACATCTATGTTCTGTCAGTAAAAATAATCCCAAACTTCTAGGTACCTAGTTCTTCCACACACCAATGTGTTCCCACACCAACATTTCTGTCTCAGGCCAAATGTGTTATTCGAGTGGGTTCAGTGCAAGCTGGAAAAACAGCATCTCATTTTCCACTTGGGGATCTTGCAGCCTTCAGGACTCCATATTGAGTACAATAATTTTAGCACATTCTTCCATGTCTTTTACTCACCCCACAGCCCAGGCCTTGTCATTTAAATTGGCTACCTTCAGCACAGCCAACCATTCTCACTCACTCACTCAGTCCCCATTCATCACCTATCTAGCTTATCATCTTCCATGGTATACTGTTAACGATTGCATTCTCTCTCTCTCTCTCTCTCTCTCTCTCTCTCTCTCTCTCTCTCTCTCTCTATCTATATCTGTTGACTCCTCCCTTCCCCTTCCAGAAATGCTATCTTTTCGTAGCTGCTTCACGTTCTCCAGAAGGGCGACTGGACTTAGAACATAGAACACAGAAAAGTACAGCACAGAACAGGCCGTTAGGCCCACGATGTTGTGCCGATATTTCATCCTAATGTAAAATATAGTAACTTAACCTATGCACCCCTCAACTCACAGCTATCAATGTGCATGTCCACCAGTCGCTTAAATGTCTTCGCTTCCACAGCTGGCCACGCATTCCATGCATTCACAACTCTCTGCATAAAGAACCTACCTCTGATGTCTCCTTTATACCTTCCTCCTAATATCTTCAAACTATGACTTCTCGTACTAGTCAATCCCGACCTGGGAAAAGGTCTCTGGCTAGTGACTCTATCTATCCCTCTTATTACTTTGTACACCTCGATCAGGTCTCCTCTCTTCCTCCTTCTCTCCAGAGAGAAAAGTCCAAGCTTATTCAACCTTTCTTCATAAGTTGGAGATGCCGGTGTTGGACTGGGTTGTACAAAGTTAAAAATCACACAACACCAGGTTATAGTCCAACACGTTTAATTGGAAGCACGCTAGCTTTCAGAGCGACGCTCCTTCATCAGGTGATAGTGATGAAGGTCACCTGATGAAGGAGTGTCACTCCGAAAGCTAGTGTGCTTCCAATTAAACTTGTTGGACTATAACCTGGTGTTGTGTGATTTTTAACTTTCTTCATAAGGCAAGCCCTCAAGGGCCTGTGCCCGAAACGTCGAATCTCCTGTTCCCTGGATGCTGCCTGACCTGCTGTGCTGTTCCAGCAATAAAGTTTCAACTCCAGTCCAGGCAGCAACCTGGTAAACCTCCTTTGCACTCTCTCCAAAGCCTCTATCTTTCCTATAGTAGGGCGACCAGAACTGGACACAATATTCCAAGTGTGGTCTCACCAGGGACTTGTAGAGCTGCAGCAAAACCTTGTGGCTCTTAAACTCGATCCCCTGTTAATAAAAGCCAAACGCCATATGCTTTCTTAACAACCCCTATCCACATGGGTGGCAACTTTGAGGGATCTATGTACTTGCACACCCGGATCCCTCTGTTCCTCCACACTGGCAAGAATAACTGCCTTGAAAAGTTAACTCTGTCTTGTTTCAACAGAACCTGCCTGACCGGCATAGTTTCCCCCCCCCCCCCCCCCCCTCCCCCTCCCCCCAACTTGTGTACAGATCTTGTACTTAGACAACTTTTCCTACTTGATTTCTCATATCTTCCTGAAAGTGACTCTTGCCAGAATAGCGATTGGTGGACATCCAAGTGGCCACAAATTGGCTGCATATCTGTACCTCCATCCTGCTGCCCTGGAGAATGTTGGGATGGCTCTTTGTCAGCATTGGTTATTGCCTACTACCCAGAAGACAAAACAGACTGAAGTTGTCCCTCCCTAGCCTCAAATACTTTAGGTCAAATGTCAAAGCAACTCTGACATCCCCCACTCATCATCCATAACTGTGCTAAAATCAGCTAACTCAATTTCATACTCAACATGTGACAATGTTTTGGAGGTGTATTTATACTTATGTTTGTACTTTGTTCTTAAAAGTGCCTTTGGACATTTTCCTAGCTGAACATGTTATAAAAGAAATCTTGTTTTTTTTTCTCAGGAGAGCAGTCAAATTGAGAAACCATCTACATTAACTGGGTGGGGCTTTGCTGTTATATAGGCAAATGAAGGACAAGGGATCAACTTCCCAAGCCTACATTAATTAACTTTGCTCCTTTATCTTGAGTCCACCTTTTGCTAAATGTCAAAGGCACCTATTCTTGGTAAAGACTGCAACTGGCTGCAGTATATTTGGAATTTTTAGGCATTGCTACACTGGGTCCAGTTAACAATTGGAATGTTTTTACAGAAAGCCGGATAAATAATAATGAGAACAGCACCAGAACTGGTTTCAAACACACAGTGAATGATCCACCCCTCCCAAAATTGCAGTTTTTGTTTCTTTAGGAACATGTAAAAACATGCACTCAGAGAGAGAAGTTAACCCTGGCCAGTGATCAACCATGTGAATGAACAGCTTATCATATACCAGCACCTCCTCACTCCTGCCTTGCCAAAGATCTGCAACAGTAGAAATCAGGATCCATGTGCTTCTACCCTGTCTGCTTCGTTGTCATATTCGGTTATCCAGGTAATCTGCAGGTAACAAGCATTGGAACTGGAAGATCTGTGACCAAGGTACATGTGTTTGAGAATGTGTTGCTGGAAAAACACAGCAGGTCAGGTAGTATCTGAGGAGCAGAAGAATCGACATTTCGCGCATAAGCCCTTCATCAGGAATGTTATTCCTGATGAAGGGCTTCTGCCGAAAACGTCGATTCTTCTGTTCCTCGGATACTGCCTGACCTGCTGTGCTTTTCCAGCAACACACTCTCGACTCTGATCTCCAGCATCTGCAGTCCTCACTTTCTCCCACTTTAAAAAGCATGGGCTCTTCAACCAGCCTGAACTGTTATATGAGCTTTGTTGAATAAAAAGCCTTGAGGATCTTTTGAGGTTATTGAAGGTGGCATTAGCTTTGACATTTCAATTCTCTAATTTTGGGCTAGATTCCAGCTCGTTCCATAGAGTAATAGACAATAGAAGCAGGACTATGTCTGCTTGTTCCACCACTCAATGTGGTCATGGTTTCTGCTCTATCGTAATGCCATACGCTCGCCCTCTCCGCATACTCCCGATACTTTTTAGGGTTTAACAAATTATTTCTTTCTTAAATATATTCCATGACTTGGCCTTCACAACCTTATGTGGTAGAGAATACCAACTTAGTTCAGTTTATGTAACAGCACTTGAACACCAAATTCCTTTCCATGGTGAGGTGGAGTAACACAAGTACTCAATAGGATCAGGGCAACACAATGGTCTGACTCAGTCACACTACAAAAGCTACTGGGAGAAAGAGATGACTGCAGATGCTGGAGATCAGAGTCAAAAGTGTGGTGCTGGAAAAGCACAGCCAGTCAGAAATATTTACATTCCCTGATGAAGAGCTTACTTTCGAAACATCAACTCTCCTGCTCCTCGGGTGCTGCCTGACTGGCTGTGCTTTTCCAGCACCAATCTACAAACACTACTGATGAGATTTGCCTTCTGTCCAAGAAACTAGGAGTAATAGTTATGATTTAACATTATTGAACTTTGTGTTGAGGTCAGTAGATTGTAAAGTGATTAGTTGAATGATAAGATGTACCTCAAGCTTCCACTGAGCTTATTTATAGGGGTGTGGAGACCGAGAACAGAGGACAGAATGGGAGTGATGGCGAATTAAAATGATCGGTGATCTGAGCTCAGAGGCATGCTTACGGACTGGAGAGAGAAGATCTGTGGTTGGTTTCTCCAAAGTGGACTAATGGAATCCTTCAGTACAAGAAGAATTAAGCATAAAAGTAAGAATGTCTAGCTTCAAGTTTGGAAGGGCATTGGGTGACTCGCACCTTGAATACTGTGTGCAGATTTTGTCCTTTTTAAAAAGAATGGAAATACATCAGAGGTGTTTCAGAGGACGTTTTCTAGTTTGACACCTGGAAGGTTATGAGGCTAGATTGGGCACACTGCGCTTATTTCTACTGGGAGTATTAGAAGAGCAAAGGGTGACTTGATTGAAGTTCATAAGATCCTGTATGGTCTTGACCAGGTGAATGTGGAAAGTCTATGTGCTCTTGTGTGTGTCTGAATTGGGGGGCACTGTGTAAAACTTAAGGATCGCCCTATTATAACAGAGATAAGGAAAACTAATTTCTCTCACTTGTGAGACTTAAGAAACACTGTGCCTCAGAAAGCTGTGGTGGTGGGGTCATTGAATATCTTTAAGACAGAAGTTTATAAATTCTTATTAATCAAGGCTTTTAGGAATAGATTTGGATTTGGAATTCAAAACAGCAACAGTTCAACCATCATCTTATTGAGTGGCGGAGCAACCTGAAGACTTGTATCTGCTGCTAATTCATTTGTTTGTCTGTCTGCTTGTATGTGTTCCATCATGAGCAATGAATACAGAATACTAACAAATAGAGGTGGGTGTTACAGCAAGCAACAGAATATAAGGATGTCTCAAGGTGGAGTATCCTCAGAAGATATATGAAATTACTGAAACTTATCGGTGGCCACGGCTGTAAGGCCATTATCGTGGATTCAATTCCACAGGGCAGCCTATGGCTGCAAAATTGATCCTGTGGCAGACAAGGCTTTGCATCAAAGACAGCAGTGAGGATGAGCAGAATTTAAATAATGGAGACTCTGCCCTTCCTCTTGCCCCAGTCTGTTACCAGGGCACTGCCTTCGATGACCTGCTGGATTTTGCTCACGACCTGGGCCTATCTACCACCAATGGGATTCCTGGCATAAAAGCTTGAGAGGCCAGTGAATTGGCAACACTGATGGACAAGTGGCACTAATAGGCAGGTGGCGCTGACAGGTAGGTGGCGCTGACAGGTAGGTGGTGCTGACAGGGAGGTGGTGCTGACAGGGAGGTGGCACCAACAGGGAGGTCGTGCTGACAGGGAGGTGGCACCTGCATTACTCATCCGCCTGTAGCAAGATTGCCCAGTTATACTGCTCATTGCTCAGCCAATACAGGTCAGACTGCATTAGGGTGACTTGTTTTCTCCTGTAAAATGAATAAAGCAACTGGTACTTTACAACAATCTGAACACTTTCTGGTCTCCCATTTATTTCCAAATTATGTTTTGCAAATTGAATCCAAATTCACAACCTGGCCCAGTGAGATTTGAATTCCCCTTTGCTCAGCTTATCAACCCAGACACCTGGCTTCACATAATCAGTAATCATAATCACATAACCTGGGTTCACTATCAGTCCCGTAACTTCTACACCAGCTGCCCTTATAACAATCAGTAAGACAACTACTGAGAGTGCCACACTTAGCACTTAAGAAGAATTTACTTGCTATTTTCTGTTTCCAAATAGTTTCTGTGGCTACACATAAACCACCCTTTTTAAAGTAATACTTAGGTACTGTATTTTGGATGACGTGAAACTGAGGCCCTACCTTTATTTTGCATGTGTGACCAATCCCATCTGCTATTCTTTAAAAAATAGCAGGGAGGTAACATTCTGGCCTGCAACCAGCATTAGCAATGCTGCTCATCCATCCTTATCTCTTTAATGTTTTCGCATTCTTATTGTGTTTGGCTGCTGTGTATCCTGACCAACTGACAAATGCAGTACTGAAATGAAACACCTCTTTCATGATGTGTGTTGGGACAATTTGTAAAATGGAAAATGATTTAAGCATGTAGAATATAGTGTAAGGTTGGGCGGGGCACAGCAGCCTTGGTGGTCATTAAACAGTAGAAGCCCACCTTTGTGAGCTTGAGCAAGTTTCTCAGGCAATTAGCTGAACTGCCCTGAAGGCCCATGGTGGGTTTGTGATCTCCGTTAGGATGGCTTTAAGGGCACTGTAAGTAGTCCTGAGCACCCCAGTGTAACCTGGGGGCTCAGGTTCTGGCAGGTAATCACTGTTCAACGGTCACCCCTTGATAAGAGAATGAGTCATAGAGATGTCCAACATGGAAACAGACCCTTCGGTCCAACCTGTCCAGGCCGACCAGATATCCCAAACCAATCTAGTCCCACCTACCAGCACCCGGCCCAAATCCCTCCAAACACTTCCTATTCATATACCCATCCAAATTCCTCTTAAATGTTGCAATTGTACCAGCCTCCACCACATCCTCTGGCAGCTCATTCCATACACGTACCACCTTCTGTGTGAAAATGTTGCCCCTTAGGTCTCTTTTATATCTTTCCCCTTTCACCCTAACCTATGCCCTCTAGTTCTGGACTCCCCGGCCCCAGACTTTGCCTATTTACCCTATCCATGCCCCTCATAATTTTGTAAGCCTCTATAAGGTCACCCATTGGC
>NC_057737.1:40838000-40842548 GCF_004010195.1 Chiloscyllium plagiosum | reverse complement strand
GGAGGAAACCGGAGCACCTGGAGGAAACCCACGCAGACACTGGGAGAATGTGCAAACTCCACACAGTCAGCCGCCTGAGGCGGGAATTGAACCCGGGTCTCTGGCGCTGAGAGGCAGCAGTGCTAACCACCATGCTGCCCACTGGTCGCTCGTCCCAAAGTGCTCCCTCACTGACATCTCAGTCATCTGCCCTGCCTTATTTCCCAAGAGTAGGTCACGTTTTGCACCTTCTCTAGTAGATACATCCACATACTGAATCAGAACATTTTCTTGCACACACTTAACAAATTCCTCTCCATCCAAACGCTTAACATTATGGCAGTCCCAGTCTATGTTTGGAAAGTTAAAATCCCCGACCATATTATTCTTACAGATAACTGAGATCTCCTTACAAATCTGTTTCTCAATTTCCCTCTGACTATTAGGGGGTCTATAATACATCCCGATAAGGTGATCATCCCTTTTCCAAAACAATGCAACAGCATATAACCCTGACGAGGAATCAAACTGGGGCCATAATATTGAGTGCACTGACTAGATTCACTACAGTGTGGAAGCAGGCCCTTCGGCCCAACAAGTCCACACTGAACCTCCAAAGAGCAACCTACCCACACCCATCTGCCTCTGACTAATGAACCTAACCACTGTGGGCAATTTAGCATGACCAATCTCCCTTACCACATCTTTGGATTGTGGGAGGAAACCAGAGCACCCACACAGACACTGGGAGAATGTTCAAACTCCACACAGACAGTCACCCGAGGCTGGAATTGAACCCAGGTCCCTGGCGCTGTGAGGCTGCAGTACTAACCACTGAGCCATTGTAATTGTAACCACTAGCCAAACAGGGAAGCATGTGGCTGGTGGATGTTTTCTAATCAAGCTGTTTAGCGATGTTATTACGCATGTCTGGAGCAGGTGGGACTTGAACCTGGGTCTCTTAGCTCAGAGCCACATGGCGAAAGCAGGAGCTGCATTGTTAGACAGATTTCGCCTGAACGCTGCTGGGCCCAGTCTTCTAGTGAGGTATATATCCAGCATTCCCTATACCTACCAGCTTTCCCTTTCACCCTGACAGGAATATAGTTTCTCTGGATCCTTGTTATCTCATTTCTGAAGGCTTCCCATTTTCCAGCCGTCCCTTTACCTGAGAACATCTGCCTCCAATCAGCTTTCGAAAGTTCTTGCCTAATACCGTCAAAATTGGCCTTTCTCCAATTTAGAACTTCAACTTTTAGATCTGGTCTATCCTTTTCCATCACTATTTTAAAACGATTAGAATTATGGTCACCTGCCCTGCCTTATTTCCCAAGAGTAGGTCAAGTTTTGCACCTTCCACTGAATCAGAAAATTGTCTTGTACACACTTAAGAAATTCCTCTCCATCTAAACCTTTAACACTATGGCAGTCCCAGTCTATGTTTGGAAAGTTAAAATCCCCTACCATAACCACCCTAGTATTCTTATAGATCGCTGAGATCTCCTTACAAGTTTGTTTCTCATTTTCCCTCTGACTATTAGGGGGTCTATAATACAATCCCAATAAGGTGATCATCCCTTTCTTATTTCTCAGTTCCACCCAAATACCTTCCCTGGATGTATTTCCGGGAACATCCTCCCTCAGCACAGCTGTAATGTAATGAGAACATTAGTAGATAAATGGAAAAGCAGTGGAAGTAGCAAATGCTCATCTTGTATCCTTCAAAATAGAGGCCCAGTACAACCTGTCCAAATATTACTATTGCTGCTTTATTCCCCACTGGGGATAGGATCAGGCAAACTGATCATGATCAAGTATGAGTGAAAGTCTTAACCAGTCTGGTTACAAGCACAATGCAAGAGTGATTTACAAACCTCAGGTACAGAAGACCCTCTTAACTCAGACAGGTAGCTTTGACATGAACTTCTCAGAGAAAGCAAGTTCAGAGCAAATGCAGCTCTTATAAAAGCAAGATACCAGAGGATGGCTACAGTTGCATAACTGCTGGGAAAGAGTCAACATCTTTGGGGATTTGAGGGGAACAGGATGGAAGGGAAGTGGGGTACTATCAGCAGCAGACAGACTGTGTGTGAACACTGAGGGCATATCGCCGTTTACACTCCTCTGGGCCCACCCTGACCCAGGCAAGTGACTAATTCAACACAAAGAAAGGAATAAATGCTATTGTTTCATACAAACCAGTTGTGTCACAATGGTGGTTATGAATCATTTATGCCCTGAGCTTTAAATTTAATAAGCAGCAAGTGTTTGTCAGACCCAACAGGAAATGCATCACAGCCGGCAATCCAACACTAGCCCAACCTGCACCAGCCCCAGCCCCAATCCCAGTAGGTGCAGCCAGACTGTCTCACAGGAAGCTGAACTGTTAGTTATGATGTGGAGGAGCCGGCGTTGGACTGGGGTGAACAAAGTTAAAAATCACACAACACCAGATTATAGTCCAACAGGTTCATTTGGAAGCACTAGCTTTCGGAGCACTGCTCCTTCAGTTGTTATTTTGATGCACCTAACCAACCTGGAAATGAGTGAAGAGTGAGTCCTGTCTCTGTAGATGGCCAGTACAATCCTTGATTCCAAGCCTCTGAAAAGTGACTTTGGAGACATGTGCACAGTTCATTCCAGGGTAATAGGCTGTTGTTGCAGTCCCAGCAATGGGCACAATTTTGGGTGTGTGTGTATACACCTGGTCACAAGCTGTTCTCAGTTCTTCCGAACGCTGCTCTAATAAGCTGTAAAAACTGTGGAGAAAAAGACCTTTGGCATAGGAAGTGGTCTGACAGCCAAGGCTATAATGGAGTTTGTACTGAATTACTTGGGACTACACTTAGTCCCCAGGTTGTGGCATTCTATTTGTCTTTAATACCCAATGACCTCTTCCTTTCTTCTGAATATACCCTGGCCCCAATTCCCCCCTGGCCAATATCCAGATAGGTAGTGGAACTGGGATTGTGATTTGTCTATGAATGGTGGCATAAGGATGTGGCTCCTGAGTTCTGAAAATCAGGTACGAGCTTTCTTGAAGAAATGAATTTTGAAGCTACCTATCTGAGGTAAGAGGAACTTCTGTATCTTAGGTTTGTAAATCATTCTTGCTTCACGCTTTCTGATATTAGGTCAATAGTTCAGCTGACCTCAACTGGTTCCCCTATTGACTTTGTGACAGACTCAATGTCAGACCATGAGGTTAGAATGAGCATCTGAGCCTGTGTTGAAACTCCTCTCCAATTTGTCGAGCTGTGAGCAATGGTTCAGGGTGTGTGTTGTAGCCAGACTAGTTCAGTAAGTTTGACTCAGTAAGGCAGGGCTGGATGTTTCTGAGTTTTGCATAGACTATCGATTCAGAAGGAAGATATGAAAATGATGGGCAGGAAAGGATTGCCTGATTTATCAAGTATGCTGCTTACTCGTGATGCCTCAAACAAGATGACAAGACTCTTCTTTCCCACACAAATGTAATAGCTGGGGTGATGTACAAATCTAGAAAAGTGTGATAGAATACTGCAGCACAAAGATGCTGCAAGGTGCAGTGTAACAATCTTCCCAATGAGAATCCTTGAACAGTTCCTTCCAAACTCGTGACCTCGTCCATCTTGAAAGACAAAGATAACAGACTCATCCAAGCACTGTCATCTACAAACTCTCTTCCAAGTTACACAACATTTGGAATTCTTCACTGTTTCTGTGTTAAAACCTGGAACTCTCTTCCTAATAGCACTGAGAGTGTACTGTACTGCATGGGCTGCAGTGGGCTGCGAAGGCATCTCACACGACTAGGGATGGGCAACAAATGCTGGCTCAGCCAACCGTGCCCATATATCACAAAAATGAATAGAATAAAGAAGGCCATTCAGCCCATTGTGGGTTTCTGCATCTATCTGAAAGTGCTCCGTAATCAGACCCACAGCCCTGTGTTTCCATAATCCATAAATGTTTCATACAGAAACCTAATGACTAATTGGAGAGTTTCACTCTGACCAGAACCATCTTTAGGATGAGAGGCTCATGTTTTGTCACTCAGAGAATTCATTGCGATGTTTTTTTTTATTATTGACTGTCTTTTGAGTCATACTACACATGATATTAAATTCTTTTTCACTTGCATAGTTGCCCCAGTGCAACAGAAGTAAATAAACACTGCAAAACCCATTCAACTGTTCTCGTAAGGACTCCCTTGTTCCACTCTCCCCTCCCACGACTGCTGCTGTTGCTTTTGGATAACTCTCTGTCTCTGTACTCAACTTCTCTCAACCTGACAAGACTCAGACTAACAATGGAACTTCACAGTAACTAATATTGTGGTTTGCCAAGGGCACTTTGGAATAGGACATAGGCCTCTCTGCTGCAAGATCCACAGCCACAGCAACATTTGCATTAATCACTGATGTCACAGCAGAGAGAAACTATGGACTACAGATCGAGTGGATCAGTTGGAGAGACAGATAGAAGCGATGAGGAATTTGCAACAGCAACAGTATGTGATGGATGGCAGTTATAGGAAGGGGGGAAAGTCTCAGATACAGTTACATAGATGGGTTAACTCCAGGAAAG
>NC_057737.1:40828541-40837466 GCF_004010195.1 Chiloscyllium plagiosum | reverse complement strand
TGAACAGACTGGGGCTGTTTTCCCTGGAGCGTCGGAGGTTGAGGGGTGACCTTCTAGAGGTTTACAAAATTATGAGGGGCATGGATAGAATAAATAGACAAAGTCTTTTCCCTGGGGTCGGGGAGTCCAGAACTAGAGGGCATAGGTTTAGGGTGAGAGGGGAAAGATATAAAAGAGACCTAAGGAGCAACCTTTTCACACAGAGGGTGGTACGTGTAAGGAATGAACGGTTAGAGGAAGTGGTGGAGGCTGGTACAATTGCAACATTTAAGAGGCATTTGCATGTGTATATGAATAGGAAAGGTTTGGAGTGATTTGGGCCGGGTGCTAGCAGGTGGGACTAGATTGGTTTGGGGAAGGCTGGACCGAAGGGTCTGTTTCCATGCTGTATATCTCTATGTCCTCACCTCCTAGCCCCATCAGCATTGCAGTGTGTGAGGCTTGGGAACAAGGGAAGGGAAGAAGATTGGTGGGACTAGAGTGGTTTGGGGAAGGCTGGACCAAAGGGTCTGTTTCTATGCTGTACATCTCTATGTCTTCACCTCCTAGCCCCATCAGCATTGCAGTGTGAGGCTTGGGAACAAGGGAAGGGAAGAAGATTGGACTCCCAGAAGGCACTGAGAAAGTCCTTCCCATCTATGAATCAAATTTGAAACTTGTGTACGAATACAAATTATTGGCCAAGAGGAAGGTGACAGAGAGAAAGTATCAAGAACAAGTATTCTCAATGGCAGGAAGTGGCAAATAGTGATTCCTGATGAAGGGCTTATGCCCGAAGCATCAATTCTCCTGCCCTTCAGATGCTGCCTGACCTGCTGTTCTTTTCCAGCACCACACCACTCCAGCATCTGCAGTCCTCACTTTCTCTCAGAGGGATTGATATGACAGACTCAACCATTCATTATATGTATCGATGAATTTGATCAGACAGAAAGCCCCATCTCCAAATTAGCTGATCACAGAGAGCCAGACAGCATTTCAGCGTAGATGAAAGCATAACGTTACAGAAGATATTGATAGATTAAGTGAATTTAGGACAAATTGATTCCAATATGAGCAAATGTGGACATTATCCACTTTGGAGAAAGTGATGACTGTGCTTGTCTCTTTGTTGGGTACATGGAACAGTCCATCTTCCGAGTTATACTGGCAGCCCCCCCCCCACCTGTTCCTCCACTATATCAAATTCCTCTGCCTCTGCTGCATCTGTTCCCAGGATGACCAATTCCACCTTAGAAAATCCCAGGTGGCCTCCTTCTTCCATGATCACAATTTCCCTTCCCACGTGGTTGATGATGCCCTCCAGTGCATCTCCTCCACTTCACGCCCTACCGCCCTTCAACTCCACCCCTCCTAAAGCCACAAGGACAGAACCTCCCTGGTCCTCACCTTCCACCCCACCAACCTCCACATGCATTGCATCATCCTCCAGCACTTCCAAACGGACCCCAGCACCAGAGGTATATTTCCTTCCCTACCCCATCAGCGTTCTGGAGAGACCATTCCCTCTGCGAGTCCTTTGTCAGGTCCACACTCCCCTCCCCCACCACCACCCCACACCCGACTCCTGGCACCTTCCCTGCCTCCGCAGGAAGTGCAAAGCACCCACACCACTCCCCTCACCTCCGTCTAAGGCCCCAAAGGATCTTTCTACAGCCGTCAAAAATTCACCTGCACCTCTAACAATGTCATCCACTGCATCCATTGCACCCAGTGGGTCTCCTCTACATCGGGGAGACAGGATGCCTTCATGTGGATCGTTTCAGATAACATCTCTGGGACACCCACACTCACCGACCCCACCACACCCGTGGCTGAACACTTCAACTCCCCCTCCTTCTGTCAATGACATGCAGGTCCTGGGCCTCCACCACCACCAAACAATTACCACTCAAAGACTGGAGGAAGAATGCCTCATATTCCACCTTGGAACCCTGCAACCACATGGGATAAATGTGGATTTCAACAGTTTCCCCATTTCCCCTTCCCCCCCACATTATCCCAGTCCCAAGCCTCCAACTTGGCACCGCCCTCCTGACCTGTCCATCACCTTTCTCATCTATCCGCTCCAACAAACCCTCCTGACATATCGCCTTCTCCCTCACCTTCATCTACCTATCGCTTTCTCAGCTATCTTACCCCCCCAGCCCCACACCCCCTCCCATTTATCTTTCAGCCTACCGGCCCACAAGCCTCATTCCTGATGAAGCGCTTATGCCCGAAATGTCAATTCTCCTGCTCCTCGGATGCTGCTTGACCTGCTGTGCTTTTCCAGCACCACAATCTCAACATTATCTACTTTGGTCCTAGCATAAAGAAACAGAGTAGTTTCTAAATGCTAGACTTCGATGTGGTGTCCAGATTCAGAGATCATTAAAATGTCAGGTCTAGAAAATAATTAAAAAGACAAATTCACTTTAAGAATAGAATAGAAAGGGATAGCAATCATGCTTCAGTTATACAAAGCCTTGTTTTGACAACACATAGCAAATCTGAGGAAGGGTAAAGGATAAAATCTGCAGCATAAATTCACCAGAATGATAGAACACCAAACGTGAAGCTACAAGGAAACATTACACAAATCAGGTCATAGTTCTTAGAACTTACAAGGTTAAGGGGTGACTTGATCAAAATTTTCACTGATTGGGAAATCTAGGAAAAGGTATGATAGGGTGTAGATAGTTTAAAAATTCCAGCTAGATCTTTCAGAAGTGAAATTCAGAAACACAAGGGTTGATAGAATTGAGATGTATTGGCCACAAACTGCAATTGATACGATATCAATGATTAATTTTCAATTTATATTCAGTACTTGTTATCTGAATGTATTAATGACTAATAGGCAAAGATAAGGATGGAATTGAATTGCAAATTAGCCAGGATCTCACTGAATGGAGAAATAGGTTCGAGGAACAAAATTGTCTCCTGTTGTGATGTTTCTACAAGTTGAGAGGTGAAGGGAAATTTGGTCGTGGGATGAAGAGGACATTGGATGGGTGGCAGTGGGGAAGGAAGGAGGATCAAGGAACGAAGATTTCTGAGAGAAAAAACAGTAGGGTTAAGGGTAGAGTGGCAGTGTGATGAAATCTATGTATTGATTTGGACTTGAGTGGAGGGAGGGAGTGAGGGAGTCTAGGGTATGAACTGGGACTGGCCAATAGAAATCACACTAAGGATGGAGCAAGATAGGGTGTGATGAGGCAGTAATTAGCTGGGTTGGATTCATCTTGTACTTTGTGGGCAAGACATACTAGGGCAATTTTCCTAGTTGCCCAGCAGACCCCAGTGTTGTGGTTATATAGGAACAGCTTGGCAGGAAATAGACACTCAAATCGTGATCACTATCAGTGAGTTGTAGAATTACTGCTGAATATGTCAAAATCATTACATCTATTTACAACTACACATATAATATTGTATTACTGTTGTAATTTGGAGAATTTTAGCATTAATGTCCATTGTCATGAAAATTTCATTGCGCTTCTGATAGATGTTTGGTGGAATTAGAATGTTGCTGTTTTCATGTGGGTTTGTCTGTTCACCAGACTTGAAAGTATTTCGTTAAAACTGTATTAGGAGTATCCACAAGATAATAGTGCAGCAGAGCTCTCTGCTATAAACTGCTCGAGTTCCATCCTCTAGCAGAGTAAGCTATGGCTATAACATAACTGCGACCTCATCTGTTACATAACAGGTGAGGTCGCAGTTACATCATAGCCATAGCTTACCTCAGAGTCTCTTCCACATGTTCATTAAACCCCATGATTGTACTTACTGTTGTGTCAGAACTCTAGGAGCAACATTGTGATGATGCCACGGTGCTACTCCACAATGAGCATAAATACCACAGTGTGGGAGAAGTTAGACACTTCTCGGTTGAAGTCTAACTGTGTGGTTGAATGCGAGAGACAAAAACACGTTCTGAGAAGGATGCGAAGTGGACTGTCTATTATTAGGCAGTACAGCTAACAAACAGATGTTCAGTAATGTAACAGTAAGATTGTGACATGGTATATCAGGAAGAGCCTGACAAGGCTGGGGCTGTTTTCCCTGGAGCTCCAGGTAAAACAGCCTGAGGGCTATGGGGTAACCTTATAGAGGTAACCTTGAATGAGGGAATAACATTTTCCACCCTCCAATCAACTGATACTACTCCTGCAAAGATCATTGCCAAATGCACAGCAATCTCTTCCCTCGCTTCCTGTAGTAACCTTGAGTATGTTATTTAGTTATTCTTCTGCTTGACATTACCTGTCTGTTCACCTCTATCCAGCTGTTTCTCCACCTGTGTCCATCCATTTCTACTATCACTGTCTCTATCTGTGTGTCCATTTCTCCCTGTGTCCTTCTCCATCTTTGCTGTGGTGCTGGAAACACATAGCTGGTCAGGCAGCACCTGAGGAGCAGAAGAGTCGATGTTTCCAGCACGAGTTCTTCATCCTTCTCCATCTTTGTCTGTTAATCTCTAACTGTATCCATCTCAACCAGTGCACAGTCACGTTTACTTGTCCCTATTTCTACCTCTGCCTGTCTCTTGCCAAAACCTATTCTTCTGCTGTTTTTAATCTGTTGAGATTTCACAAGGTTTCACATGGTTTTACAATGCAACATCGTTCATTCTCACAGACAAGCAAATCAGTGTGCCACAATAATGTTTTGTACTGCTATAGTATGTAGGGTGTGCTAGCTTGAGTTTTTTGCTATGTATCTGTCATTGGAGAATATACATTAAAAGTGTATAATTCTATATATACACATATATATTTGGGATTGTACCAGTGATACAGTATAGATGAATAGCATAAGGTAGGAAATAATGTATAAATAATTTTAATATTGTATGGATACTATAAATAACATATATAAATTTTATAACCAATTTATTAAAAAATATAACTTGCACATTCTAAGGCAGCAATCTGACAACCAGAATAGCAATCCAGAGATAGACCTGTGTTATTGCTGACAGAAATTCATCAGGCATACTAGTCTGGGCTGGGAATAGGCTTTATTGGGAAATTTCCATTCGCTGTAACAGTAAAACAATGTACACGTGAACAAATGCATCAAGCATGACCACACCCCAGAATGTCATGACAAACTTGTAGAATGGACGCTTGCCTGATGTATAAATTACCTTGAGATTGTGGACATCATCCGGACTGACTCCCTGGAAAGGGTGTTCCTACCTTGATATAATGATTGAAATACTATGGTAAAGGTCAAGTGTGACGTGGCAGGATTACACCAGCACCTCTTAGCTCCTGAGTGCTGTGGTGCTAAAGTACATAGATCTGCAACTTGGTGATGAGGCTACAATCAATGTCAGGACTCTCGGATTAGAGGGTGAAAGAGATTCTGAATGACTCCTGCAGCAGGGCTGGCACATCTGGAAGACTGGAGTGAAATCAAACTGTCTTACAGCCATGACACAGCCCTAGTTCAGTCCCCCCCCTCACTCCCCCAAGTTGAACCTGGCTTGAAGAGGCCAAAAAGGGTATCTTGTCTGTGAATTGGGTATTGGTGAGCTTGGATGGAGGTTGGTTAGTTTGGGTGGCGGATTTACAATGCAGAGTAATGTCTCACTTAGCACTGCTGCCTCACAGCGCCAGGAACTCGGGTTCGATTCCCACTTTGGGTGATTGTGTGGAGTTTGCACATTCTCCCCGTGTCTGCGTGGGTTTCCCTCCGGGTGCTCCGGTTTCCTCCCACAGTCCAAAGATGTGCAGGGTCAGGTGAATTGGCCATGCTAAATTGCCCGTAGTGTTAGGTAAGGGGTAAATGTAGGGGTATGGGTGGGTTGCGCTTCGGCGGGTCGGTGTGGACATGTTGGGCCGAAGGGCCTGTTTCCACACTGTAATGTAATGTAATGTAATGTAATGTAAAGGCAGTAGGAATATACTTAAGAGGGAAATCAGGAGGGCAAAAAGGGAACATGAGATAGTTTTGGCAATGGGGTTAAGGAGAATCCAAACGGATTTTATAAATACACCAAGGACAAAACTAGGGGGAGAATAGGACCCCTCAAAGATCAGCAAGGCGGCCTTTGTGTGGAGCTGCAGGAGATGGGGAAATTCTAAATGAATATTTTGCATTGGTGTTTATTGGGGAGAACAAAATGGAAGATATAGAATGTGGGGAAGTAAATGATGACATGTTGAAAAATGTCCATATTACAGAGGAGGAGGTACTGGATGTCTTGAAAAGTGGACTAATCCCCAGGAACCCCCAGGATCCCCAGGATCAGGTATACCCTCGAACACTGTGGGAAACTAGGGAAGTGATTGCTAAACCCCTTGCTGGTATAATTGTATTATCAATAGTAACAGGTGAGGTGCCAGAAGACTGGAGGTTGGCTAACGTGGTGCCACTATTTAAGAAAGGTGGTAAGGAAAAGCCAGGGAACAATAGACTGGTGAGCCTGACATCGATGGTGGGCAAGTTGTTGGAGGGAATCCTGAGGGACAGGATGTACATGTATTTGGAAAGGCAAGGACTGATTATGGATTGGCAGCATGGCTTTCTGCATGCCTAACAAACTTGATTGAGTGTTTTAAAGAAGTAACAAAGAGGGTTGATGAGGGCAGAGCGGTGGAAGTGATCTGTATGGACTTCAGCAAGGCGTTCGACAAGGTTCCTCATGGGAGACTGGTTAGCAAGGTTAGATATCATGGAATACGGGGAGAACTAGCTGTTTGATAGATGACACCAAAATTGGAGGTGTAGTGGACAGTGAAGAAAGTTATCTCAGAGCACAACTGGATCTTGATCAGATGGGCCAAGAGAAGTGGCAGATGATGTTTAGTTTAGATAAATGTGAGGTGCTGCATTTTGGAAAAGCAAGTCTTAGCAGGACTTATAAACTTAATGGTAAGGTACTCGGGGGTGTTGCTGAACAAAGAGACCTTGGCGTGCAAGTTCATAGTTCCTTGAATGTGGAGTCACAGGTAGATAGGATAGTGAAGAAGGCGTTTGGTATGCTTGCTTTTATTGGTCAGAGCATCGATTTTTGGAGTTGGGGGGTCAAATTGCTGCTGTACAGGACATTGTATTGGCTACTTTTGGAATATTGTGTGCAATTCTGGTCTTCCTCCTATCAGAAGGATGTTGTGAAACCTGAAAGGGTTTAGAACAGGTTTACAAGGATGTTGCCAGGGTTGGAGGAGTTGAGCTATGAATACCATTTATTTAGTCTTCCAATGTACTAAACAATGTTATAAAGGTATCAGCTCCAATGACAGTTCTTGACGTTGCCTTCTCCTCAACCAAACTGTCTTGAACCTAAATGTATAGTTGTCGGTATAAAACCACATGACAAAAGACTTGCCATGTCCTCTCTGGCAATCATACACCACTTTTGGCTTCCCTTCTTCCATTTAGGATCTGAAGAGGATAGAGTTATAACTAAATGGTACATATCTGGAATCAGTGGAAATCCAAAACTTAGGGCGAGGTCCGGGAACATAGATCATTAAGATTTCATGAACAGGTAAACAAGATCCTGAATAAGTAAAGTGGAATGCTTGCTTTCAGCTATACCAAGCGCAGGTTAGACCGCAGTTGGAGTCACTGTGATTTCTTGGAGGGGGAGATTTGCCAGAAAGATACCTGGATTCTGGGGGTTCAATTACAAGAAGAGATTGAACAAATCTGGCCTTTTTCTGTTTTGAAATTTAGAAAGTTTTTTATTGAAACTGTGAAGGTATCAAGGTAAATGAATAAAACAGGTCATGGAAAGCTACTGCAGATCATGGCATGTGAGTCAATCATTGAAGCTTTGAGGAAAGCACTGTTCGAAAACACAGGTCAGTCCTATACTCAGTACAAAACGTGAACCACCAATGTTGGTTAAGTGGTGTTTTAGGATCAGGGAAACAAAATCATTGATAATTCAAACAAAATCAATGTGTCACATTTTATTCAAGGAAATGAATAGATGATCTGAACCACAACCTAATGATTTTAAAATTGTCAAACTCCTCATTAGCTGCACAGAGTTCATCATTCTGCTGGTTTTTGAGGACCCTTCTGTGCCTGCTCCTCAAGATCAGTCCCCACTGGCTGCTCCCTGTTCTCATGGCGCATTCAGTCTTGGGAATCTGTTTCAGGGTGTTTCATAGAATCCGTAGAGTGCAGGAAGAGTCCATTCAGCCCGTCAATGCCAACTGTCCAAAAAGCATCCCTATCCTCATAACCCTGCATTTCCCGTGGCCAATCCATCCAACCTGCACATCTTTGACTGTGGGAGGAAACCGGAGTTACCCGGAGGAAACTCGTGCGACATAGGGAGAACGTGCAAGCTCCACACGGACAGTTGCCCGAGGGTGGAATTGAACCCAGGTCCCTTGCACTGTGAAGCAGCAGTGCCTTTGCCTTCCATTCTCTCAGCATTCTCTGCAATAACACTGAATTCTGCAGCAGTTGTTTGATGGGTTAGAAAATATTATGACTTTTAGCTTGAAGTAAACTTTATACATATGAAAAGCTTTGTAAGTATGAAACTACACATCAGGAGCAGGAATAGGCCTCTTGGCCTCTTGAACATTCTCCATGTTCAATAAGGTTGTAAACGCAACATGCCCATATACTGTCAATAACCTTCCAGCATGCTCCCTAATCAAGGATCTGCTTTAAAACTATTCAAAGATTCTGCCTTTTGAGGGAGAGATATTCAAACTCTCTCAATCTCTAAGGGAAAAAGGATTGCCTCATTTCTATTTGAAATCGGCGACCCTTTATTTGAGAGGAATAGCTCCCACAATCCTCCCACAAGATTGAGCCTGTTTGTAGACTTTCAAGATCCCTCAGGATGTTACAGCTAGAAAATATTTGCAGGTATAATTCAAGTCAGTGTCAGTCACTGTGGGGGAGGGGGAGGGGGTGCCAGTGTCAGTGGGGGAAGGGGAGGGGGAGGGGGTGCCAGTA
>NC_057737.1:40825447-40827362 GCF_004010195.1 Chiloscyllium plagiosum | reverse complement strand
GGGGAGGGGGGTCCGTGTCTGTCCCTGTGGGGGAGGGGGGTCCGTGTCTGTCCCTGTGGGGGAGGGGGGTCCGTGTCTGTCCCTGTGGGGGAGGGGGGTCCGTGTCTGTCCCTGTGGGGGAGGGGGGTCCGTGTCTGTCCCTGTGGGGGAGGGGGGTCCGTGTCTGTCCCTGTGGGGGAGGGGGGTCCGTGTCTGTCCCTGTGGGGGAGGGGGGTCCGTGTCTGTCCCTGTGGGGGAGGGGGGTCCGTGTCTGTCCCTGTGGGGGAGGGGGGTCCGTGTCTGTCCCTGTGGGGGAGGGGTGGTGGTGTTAGAGAATAACAGAAGGTGTCTTTAACCCTCCAACTCCCTTCCCACTCTCCTTCCCCCTCGCTCTCTTTTGATGGTTTGTATTGCCCTTAATGGGGGTTTCATGTAAATATCCAATTGATTGTGTGGGAATTTTACTGATGGCAGTTAATGAAAAATAAAAATGTCACGGTGAGGGAGAAAAAAACCATTCAGTTGTGTGTAATAACAGTTCTGAATGTAAAAGAGGAGACCAAAGGTAACATAACATAAGGGCAATACAAACCATCAAAAGTGAGGGAAGGGTAAAGAGAGTAAGGGAGAAGCTTATAGTGCTGATAGTTTTTCCAGGGGAAAGTGAGGACTGCAGACGCTGGACTTCAGAGCTGAAATGTGTTGCTGGAAAAGCGCAGCAGGTCAGGCAGCATCCAAGGAGCAGGAGAATCGACGTTTCGGGCATGAGCCCTTCAGTTTTTCCAGTCTTTTTTAGTTTTAAAGGATAGGTGTTTGAGGGGGCACGCGTTTTAGTGAGAGCAACCATAACATCACCCGATTTAAGTTGGTTATGCAAAAGGAAAAGGATGGCCTGCAAAAAAAAAGGTTTTTATATTGGGGGAAGGCAGATTTTATTAAAGCAAGACAGGATCGAGCTAAAGTAGACAGCAGGAACAGTTACCCCTGGGTATATTGACAGCAGAACAGTGGGAGGAGACATTCAAAATGTGAGAGTACAGGACCAACATGTTCCCTTTAGGGTGCCATGTAGGAGCAACCAGCCCAGAGAACCCTGGATATCTGGGAATATTCAGTGTTGTATCAGGAGGAAAAAGAGAAGCTTTTAACAGTTACAAAGGGAGCAAATCAACAGAAATCAATAGAAAATGGAGGGGAGATCTGAAGAAAGCAACTAGGAAAGCAAAGAAGGGATATGAGAAAAAAACACATTTGCATTAAAGTGAATGAATTAGTCAAGCAAATAGATGTAAATGATCTACGATAAATGGTCTGCAAACTCTGAATTCTCAGATTACAGAGTTAAAAATCATACAAGACCAGGTTATAGTCCAACAGATTTACTTGCGGCATATTGGCTCAGTGGTTAACACTGCTGCCTCACAGTGCCAAAGAGTTGGGTTCAATTCTCCCCTCGGGCAACCGTTTGTATGGAGGTTGCACATCTCCCTGTGTCTGCAAGGTGTCAGACTTTGGCTCAATCTACCTTTTTTTTATTTCAGAAATATACTTTATTCATAAAATAATTTGATGGTCTGTACAATTGGTCATGCCATACATATGTAAACATGTACATACAGAGATCAGAATTTATCATTTTTATACAGGTCTGTACATTTTTCAATCATATGCCCATATAATTAGCTGAGGCGTCAGCAGAGCCCAAATGACTGCATGGGCCCCCTGTTCTTCGTTAGGCAGGCAGACTTTACACAGTGGTCTTTCCCCACCGCGCCTTGGCGGCAGCTGCCCCAGGCTTCAGCGCATCCCTCAACACGTAGTCCTGGACCTTGGAATGTGCCAGTCTGCAACACTCACTCGGGGTCAACTCCTTCAGCTGGAAGATCAGCAGGTTTCGGACCACCCAGAGAGCGCCCTTCACTGAGTTGATGATCCT
>NC_057737.1:40817375-40823302 GCF_004010195.1 Chiloscyllium plagiosum | reverse complement strand
AGAGCAGACCTGACCCGGTTGGCAATTACCTTTGACAGAATTTTGTAATCTGCATTCTACAGTGAGATTGGTCTCCAATTTTTGAGTTCCTCCCTCTCCCACTTCCGCTTGTAGACGAGGGTGATGATGCCTTTCCTCATGGCCTCTCCCGTGTTCTGTCTCAATCTACCAACTTACTTTCTTCTATGTGTGAGCCAAGTCCTGCGTGTTCTTGAAATGAAGCAATAGGAGAAGATATTCAGTCTCACACTTTTAGTTTATTTTAGCAGTAAGTGGATAAAGCATGCAGAGCTCTGGGTCTAGACTGTTCTGTCCCTGACAAACTATATAGTGTGTCAGTTCAGAAGGTACCACACCTTTCTGTCCCTGACCCAGTCTTTTTATATAATAAAAAACGTCATGCAATCACTGAGGTGGGATTGTCTTCTGATTGGCTGTTGATCTGACTCTATTCTCCGCCTCCTTGCGTTCCCGGATGTCCGACCCCACTTGACCTTGTTTTGCCCGCGAAAAAGCGCACCACGTGACCTCCTTCTGCGCAAGTGCATAACGGAGCATCCCCAAAGGCTTCCGAATGCCGAGTATATTTACACTCGCAGCCAGCCATATATTTATAAGTAAGTCATATATTTACAATGGGTTTCCTCCAGGTGCTCTGGTTTCCTCCCAAAGATGTGCAGGTCAGGTGAATTTGCTCTGGTTTCCTCCCAAAGATGTGCAGGTCAGGTGAATTGGCCATGCTAAGTTCCCCATAGTGTTAGGTGTATTAGTCAGGGGTAAATATGGGGAATAGGTCTGGGTGGGTTACTCTTCAGAGGGTCAGTGTGGACTTGTTGGGCCGAAGGGCCTGTTTCCATACTATAGGGAGTCTAATCTAGCTAGTGCTTCCAATTAAACCTGTTGGACTATAACCTGGTGTTGTGTGATTTTTAACTTTGTGCACCCCAGTCCAACACCGGCATCTCCAAATCAGATTACAGAGTTACCTGGGGATTACAGAAGGCTGCGGCAGGACCAGGAAACTGAACTGAATAGTTTTTCAGTTTTTAGAAGGATAGACAAAAAGGAATGGAGGTGGGATAACTCTGCTGATTAAAAAGTGAATTAATGCCATTGTGAGGAAGCATGTTGATTTTGGTGAGGTGTAGTCCATATGGGTTGAGTTTAGAAACACCATGGGGCAGAAAAAGATAGTAGGGGTTTTACATAGACCCCCAAACTTTAGTAGCTATCTTGCAAAAGGCATTGAAAAGTAAATTAGAAATGCAAGTAATAAGGTTATGGCTGCAATTATGGATGACTTCAATCCACATAAGAGATTGTACAAATTAGCAGCAATATCATAGAATAGGAATTGTTAGAAGAATATGTGTTAGCTTTATAAATAAATGCATTGAGGAAATAAGTGGCAAAAGGTCATCTTGATTGGGTATGGTGTAACGAGTATAGAATAATTGACAATGTAGTTTTAGATTAGCTACAGTGTGGAAACAGGCCCTTTGCCCCAACAAGTCCACACTGACCCTCCAAAGAGTAACCCACCCAGACCCATTCCCCTACCCTATATTTACCCCTGACTAATGCACCTAACACTACGGGCAATTTAGCATGGCCAGTTCGCCTGACCTGCACATGTTTGGATTGTGGAGGAAACCAGAGCACCCAGAGGAAACCCACGCAGACACAGGGAGAACATGCAAGCTCCACACAGACAGTCACCCGAGGCTGGAATTGAACTCGGGTCCCTGGAATCGTGAGGCAACAGTACTAACCACTGAACCACCGTGCCATCCATGAACCACTAAACTGCCCTGTGTGGGACCCCTTTCCCAGCACTAACATTGTTACTCGGCCTTTTTGGCTCGGAATATGTGTAGTTCCTGAGGACCAGAGGAAGAGATTCTGCTCATGTGCTGTCGGTTCAACGTAGCGGACGTGTGCTGGCGGGGGAGAAACCGCGGGGGTCGTGTTGCGAGTCATCGGAGCTGCTGGAGACCATTGCTGGATCGTGATTGGACGTTGGAGGATCGTTTGGTTGTGCTGACCTGCTCTTGGTGGATCTTTTGTTTTATTTCAAAAATATACTTTATTCATATATATTTAATCTATACAATTGGACATGTCATCATTCTGTAAACATTCCATTTCTTTGCGTGTCGAACAGGGTGATCATTCATATTCACAGGTTGGTGCGATTACATTGAGCTGAGGCGCCAGCGGAGCCCAAATGACTGTGCGGGCCCCCTGTTCTTCTTAGGCATGCAGACTTTACACAGTGGTCTTTCCCCACCGCGCCTTGGCGGCAGCTGCCCCAAGCTACAGCACGTCCCTCAACACGTAGTCCTGGACCTTGGAATGTGCCAGTCTGCAACACTCAGTCGGGGGCAGAGCCCTTCTCACCACCAGCCAAGCCATGTCTTGGTGCTTGTTGGAAAGTTCTGGCGATGAGGCATTCTGCCAACTGGCTTTGACAGTCTGCTCAGGGAACCGCTCGATAGGATCTGCCCTCTCCTTTTCCTGAAGGGTCTCAAGGACACTACGTGCTGACCACTTCCTGATGGACTTGTGTTCAAAGGTGTTTTCCTTGATAAATTTCTCCACGAAGGACAGGTGGTACGGAACGGTCCAACTACTCGGAGCGTTCCGCGGCAGTGAGGCCAGGCCCACCCTTCGCAAAACCGGGGACAGGTAGAACCTCAGTACATAGTGACACTTGGTGTTTGCGTACCGGGGATCCACGCACAGCTTGATGCAGCCACACACAAAGGTGGCCATCAGGGTGAGGGTGGCATTGGGTGTGTTTTTCCCCCTTTGCACCGGTCTTTGTACATTACGTCTCTTCGGACCCGGTCCATCTTTGATCTCCACACGAAGTGGAAGATGGCCCGGGTAACTGCGGCAGCACAGGTTCTGGGGATAGGGACTAACTGTATAAAGATCTGGGCAACGGGAGAAAAAACACAGACCAGGTTCTTACCCGCGATGGAGAGCGACCGTTGCTCCCATTTGCCCAGTTTCTGTCTCACCTTCCCGATCCGCTCCTCCCAGGTCTTGGCACACGCCCCAGCCCCCCCGAACCAAATACCCAGCACCTTCAGGTGGTCAGTCCTGACGGTGAAGGGGATAGAGGATTGGTCGGCCCAGATCCCGAAGAGCATGGCCTCGCTCTTGCCTCGGTTTACCTTGGCCCCCGAGGCCTGTTCAAACTGGTCACAAATGCACATGAGTCTGTGCACGGACAGCGGATCCGAGCAGAAAACGGCGACGTCATCCATGTACAGGGAGGCCTTAACCTGCAGGCCCCCGCTGCTAGGAATAGTCACCTCTCTCAGGCTCGCATCCTTCCTGATGGACTCGGCAAATGGCTCTATGCAACACACAAACAAGGCAGGTGAGAGAGGGCAGCCCTGCCTGACTCCAGATCTGACTGGGAAGCTATCTGATTCCCACCCATTGATTGAGACTGCACTGACAATGTTGGTGTAGAGCAGTCTGATTCAATTAGCGATTCCCTCCCCAAAGCCCATTTTGGAGAGAACATCTCCCATGTACCTGTGCGATATCCTGTCAAAGGCTTTCTCCTGGTCCAGGCTGATCAGGCAGCTGTCCAACCCTCTGTCCTGCACGTAGGCGATCATATCCCTGCAGCTGCCGCCAAGGCGCGGTGGGGAAAGACCACTGTGTAAAGTCTGCCTGCCTAACCAAGAACAGGGGGCCCATGCAGTCAGTTGGGCTCTGCTGACACCTCAGCTAAAAATGTAATCGTACCGACCTGTAAATAGGAAGGATTACTCTGTTTCGGTATGCAAATGTTTACATATGTATGGCATGTCCAACTGTACATACCAGCAAATTATTTTATGACTAAAGTATATTTTTGAAATAAGAAAAAAGTTATGGCCCCACCCACACTATCCATTCCACTCACTCATCCTCCCACTCTGTCGTCAGTTGAGGTAGTATCCCTCCCTCTGGGCAAGGAGCCTCACCTGCTTCAGTGGTGTTTTGTAACATGTCTATGAGGTTTGTTTTTAAGTATTTAGAAACCTTAGCCCCTTTCAGTTCTGATATAAAAGTCATATCAGGTTTGAAATAAAGTCATATCAGGTTTGAAAGGTGAACTCGGATTCTGCTTCTGCAGATGCCTGATGAGTTTCTCCAGCATCCTCTTTTTTTTTGTGTATCAGATCTCCAGGATTGTCTTTCTGCCAGCGTTGGCAACTCTATCTGCTGCCTTTGTATTGCTTTGAACAGGTGCTCCTTTTAAAGCAGCGCACAGACTATGCTAAAACCCTGAAATGGAACTGCACAGCCTCCTCTGCACCCAACCCCCTCACTCATTATAGCTGAAATCCTGGTGCTGTAGAATCAGGATGTGGGCATAACATTCCCATACCTTTCTCCAGGTGTGTCTCCTATTCTCGGTGTGAATTCCTGCCATTCCATTGTAAGAGTGAGGCTCCGCTGTGATGCAATCTCCACGTTGTGACTCACTGCATTCGTCACTGCGAGTACATCTGAGTGGTTGTTGCCATAAGCAATGTGCTTCATGACAATGCATGGGTGGGTCAATTAAAATGAAACTTTGAAAGGATGAGAGTAATGGAATCTTTGTCTTTTTGTGCTGAACTGAAACGCCTGTTATTTTATCTGTTGCACATTGAAGTTAATGTCTCAGTGGACTCTGCCTTCTGGGCGGCACGGTGGCTCAGTGGTTAGCAATGCTGCCTCACAGCACTAGGGACCTGGGTTCAATTGCAGCCTCAGGTGACTGTCTGTGTGGAGTTTGCACATTCTCCCCGTGTCTCCGTTGGTTTCCTCCGGGTGCCCTGGTTTCCTCCCACAGTGTGGAGATATCCAGGTTAAGTGGATCGGCCCATAGTGTCCAAGGATGTGCAGACTCGGTGGATTAGCCATAGAATGGGTGTAGGTGGAATGCTCTTTGGAAGGTCAGCACAGATGTGATGGGCTGAATGGCCTCTATCTGCAATGTTGGGATTCTGTAACCTTTGCTGGTGTTCAATATACAGAAACTTTAAGACATGGTTTGGATTCCCGGCTAAGTGAGTGTTAGTCTGGAGGGCAGTTCCATCTTCACATGAAGGGTAGGAGGCAGGTAAATTAAAGTACAATTGAGCCTCAGCTGAGTTTCCAACACTATATCCTGTCCATAATACAGACCATGTACCTAGACCTTCCAAGTCTCACCCATATTGCCTACGCCTCAGACATCTGCCAAACTCCTCATGTTACCTCACAGCCCTACTATTCCAATGTCCTCCAGGCTAGTCTCCAATTTTCACCATCCATCAAGGAGCTCAATTGTCCTCTTCCTAAATCAGACCAAGTCCTATTCAGTGCTTTTATTCCCGAGTGGGATGTGGGATCATTGGCAAGGCCAGCATTTACTGCCCATTCCTAATTGCCGAGAGGGCAGTTAAAGATTGACCACATTGCTGTGGGTCTGTCAAATTGCCTTCCCTGAAGGGTATTAATGAACTTGGTGGATTTTACATCAGCAATAGCTACACAATTGCTACTAGATTCTCATTCCAGAAGTTATTCAATTCACACTTAGAGCCATAGAGATGTACAGCATGCAAACAGACCCTTCGGTCCAACCTGTCCAGGCCGACTAGATATCCCAACCCAATCTAGTCCCACCTGCCAGCACTCGGCCCATATCCCTCCAAACTCTTCCTTTTCATATACCCATCCAAATGCCTCTTAAATGTTGCAATTGTACCAGCCTCCACCACATCCTCTGGCAGCTCATTCCATACATGTACCACCTTCTGTGTGAAAATGTTGACCCTTAGGTCTCTTTTATATCTTTCCCCTCACACCCTCAACCTTTGCCCTCTAGTTCTGGACTCCCCCACCCCAGGGAAAAGACTTTGTCTATTTACCATATCCATGCCCCTCAT
>NC_057737.1:40810663-40816862 GCF_004010195.1 Chiloscyllium plagiosum | reverse complement strand
CATATAGATCACATCTACCGCTCTGCCCTCATCAACCCTCTTTGTTACTTCTTCAAAAAACTCAATCAAGTTTGTGAGACATGATTTCCCACGCACAAAGGCATGTTGACTATTCCTAATCAGTCCTTGCCTTTCCAAATACATATACATTCTGTCCCTCAGGATTCCCTCCAACAACTTGCCCACCACCGACGTCAGGCTCACTGGTCTATAGTTCCCTGGCTTGTCTTTACCGTCCTTCTTAAACAGTGGCACCATGTTAGCCAACCTCCAGTCTTCTGGCACCTCTCCTGTGACTATCGATGATACAACTTCGCCACCTGCCATTGTGAAATTTGAACCCAAAAACATCGGTCAGGGGTTTTAAGTTATTCATCTAGAGACATTACCGCTGCACCGCTATTACTGCCACCCTCTCTGACTAACATTCATCCCTAGGATATCTCATGTATTTAAAAATTGCCATCTCCTTCTCCAATCCCCTCCTTGGCCCCACTCCTCTCAATCTTTCTCAGCACATGCAGCACTGCAGCTCACCGAGAGCCCTGTACTCCTCTAAGTCAATTCACCTGTAACTGACTTCCTTTATTTTCCCATAACTCATGGCTTCTCTCTGTCAGTCTCTCTCTCTCTCTCTCTCCTCCTCCTTCTCTCTGTTCTCTGTCTGTGTCTCTGTATCTCTCTGTCTCTCTGCCTTCTTCCCTGCTTTCCTCTCTGTCTCCCTCTCTGTCTTTCTGACTGTCTGTCTGTCTCTCTCCCTCTCTGTCTGTCTCTCTCTCTCTGTGTATTTCTGTACCTGTCTCCCATTGTCTCTCCCTCTCATCTCTCTCTGTCTTTTCTCTCTGTCTTTCTCTGTCTCTCTCCCTCTGCCTAGTGACACTGAAACAGCGTGGTTTCAAGCTCCCCCTCCCCAGCAAATATCCAAGCTATTGAAAACAAGCTGGATGAACTTAAAGCTGGACTCACCTTCCAAGGAGAATTGAGAGATTGGTTTACAAGACGTGGCCCACTTCTGCTTCACTTGGCTGTGCCTTAAAGCCTGAGGGCTTCCCAATCTACCAGATGGACTGCACAGAGTCCTCGGACAAAGCAAAGGGCAGAGGAGTCTGCTACCTCATCACTACCCCTTGGTACTCAAACATGATGATTCAAGTGAGTTACTGCTCCCCAGACCGAGAATATCTGATGGTGAAGTGTTATCCCTACTTACCTGCTGTGGGAGTTCACTCCTGCTATCCTGACAGCAGTTTGCACCCCACTCCATATGGAAGTGAAGAGCGCACTTGATTAAATATACACTGCTACAAATAGCCTTGAGACAGAATACCCCAAGGTCTGGGTCATCGTAACCAGTGACATCAATCAGGCCAACCTCAAGTATGTACCACCAAGATATCACCAACATGCCTCCCATCTCACCAGAGGCACAGCACCCTGGACAGGGCCTACACAGCCATCAAGTATGTCAACTGCTCCATTCCCCATCTGCAGTTTGGTAATTTACACCACAAGGCTGTACACTTTCTCCCAGTTTAAAGCAGAAACTGATGATCCAGTACAGAAAGGACACATTGCTGGTCTAAGGTAACGGACAAACTGCTATGTGACTGCTTGGAGTCAGTGGACAGATCCATATTCATGAACCCAGCAGCCAACTTAAATAGGTGTGCCACTGCTGTCACAGACTTCAGCAGTGAGTGTGTTGAGGATTGCGTGCTAAAGAGCTTAGGCAAAAGTGAGGACTGCAGATGCTGGAAACCAGAGTTTAGATCAGGGTGGTGCTGGAAAAGCGCAGCAGGTCAGGCAGCATCTGAGGAGCAGGAAAATCCACGGTTTGGGCAAAAGCCCTTCATCAGTAATAGAGGCAGGAAGCCTCCAGGGCAGAGAGATAAATGGGGGTGGGTGGGGCTGGGGAGAAGGTAGCAAAGAGTACAATAGGTGAATGGGGGTGGGGATGGAGGTGATAGGTCAGAGAGGAGGGTGGAGCAGATAGATGGGTAGGGAGATTGGCAGGTAGGACAGGTCATGAGGACAGTGCTGAGCTGGAAGGTTGGAACTGAGATAAGGTGGGGGGAGGGGACATGAGGAAACTGGTGAAGTCCCACGTTGATGCCCAGGGGTTGAAATGTTCTGAGGCTAAAGAACTTATTCCAAATGTTCCCCAACTGGAAATCACGGATGAACTGGGAGATCCACTCCCTTTAGAAGTCCAGGTCTGAGGTGTTCAAGTCAGGTGACCCTGGCCCGTACAGGAAATTTAGGCCTATACAGGATATCTAGATCTTTGCAAAGCCAGCAGAGACACCAAGAGACAATACTAGAGTAAATTAGAGTCCTAGACTGACCACATGAATACCCATTGACTGTGGCAAGGCTTACATGATATAATGGGCTTCAAAGCGAAGTAGAACTGATGACAGCAATGCAGCCTTCCCCAGGGAGCTCAATGCATCCCGCACTCATTTTGAACAGAAGGTCAGTGGGATGATGTCGCCTGCCCTGACAGCTTCAAGTGCTGTCACCTCTGCAGAAACCTTTATCTTCTCCTTAATCTGAAGTGAGGTTCCCACCTGCTTCAACAAGACCACTATCATCCCAGGGCCAGAGGAATATCAGGCACATACCTCACTGACACTGGCTCTGAAATCCATCACTGTGAAGTGCTTCCAGATGGCTGCGGTGGAGTAGGCAACTTCTGGGCTTTCAGCACAGGGCTCATCAACTATCTGTTTTTCTTTTTTTTCCTTCCCCTTTTCTCAATTTTTTTCTTGTCTTTTCTCAGTTTTTTTGTTTGTTTTTTTTTAACTTACCTTCTGGAGGCACCCCAGTCACGGAGGCAACGGCATTGGTGTCCGGAGTGGGAGTTTGGCATCGAGCCAGGCGGAACACCAGAGGTCGGTGGCATTGTCAAGGTCCAGAGCGGTCAGCAGTGAGGCCACTGGTCAGCCTAAGTGATGGTCGGCTTGGTGGTTGGCAAGAGAGTGGGGAAGAGATCAAACCCTCATGGGGAAAGGCCAGTGTAGAGTGTCTGCAAGCTCACATCTAAAGAAGGACTGGAAGACACTGATGCTGGAGTCTTAACTTTATTTCTTTAGTTTTCTATTTAATACTAAGAAGAACTGTAATGTTTAACTTTGAACTTATTTATTTGCTTTTCTACTTTTTTACCTAAGACTTTGGGCACCTTGTATCTAAGATGGTGCCATGAATGACAACATTATAAACTTTTCACTGTGCTCCCATATCCCTGGGTACATGTGACAATAAAACCTAAACCTAAAACTTAATCATAAAATATCAACTCCAGCCTCCCAGATTGCCTTGATCCCCTGCAATTCGTCTCCCATCTCACAACAGGTCAATAGCAGATGTCATCTCCCTGGCCCTACTCTCATCCCTAAAACATCTGGGTAAAAGGACGCCCATGTCAGACTCCTCTTTATTAACTTTAGCTCTGCCTTCAACACCATAATTGCAACCAAACTCATGTCCAAGCTCTGAAACCAAGGTCTCAGCTCCACCCTCTGCAAATAGATTTTCGACTTCCCGACCCTCAGACCGCAATCTGTAAGGATAGGCAATAACACCACTTCCACGTAGTGTTTCAGATCTTAGACAACAATGAGATGGAGTACAGGGAAGATATAGACAGCTTAGTGGAGAAAGTGAGGTCTGCAGATGCTGGAGATCAGAGCTGAAAATGTGTTGCTGGAAAAGCGCAGCAGGTCAGGCAGCATCCAGGGAACAGGAGAATCGACGTTTCGAGCATAAGCCCTTCTTCAGGAAAGACAGCTTAGTGGCATGCTGTAAAGATAACAAGTGTCAGCAAAATGAAGGGGCTGGTCGTCGACTTCAGGAAGTGGAGTGGATGACATTTCTGTGTCTGTATCAATGGTGCTGAGGTGGAGGTAGCCAAGAGGTTCAATTTAGAGTCATAGAGTCAAGTTCCGAGGAATAAATATCTCCAACAATCTGTCTTGGTCCATCCACGTCAATGCTACCATCATGAAAGTTCCCCAATGCCTTTACTTCCTCAGCAGGCTAATGAAATTTGGCATGTCCGCAATAACTCTTGCCAATTTTTATGGATGGTAAAGTATTCCTGATGAAGGGCTTTTGCCTGAAGCGTCGATTTGCCTGCTCCTCGGATGCTGCCTGACCTGCTGTGCTTTTCCAGCACCACTCTAATCCGGAATCTGGTTTCCAGCATCCGCAGTCATTGTTTTTATCTAATTTTTATGGATGCACCAAAGAAAAATTCTATCCAGATGTATCTTAGCTTGATATGGCAACTGGTCTGCCCAAGACCACAAAAAACTGCAGGGAGTTGGGAACACAGCCCAGTCCGGCATGAAAACCAGCCTCCCATCCATTGACTCTATCTACACTCCCCACTGACCCGGGAAAGCAGCCAACATAATCGAAGACCCCCCACCCCAGTTATATTCTCTTCCACCCTCTTCCATCGGGCAGAAGATACAGAATTTTGAAAACACATACCAACAGATTCAAGAACAGCTTATTCCCCATTATTATCAGACTTATGAACAGACTTCTTATACATTAGAGTTGATCTTCCTCTGCACTTCCTCTGTAGCTGTAACATTAACTCTGCATGCTGTTCTAATACCATGGTGTACTGATGTAAGGTATGATTATCTGGTTAGCATGCAAAACAATACTTTTCACGGCATCTCAGTACACACGACAATAATAAATCAATTTGATGATTAGACTTTAATAAAATAAATATAGAATAAAAAGTAATGGTGAACATGAAACCAGTGGATTGTTGTTAAAACCCACAGGCTCTGTCCTTTTGGGTAGGAAACCTGCCGTCTAGACTGGGTCTGGCTGATATATAATTCTGGAATTGCTCTGATAGATTAACCTCCCTCACAAATGGCCCTGCAAGGCATTGAGCTGAGCACAAAAACAAATCAAATAGATCCAAATGTGAGCACAACAAAGGCACAACTGCACTCAACTCTTCAAAGTACTCCTCTGATATTGAAGCCATTGAGTGCCGAGGAGGTTCACTGGTCTAATACTAGGGGATCACTGGACTGTCAAATGAGGAGAGATTGCATTGACTGGGCAAGAGTTTAGAAGGATGAAACAGGATCCAGTTGAAATGTGTAAAATTCCAACAGGGCTAGACAGAGTACATGTAGGCATGACACTTCCCCATCCAGATGCATTTTAAATGTTGTAACTGTACCAGCCTCCACCACTTCCTCTGACAGCTCATTCCATACACGCACTACCCTCTGAATGAAAACGTTACCCCTTAGGTCCCTTTTAATTTTTTCCCCTCTCACCCTAAACCTATGCCCTCTCGTTCTGGACTCCCCCACCCCATTGAAAAGACCGTATCTATTTATCCTATCCATGCCCCTCTTGATTTTATAAATCTCTATAAGGTTACCCCATAGCCCTCAGGCTGTTTTCCCTGGAGCTCCAGGGAAAACAGCCCCAGCCTATTCAGGCTCTTCCTACAGCTCAACTCCTCCAACCCTGGCAACATCCTTCTAAATCTGTTCTAAACCCTTTCAAGTTTCACAACATCCTTCTGATAGGAGGGAGACCAGAAATGCACACAATACTCCAAAAGTAGCCAATACAATGTCCTGTACAGCTGCAACTTGACCCCCCAACTCCAAAAATCGATGCTCTGACCAATAAAAGCAAGCATACCAAACGCCTTCTTCACTATCCTAGCTACCTGCGACTCCACTTTCAAGGAGCTATGAACCTGCACTCCAAGGTCTCTTTGTTCAGCAACACCCCCGAGTACCTTACCATTAAGTTTATAAGTCCTGCTAAGACTTGCTTTTCCAAAATGCAGCACCTCACATTTATCTAAACTAAACACCATCTGCCACTTCTCAGCCTATTGGCCCATCTGATCAAGATCCTGTTGTACTCTGAGATAACTTTCTTCACTGTCTACTACACCTCCAATTTTGGTGTCATCTATCAAACGGCTAGTTCTCCCCATATTCCATGATATCTAACCTTGCTAACCAGTCTCCCATGAGAAATCTTGTCAAACACCTTGCTGAAGTCCATACAGATCACTTCCACCGCTCTGCCCTCATCAACTCTCTTTGTTACTTCTTCAAAAAACTCAATCAAGTTTGTTAGGCATGCAGAAAGCCATGCTGCCTATCCCTAATCAGTCCTTGCCTTTCCAAAT